>NW_014040906.1:594705-927244 GCF_000293215.1 Trichosporon asahii var. asahii CBS 2479
AGTGAAGGCGAGGGCCATGCCGCCGCTACCAACAATGAAGCCGGGGAAGAGGAAGCGCCAGTACTCCGAGTTGTTGTACTGGTTTGGGCGCGTCATGAGGACATATCCGACAACGCCGAGGACCATGCCGAAGGCGATGGGCCAGCGGGGCTTCTTGACAAACTGGGGCCACTTGGTGAGGGCGATCGAGACGACAAACGCAAGCACACCCTGGGGCAGCAGGCGGACCGCGGCGATGATGGCGGGCTCGCCACGGACCTTGGTGAACGTGTCGACGAGGGCGAGGAAGTTGACACCCCACCAGGCGTAGACCTGGAGCGCGAACACGATTAACACGGCAAAGTTGGGGATCTTCCACGTCTTGGCGGGCAGGAGGGCGCGGCACTGGGGGATCTTGGCTTCCCAGATGAAGAAGGCGGGGAACAGCGTCCAGGACAGGAGGAAGGGGACGAGGAACTTGGCAGTCTTGAACCCGTAGCTCGCGCCCAGGGTCAGGCCGAGCGTGAGAAGGACAATGGCGGAGAGCATGAGGAACGAGCCGGGGACGTCGAGGCGGACGAGCTTCTCGCGCGGCGCCATGTCGGCGTCCTCGCCCTCGTCCTTCGGGATCATGAAGAGCGCCGCAAGCGCCATGGGCAGGATCATAACCGCCAAAAGACGGAAGAACCAACGCCAACTCTGCATCTGGGTGCCGTGTCCGCTGGGGATGAACTGAATGAAACCGGCCACAATCGTTCCCGTCACGTTGGCGATGGAGCCGCTCATGCCGTAGAGCGTGAAGGCGACGCCGAGCTGCTCCTTCGGAAACACATGGACGATGAGGCGGTACGAGGCGGGGATGAGCGCAGAGCCGGCAATACCAGCGAAAGCGCGGAGGATGAAGAAGGAGAACTTCTCAGGCAGGAAGGAGATGACGGCGTTGAGGACGCCGAGGGCGATGAAGCCGCCCGTGAACACGGGCTTGGCAGAGTAGAGGTCGGACACGCGGCCCCAGAAGAGCAGGAAGGAGGCAAACGTCACAGCGTAAGACGTGATAACCCACGACTCCTGCGTGAATTGGATATGCAGGTCCTCGGCGATGGGGCGCGTGAAGATGAAGAACGCGCTGTAGCACCAGATGTCGATGAACATGGCCATGGAGAAGATGGCGAGCAGTCCCCAGCGCTTGCCCGCCGACAGGCCGCGTTTCCGCTCCTCTGAGGCGTCGGTGGCGGCCGTGGCATCAGAGTCGGTGCGGGGGAGGGCGAGGTCGCTGTTGACCTTTTCCGGGAGGGTGAGGGGCGGGATGTCGGACTCGGGCTCGAGGGTGAGCGTCTTCTCTAGCTTGAGTGACTTGGAAGAGTCCTTGAACGCTTGCAGGTCGACCTTGGTCGAGTCGCGGGATATGCGCGAGTCGGACGATGGGGTTGGCGCCTCAGGGCTGAGGGTGGTGGCAGGTGCCACACTGAGGTTTGATGAAGACATTGGTGTCGATTTCTACGGAGGGGTGTATCGAAGGAGAGGGAGTGGTTCAATGGTCTACAAGACTACTCTTTATGCAACGAGTGTCAATGGAGAAGCCGGGAGAGGCTCTTGAAGTGGGTGGGGAAGAATGCATGGCCCCCCACGCTGCTGTTTATGTAGTTTGTCCGGAAGCGAAGGGTGGAGGGAACGGCCACCAAGTGGAGGTCCGAAGATTTGTGAGTGGTAAGTGACCGACGGCGTGGTTGATTTTTCGATGGATAAGCTCCACCAAAGCGAATCACGGCCTCCACTCGATCCCACTCAGCCTCCACCCGCCCCTACATCGTGCGACAATCTAGCCCCCCCATCGTGCGACCTTTCTGCTTTGCATCGTGCGAGGTTTCTGCTCTGCTCTGCTCTTGTGCCTCTGCTGCTATCCTGCCCTGCGACGTGGCATGCTGGAATCATAGCATTCATAGCTACCTGGAAGTACTGGGACAAAGCCGAAATGTCGCTAGCGCGTTATGCGCGTCATGCCGTGTTCTCATGGGGAATGCCATGGTGTGCTGGGAGCCAAACAAGCGCCATGCGCGGCTGAACAAAACCCAATGTCGCTGAACAATTACGCGCCATTCGCTGAGCAAGCAAAGCATCCAAGTCGTATCTCGGATCCGCGTCGAGTCAGGCGGAGTACTCCACTCCACCCTCCCCCAGCGAGTACGCTGAGAACGCCCCTGGGGTCCGGACTTGACCACCAGGGGCTACGGAGTTGAGACCCGCCCGAGCCGGACTTTCTGCCGACTTCATGCACCTCTACGGTGGACATGTGCCGTGTGCCTTGCGGAGATGCACGGCCCGGAGTACAGGCACCGGAGTAGTACCTGCCTCTTTGGGAAGTTTTCCCGGAGCATGTGCGATCTACACGTGATCTGCACTCCGGGCTTGCACCCAATTCGCAGCCTTAATCAGCCCGCCTGGCGCGCCCCACCGTGATTGATAAGCCCCACAAGTCGCCGACGAAATCCATCCGCCCCAGCCTGCAATATTTTCGCACCCAGCCCCCTCCCCAGTTCTTGCTTAGCGAGCGTTGCGTAGTGCGTGTGCGTAGCGCATTAGGCTTGGCGCATACCGCAACGAGGAACAGGTTGGGCACGAGGGAACACGTTGGACAAGGCGATGCATGGCGCAATCCGCAGAAACAGCTTCTAGATACTTCTCAAAACACACTCGCAGGTTCAGATTTCGGGACAAAGCGATACAAAGTTTGATTACTCAGAGACAGGTCACTGGCTTACGGCCGTGGGCGTCGGCTTGGCGTAGGTTTACCACGGCCAGATGATCTTGGGCTTGCACACGCGCTTCAGCCATTCGCGCGCCTCCTTGTCAAGATCATCCTCGAGCAGTGGCAGCAGCGCATCCTGCACCATCGTGTTGTGCGCGTTCACCCAGCGCTGCTCATCCTTCGTCATCAGAGACCAGTCGATCAGGTTGGTGCAGATCGGAACGCGCGTCGCCGGCTCGAACGACAGCCAGTTCGGTCCGTTGTACTCGTACTTGGTCTGCAGGTCAGCTAGTGCTGAAGATCCCGACAGCTCACCTCGACACCCTTGCAGATGTACACCGACTCAATGCGCATACCCCATCGACCCTCGAGGTAGAAGCCGGGCTCGATGCTCGTCACATGGCCTGGCTTGAACGAGAATCCCTTGGTGAACCCAACGGGGACTGAAGTCAGCTACCGCACGACCTGAAACAGCTCACATTCATGCACGGACGAGTAGTTGCCGACACCGTGTCCGAGGCCGTGGCCAAAGTCAAGGCCATCCCTGTGGTCAGTTTGGAGACGCTTGCCAAACTCACTCCCAGAGGAACTTGCGCGAGAAGGTGCCCAGACCACCAGCATCCGCGCCGAGAGGGAAGGTCGCGGTAGCGACGGCGATGTGTCCCTGCAGCACTCGGGTGTAGGCACGCTTCATGTAATCATCGGGCTGCTTGCCGAAGAACCAGGTGCGCGTTGTGTCGATGGTGGCGTCGAGGTACTGAGGTCCAGAGTCACTATGGTTAGCTGAAAAGGACAGACCCGAAGCTTACATGACGTAGGGCGTCTCGAGGTCAATAACGTTCTCGTTACCGCGACTGGGAGCATAGTGCGGGAGCGCTGCTGGTCAGTCGAGGCAAGTTATGTACAACTCACCCGCATTGGGGCCAGTAGCGGAGATATCGGGGTACGCAAGACCGCTTCCTCGTCAGCTGCATCTTATCGGAAACACTTACGCAAACATGTCCTCCTGGCGGCGGTATCGAAGCAAGACCGCAGCGGCGGTCCACTCTCCAATCTTCTTCTCCTCCTTGACGAGCTTCTGCTCCAGGAAGGAGAACCAGCGGACCATGGCACGACCATCTCGGAGGTAGGCATTGCGGAAGTTCTCGAGCTCGGTCTCATTCTTCAGACACTTGGCGTCCTGGATGGGGCACGGCAGAGTCTGAACAATCGCCTGCATGTTAGTTCGCACCAACAGTCGGTAAACTCACAGGCTTGCAGCCCTTGATAAGCGCCCAACTGCTCTCATCGCTGGCCAGAATGCGGACCTTCGACTTGGCATCATCGCCGCTCTTCTTGACATAGGTCTGAACGAACTTCTCGACCTCGTCAATGCCATAGTCACGAGTTTCAACGCCTGCCTGCTTCCAGTCCTTCTTCAACGCCTCATCCTCTAGCTTCTCGCTGTCGACGAAGATGACGCACGCGTCATGGGTGAGTGCAGCGTACGCAAAGGCAACAGGGAGATACGGGATGTCTCCGACGCAACGATAGTTCAGCAGCCAGGCAATCGTCGGCAGCGAGGGAAGCAGGTAGACCCAGCTGTCGGAGCGGGCGCGAGCTGCGAGAACCTTGCGCATACGAGCGATCTTCGAAGACGTCGACTCTCCCGAAAGAGAAGTAGGGTACTCCGTCAGCGGCTCAGTAGAGCGAGCAGGTGGCGTATGAATCTTGTCGACGAGGTTCTCCTTCACGGCATTGAGAGTGGTCGAGCCCGGAGCGAGCTGGGCGTTGACAGAGTTCGCGAGACCTGAAGTCAACGTTCGCTGCACGTGGGTGACTAACTATTGGAGATGAGCTTGGGGTCAATGCCCACTTTGGATCCATCGGGGAGCTCCTACAGCTGTTAGCGGACATCGAAGCAGACACGCACCTCTGCAACATAGTCGACCCATCCGCCGACGACTGCCGAGCGTCCACTACCGCCGGACGCACCGACACGCTTGACCTCCCAGCCCTTCTTGGGCACCTCCTTCTCGGCCAGTACCCAGTAGCGAGAGTCGACGAAGAGGAGAGCTTTGGCGTCCAGTTTGGATGAGGGGATGAGGGCGGTGCCCGCCGATCCGGAGAAGCTGCGCAAGTCAGCTTGTGTCACTCGGACTGCAAGCTGCGCACTCACTTGGAGATGTACTCGCGGCGCTTCTCGCTGTCGGCGACCTCTTCGCTTTGGTGTTCATCCTCGCTGGGGACAACGCTGGTGTCAGAGGGAGGTTCGTGCAGCTACAGGTACTCACTACCAGTCGAGGCCGGCTGACGTTACTTGCTTCCGTAGGTCTGCGAGACGCTGCTGCATTTCATCCTCCCCAGGGCGGTCAGCGAGCAGAGAGCCCTTCTCCTTCTCGCAGTCTGCGTAGATCTGGTCAAGCAGGTCGTCAGCATCGTCATCCGGGAGGCGGATTGGCTTGTCTCTAGTGAGGCAGAACATGTTGGGTAAGTGGCAACATCCAACGCATCGACGGCCAGCGTTAACGGGACCCCACCAGACGAAGCGGCGCGTCACTCCCGGATCAGGTATCTATCTGCTCCCGTCGGATATGGCCGCGATCGCGCCTGATTTTGGGTTTGGGTGGCAAATGACGCACGTCATGACGCCCGATACCCTCCCATGCATCGTTCCTTCAACGTTCTGAGATCTGGATAGGCTTTGACATGGCAATCTTTGTGAGAGCGACAACTCTCCCACCCAGAAGATTGAAAGTAAAGAATGTGCCATGAAAGAAACTGACCGACAAAACTCATTCTCTACGTTTGTATGGGTGAGCTTTGCTGATGTCCTACCCAGCGAGCTCTCGCATTTCCGATTCCTCTTTCAGTTAGGGGTGGGTGAGTCGAGCACAGGGCAGTGGTGAAGAATCGATCTCAGAGCCCGTCTGTACGTAGCCATGCAAACTGGCATGTGCTGTCACAAGTGAAGCGAGTGGACGATTCGCGTGAACTTTAGGAGAGCCCCGTCAGTGCGACTGTGCCATGCGAAGGGGGCGCAGCTTAGATCGACGCCTAGAAGCTCGCCAGGTCACCCCCCCGCAGTTCACCCATTCCTCCCATGGCCTCCCAGCCGTTCGCCGTTGTGTCTTCCTCGCTCCTTGACCTGCTATCAGCTCGAGCTGTGTGTTGCCCGTCTCTTTCCTCTCTCACATCTTTCATCGTCACCACATCCACTGCTTCCCACGCACATATCAACTCCTCTCGACAACACCCAACATGACCATCGAGCTCAAGGACCCTGCAGACACCGTGGCCCCTCAGCCGATCGACCTCCACCCGGTGCAGAACTACACCTTCCTGTGAGCAGCGGGCAATCCGTCACTCTCTGTCTTCCCTCCCCGGGCTAACCTCTGCAGCAACACTTCTGTCCAGCCCGAGGAAGACTCGTCCGTCGCGGAGCGCATGCGCCGTCTCCAGGACCAATACGACGAGACTGGCATGCGTCGTTCAGTCGATGCAGTGATTGTGTGCCATGTAAGCTCCCCGCCCCTTCACTCCCCTCGACCATTCGCCTACTCGTTTCCCTCTCGGCAAACAATACCGGCGATCACCCCACTGACAGATTCAGGATCACGGTGTTCCGTGCATCTTCACCTTCCAGATTGCGAATGATTTCTTTAAGCTGTGAGTCAGGAGAGGCTGAGAGCGAAGCTTGCGCGGATGATCTTCATACCACCCAATGAGCACCGGGGAAGGCCCCGATGAGAGGTCCGAGCCTTACATCATACGCATTAGGAGGTACTGACATCTCAATGAAGCCCTGGAGGTTACCTCGACCCCTCGGAAGATGACGTCGAGGGCATCAGTCGCTTGCTTGAGGAGTTCCTTGGAACTGGCTCCAAGCAGTGGCGTTCGGACCAGCCCAACTGGACTGTCCGCTCACTCCTCGCCGTGTGGTATCGCCCCAACTTCGATGGCTTCTTTGTGAGTAAACCTGTTGCAAGTAATAAGCGCTAAACAAGAGTACCCATACAAGCCGGCGCACGTGTCGATGCCCAAGGAGTGCCGCAAGATCTTCCTCGTCACGATGACTCCTGAACGTGAGTAGTGGAGCACCCCGCCAGGACCAGGCCCATCCCTGACCAAGTGCCTGCAGAGATGCTCGGTGTTCCCCTCAACATGAAGCTCCTGGCAATCCCTATTCACGAATTCTACGACAACACTCAACGCTACGGGCCTCAGCTCAGTGCCATCCCTCATCTCCTCAGTCGGTAAGTACCGCTACAGCGACCTTCTGGCTTGCAACATTCCCCTGCACAATTAGGAGGGGACAGTGCGGGGATAAGGGCACCTCGACGGTCGCCTCGACGGTCCGGCCCATCGTACCGGCATACGCAGTTGATCAGGTCGTCCGCGGGCCGAGTCGCCGAGCGTAGGTGACCGTGATTAGCTGACCCAAGCTTTTCGTTCAATGTCAAGTCCTGAATCGAGACGACTTTCAAGTCCCTTCACTGCTCTGCGCAGTCGTTGAGGCTGAGGCGCAGGTGCATCTCGCAGTCGCAATGAAAGCGCAGCTCTTCGTTTCAACGTAACTCTACGTTTGTGTATATCACTTTAGTTCGAGCCATGAAGCTATGTATGTGTGTATTTACTCGGTCAAGCTCTGGTCGCGGCGATAAGGATCACCCAACGCTACAGCGACCTTCTGGCTTGCAACATTCCCCTGCACAATTAGGAGGGGACAGTGCGGGGATAAGGGCACCTCGACGGTCGCCTCGACGGTCCGGCCCATCGTACCGGCATACGCAGTTGATCAGGTCGTCCGCGGGCCGAGTCGCCGAGCGTAGGTGACCGTGATTAGCTGACCCAAGCTTTTCGTTCAATGTCAAGTCCTGAATCGAGACGACTTTCAAGTCCCTTCACTGCTCTGCGCAGTCGTTGAGGCTGAGGCGCAGGTGCATCTCGCAGTCGCAATGAAAGCGCAGCTCTTCGTTTCAACGTAACTCTACGTTTGTGTATATCACTTTAGTTCGAGCCATGAAGCTATGTATGTGTGTATTTACTCGGTCAAGCTCTGGTCGCGGCGATAAGGATCACCCAAAGTCTCTCGGGGACGACGTTCTCTCACCGAACCGACGATAGTAACGATTGTAGCACCACCGAAGTCCAGAAAGTACGGTGACCCAAAGTTCAGAAAAAGTTGAGACGTATCAGGATCACCCACCGCGATGACGTAATGACGTCACCTCCGCATACCGAACGTGGGTTTACATCATGGCCACATGCCCAGTACCAAACGGCTTGGCTCTGGTCGTAGAGCCCTCGTGCAGGGCTCTTGTGCATGAAGTGCCGAGGTGGTCAAGCGAGCTGTGCTGATAGGACCAGAGGAGAGCACTGAGAGTGCCGCCGGCTGGGGCCGGGGTCGTGCTCCTGATCGTCCAGCCCTGGGGTGTATGGGGTAGGCTCCGAGGACTTTCAACGATGACTCACCGTCTCGTCGTCGGACCTCGCGTGCTCGATGACCAGGTCATGGCCGCCTGGTCAAGTTTCCGCGATTGGGCGGTGCAGGCGCAGTGCCGTGCAGTGACGTTCGGCCGCGCCTCTGTATCTTTGTACCCCGGCAATCTGGGGACTGCGCAGTTGCATCACCGGAAGATCCACCCCGACGCAACCCCGGGGCGACTGGACCTTTTCACCAGTGATGATGTTATAAGAAAGCTGGGGACCTTCGCCGAAAGATCACTTTCTTCATCGCTGTATGGCGTAGCGCGAACTACTGTATTCTCCATAGCTAGCTTCACCCTATCGCTCTAGCCACACACCACAGAGCGCACACAACACACGAGAACAACCCCCTCCATGCGTGCTTTCACCAGCACTCTCTTCGCCGCCCTCGTGGCGAGCGTCGCCAACGCTCAGTCCAGCGGATACGCCACTGCTTCCCCAGTAGGTGATTCTCCCGCTGGTAGCTCCGCGGGCAACGCTGGCGCCGGCACTGCTCCTTCGCAGTCTGCTGGTGGTGCCGGTGCTGGAGGTGCCGGACAGGGTTCCGCCACTCCGAGCGCTTCCTCCGCCGGTGGCCCTGGCGTTGCTTCTTCTGCCTCGTCGGCCGACGCCGTCTCCTCTACACCTGGTGTTGGCGGCGCTACTCCTTCCGCCTCGACTGTCCCCGGCGGTGCTGGCGCCGGAGGTATGGGCAACAGCACCACCTCGGGCAACGGCACGGCCTCGGCCTACCCGTACCTGAACGGCACTGCGGCGGTGAACTACCTCCTTCAGAGCCTTAATCTCTCGAGCGGATGCCAGAACACTGTCAAGACTCTCACCTCAAACGCTACAGCCGAGGGACAGTGCCTGCACACCGGTGTCGTCTGGGCTGGTGAGTTTCCTTCCTCTATTCCATCCCACATTCTGCCACCGCCACATTCGCCACTCCGTCCCCACCCAACCTTAATGGAACTGCGCTAACGCTCAGCCGTGAACCAGAACTCTTCCCTCCTGCCCTACCTCGACCAGTGGCTTGAGGAGTCGTGCTCTTCTGCCCCTTGCTCGAATGCGACCCTCACCGGTGCCCTGGACCAGGTCCTTGGCAACTGTTCCGACGACTTCGACAGCCACAACATCACCGCCGAGGACGTCGCCCACTGGTTCCAGGTCTACCCTCTCGCTCGCGAGATTGCCTGTCTGAAGACCTCCGAGCCATTCAACGGTACCCTCCCCAACATCACTAGCAACACTACGTGGCAGAACGCCGGCGGTGTTCCTTCCTCTTCTGCTGTCGGTGGCGCTGGTGCTGGCACTGGTGCTAGCGCTACGCCATCTGCCTCCTCTGCTTCTTCGGCCTCTGGTTCCGCTACTTCGTCTGCCTTCGGTGCCCAGCAGTCCGCCTCTCAGTCCCAGGACGACCCCAACAGCCCTGAGAACTCGGGCGACAACAACTGGGGCCCGTATGGCGGCAACTCTGGCGAGGAGGATGGCTCTAACTCTGGAAACACCGGCGCCCAGGGCGACCAGAACACCCAGGGTGCCACTCCCTCCGGTGCTACTGGTGGCTCGTTCGTAGTTGCGGCCGGCAACGACGGCGCCCAGGGTGACCAGAACACTCAGGGTGCCGGTGCTGGCTCCAACACTGGCAACACCGGTGCTCAAGGTGAGGAGGACAGCCAGGGCGTTTCGTCCTCTGTCGGCGGTGCTCCCACTTCCTCTGCCCTCGGCGGTGCCCAGTCTGGTATTCAGTCTGGCTCCTCGGCCGTCGGCGCTGCCGCCCCCACTTCCTCTACTGGCTCGACCAGCACCGGCGGTGTCGGCGGTGTCACGGCTCCCGGTAACTCCACCATGGGCAACTCGACGACCTCGGCCAACTCCACCGGCAACTCGAGCTACTGCCTGACCTCTCTCGGCAAGGAGCTGAGCGCCTACATGGGCTCGAACCTCACCTTCCCTTACCTCGAGATCCTCCTCCTGGGCGGCAATGAGACCGCTCAGCAGAAGCTCTCCAATATCCCTCCCGAGGCCCTCTGCCAGGAGTGTGTCTTCGCCGCCTTCGACCTGATCGAGCAGTCCTCGCCCTTCCTCGCCGACACTATTGTCAACAAGACGACCAACCAGACCCTCGTCGGCTGGCTCAACGCCGCCTGCGCCAACGCGACTGAGAAGTGGCAGCCTTCTACCAACGGCACCCTCCCCGAGGGCATCACGGCCACGACCTTCAACAGCACCTACGGCTTCAACGTGACGTACTACAACGAGACGACTGGTAACTGGACCACCAAGTCGCCCCAGAACGTCTCCGTCCCCATCGGCCAGGGCTCGAAGTACCTGAACGAGACTGACTCTTCTGAGGAGGATGGCGATGACTCGGGTTCTTCGGGCACTGGTGTCGTTGGCGGCGGCAGCGGTGGTAACTCTGGCGACTCCGGTGACGAGGGTGACCACGACGTCAACCCCACCGGCGGCGACGAGGACCCCTACTCCCGTCCCGGCTCTGGTACTTACACTGGCGTCTCGGCCGGTAACTCGGCCACGCCCACCGGCGGAGCCGGTGCTGGCTCGACGAGCTCCGACCCCGCCATCACCTCTGGCTCTGCACCTCCCGCCTCTGGCGCCTCCGGTGCCTCCGGTGCCACTGGAACCTCGGGCGCTTCGGCCACCCCCACGGGCTCGGCCTCGACCGACCCCGCCATCTCGTCTGCCTCTGCCCCTCCCGCCGCCTCCTCTTCGGGTAGCGGCGAGAACACAGGCGCCGAGGGCGACCAGAACACCCAGGGTGCTGGAAACGAGAACGACAACTCGAACAACAACTCGAATGACAACAACAACCAGAACTCGGACTCGAACAGCAACTCGAACTCGAACTCGAACGACAACTCCAACTCGAACGAGAACAACAACAACAACTCGAACGACAACTCGGGCGACGGCGGCAACACTGGCGCTCAGGGCGAGCAGAACACCCAGGGCGCGCCCCCCGTCAAGCGCGCTGGCCGCTTCGCCGCGCACCAGCTCCGCGCTGAGGAGTAAGCTCCTTGGAGTAGCATAGAGTTCGATCCGAACACACCCTGTATCGTTAAACACAATAGAGTAACCATTATAGTCGTACATGCTTGACGTAATGTATCAAGTTTAAGTGGATCTTCAGTCTATTGCTTTCTTCCGCATTGTTCTAACAGTCGCTGCACACAAGTTGGGTCTCGTGGTCAGAGGAAGACACCCTCATCCTCGTTAGTGTCCCCGTTTGGCCGATTGTCCGAGCTGCCGTTTGCGCCGTTCGCCCCGTTTGCCATCTCAACGTCGCCGTTCGCGTTCGTGGACGCTATCGCTGTTGTTGGCGTCGGCGCCACCAAGGTCGGATTCGGCGAGGCAGGCGTAGGTGGAGCTGCACTACTCGCTGTCGTAGAGCCTGTGGGTGTGATGCCATAGTGCCCGAGAGCGTCGCGGCCGACCTTCCCCTCAAGCACGTGGGTGAGCATGGCTATCCGTTCATTCTGCGAGGCGCTGAGGTTAGCTTACGCCCGACGTACTGCTGGTAACTGGTGGAGGACAAGGGGGCGTGTGCCGTGGGGTCGGGCGAGAGGCAACTGCGCACAGCGCTTGGATAGCAGCTAGTAGCAGCTAGACGAGTAGGAAAAGAGCCGGTAGGCACGAAGACCGTCTCGGCTGAAGCGCAAGAGAGATGCAGCTCAGTGGTGTTGCCGGCCGTTGACATCCCACAGCTGGCGCGGAGGGATGGAACCACTCACATCGTGCCCTGATTCTCCTGCCACGCGGAGCGCAGGTCGGCATCCTCCTCCTCCTCGAGCGCGGACAGAAGCTCGCTCTGTGACTCGTCGAGGTGTGAGATTGAGTTACGCAGCCGCGAAATCTCTGCGCGTTGTCAGCTTTGTGCGACGTCGAACAGCTGTGAAGTCTGGCGCTGGCAGCTCAGCCGTGGTGACTACGGTGAGCTCAGCCCTCGAGTGACTCACCAGCGACAATGGTCGAAACATCAAGCTGCTCCGCCTCCGCGAGGGAGAACGGCTGCGGGTGTCTGGGCTGGAACATCTTCTTGGGCTGTTAGGCGACGGAGTGTGTGAAGTGAGCAGCATCGACCTCGGCCAACCTCCACTTGCACCCCTTCCTTCCGACTACCTCGATCATCCGAGTATCTTCCGGCCCCAGTACATAGTGAGCGGGCAGCGGCCTACGGTGGCGACGGAAGCAAAATCCCGTCCCATGTGTTAAGTCCGCCACCGCCCAGAGCGGACCGACGTGAGCTGCCAAGCTGCTCTCGGAGTAAGTCACTTGCGCATCTTCTCTTGGCCATCTCATATAACTTTTACACCACGAGTACACCGCGCACCATGTGTCCCGACTGAGGGCGCGACAACCGACCCGACTGTACCATCCGAAACGCTCTCATCGCCAGCCGGCACCGACACCGAGCCGGTCCCTCGGCTTCCGACTGACACTCTCCGACCAACTCTCACATCGCAACAACAACAACATGAGCGGGCTCGGGCACCTGCAGGCCCTGACCATGAGCGACGGCAACCTCGACCCGACGCTGACTGAGGGTCTCGCGAACCCGTATCTGGTGTACCAGCCCTCGTTCGCCTTCAGTCTACCCGTGCAGCTGCTTGTAACGGGCATCACCTTGACTCTTCTCGTCGTTCTCCTCTGCTGTCTTCTCTGTAAGCTCGTTCATTTTTCGCCATAGCTGACCCCAGTCACGACGCAGTATCACTATCCCCTCGCGCCACTGAACTACGGCCTCCAGCTAGCCAGTATCATCACGGTGCTCCTGAGCGTGTGCGTCAAGACCGGTGTTGTTCTCAAGCACAACTACGACACAGCGAACACGTGGCCGTACGCGCTCGACTATGTCGCTGTCCCCATCCCCGCCGAGGACTGGAACATTGGCGAGGAGGCCGCCTGGCTCCTCCTGCAATGCATCTGCAACCTGCTTGCGAATGTGAGTGTGAGACTCCAACGCCGCCGGCTGCGGGAGCTGGCTATTCTTAGCCCCCGCCTACGATTTAGCGCGAGGAACAGCTGCTGACCTCCCGTACAGCTCACGCACATCCAATTCCTGACGCTGCTGTATCCGTCGCGCGTCGAGGCGCGCATGATCATTATCATCCTGGGTCCCATGGCGCTGGCCTCATCGGGGCTGTACTTCTGCACTTTGTCCGGCACCCGCATGGTGGGGAACACGGACATTCCCGTGCGCGATCTAGGCGACGCGATCCGGAACGTGCTCAACAGTACTCTGCTGCTCATCTTTGGCCTCTCCCTCGCCATCTGGGGCTTCTTCGTGAACCGCAACCGCGCCTGGCGGCTTGACGGCGGAACGGCCGTCTTCGGGGCCGGCGCCCTCGTGCTCGCCGTGGTCACGACGGCCAGCTCCTTTGTGGCCGTGAAGGAGGAGGGCATTCCCTGGCTGCAGCACCTGATCTGGGCGGCTGTGCTGTGGCAGACCTGGCTGGGATGGTGGTGGTGGGTCGGCGCGGGCATGGGCATCGGCGAAGTGGAGGACATCATGGAGCGCGCGCTGCGCAAGCGGCGCAAGGCGGCGCGGCGCGCGCACCGGCGCGACGTCATCAATTCCCATACACACGGGAACGCGCAGAAGAAGCACCTCAGCGCGAAAGACGTGGTCAAGAACGGCACGAATGCGGTGGTTGGGTTCACGTCGTCCTTGCACCATCTCGTAAACTCGTCGGGCAGCCACGGGTCCGGCGGGTCCGAGACGCGGCGCAGGCGGCACGCAGACCCGGATCGCGAGCCCGACGTCGAGGAAGGTCTCGAGGGCATCGAGCTGGGCAGTGTGCGGATCCAGGAGCCCGTGCGCTCCGAAGGCAGCGGGAGCGGGAGCGGCGGCGGCGCGCACCCTAGCAGTAACAGCGAAACATCCTCCACGTCGCGCACACCCTCCCTGCATCCGCCAAAGACGCTCTCCGAGCTCGTGGCCTACCCCACGACCTGGCTGCAGGTCTACTTCCGCCGTCTGCGGAAGGAGCACGAGGAGGCCGCCCGTCGGCGCGCCGTGGAACAGGCGCAGCGCCGCTCCCGTGTCCCAGCCATACACGGAGGGCAACAACCGCGCGTGCTCGACGAACCCTCCGGATGGGGACTGGGCGCATACGGCCTGCGCGAGGCGGAGGAGTCGACGAGGAGGGTGCAAGAGGCCAACAGGCAGATTCGGCAGGAGGCTTTGCTCCGCGCCAACTCGAAGGACAGCGATGCCTCTGAGTGTGCGGATCCAGGAGCCCGTGCGCTCCGAAGGCAGCGGGAGCGGGAGCGGCGGCGGCGCGCACCCTAGCAGTAACAGCGAAACATCCTCCACGTCGCGCACACCCTCCCTGCATCCGCCAAAGACGCTCTCCGAGCTCGTGGCCTACCCCACGACCTGGCTGCAGGTCTACTTCCGCCGTCTGCGGAAGGAGCACGAGGAGGCCGCCCGTCGGCGCGCCGTGGAACAGGCGCAGCGCCGCTCCCGTGTCCCAGCCATACACGGAGGGCAACAACCGCGCGTGCTCGACGAACCCTCCGGATGGGGACTGGGCGCATACGGCCTGCGCGAGGCGGAGGAGTCGACGAGGAGGGTGCAAGAGGCCAACAGGCAGATTCGGCAGGAGGCTTTGCTCCGCGCCAACTCGAAGGACAGCGATGCCTCTGCAAGTGAGGGGGAGGGGGACGAACCGAGGCGTACGCATCGGCACGATTCCACGCGCAGCGCACGTTCCGCACGCAGTAGGCGGGAATCCGCCGAGCGCGCCGAGCGCGCCGAGAGGGCGGATAGACTGGAGCGCGGCGGCATCGTGCCCGATGATGAGCTTAGGGGAACAGCTAGTCGGCGCACAGAGGATACGCAGTTTACGCACGATACGGGCGCCAGCGCCGAGACGGGGGACACGGAGCTCAAGACGGAGGATGACGAGGAGGTCGTTGGGGAACTGGTCGAGAGGCCGGAGGAGAGGGGGCAGTGGGAGGATATCTCCAGTGATGAGGAGCAAGGACGCGAAAGGGATCGAAGGAGGGAGAGGGAGAGAGCTATAAACCCCGGTTGGAGCTGGTGGGGTCCGCTCCGGGAGTGGAGACTTGTGGAGCGGAATACGTACTGAGCAAGAATGTCGTGGTTACCTTCTGTTGTATCTCGTTAGCTCTGTCTCGTATACATGAACATTCGTGCTCTTGCCTCTCTGTTTTACACAGCACGGTTGCACCAGTCAGTCACAGCAACAGCGCAACAAAGGACCAGACGTAAGACGTAATGATACAAAGTTCGTGTAATACAAGATTTCTACGGGTACGCGACCCTCCCTCTTACTCGGCATGAACAACAATATGTTATGAGGCGTGTGATATGCTATGCGCTGCGCCAGCAGCGTCTTCTTCTTTCTCTACTTCTACTATTCTCCTACACCCATTGCTTAGCGGAATCGCCGCAGCGACCCGACCGTGCTCGCCTGCACGCGCCCCGAGACGGCGCGGCCCATCTCGTCCACGGCAACCTCGGCGCCGACCGAGCGGCCAGACGCCGTGCGGTGCCCATACTTAGTGCGCATCTCCTCGACGTGGCCCGAGCGGATGGGCGCGCGCAGGCTCTCGTTCCACGAGACGCGGCGCTCGGCGCTGCTCCCGCTGGCTCCGCTGACCCTGCTGTTGCCGCTGACGGCGAGAGTGTTTCGCTGCCTCTGGGCGTCACGCTCAGAGCCAGAGCCAGACTGCTGCGACTCGCGCGACTGGGAACGAGGGATGCCACGAGTGGCGCCCAGGTCCGAGGCGAGGTTAGGGCGGCTCTCGCGGCGGGCGATGCGACTAGTGGTCTCCGTCTTCGGGCGCAGGACCGACTTGGCCGGCGTCGGCTGCGTCAAGGTCACGGCGGGTTTGCACTCGAACGACGCCTCAGGGAGAGGGGGCAACCACTCGACATCGGCTTCGCTCGACGGCGCAGACAGCTTGGAGCTGCGGCTGTCGATTGTCGGCGCGCTGCACAGCGACGGCACGGTCGAGGGAGCGGCTGAGACGGCAGAGGTCGTGTCGCTGCGCGTGCGGGCGTTCTGCGGCTGCTCGCGCTCGCGACGCTCGGGGACCTTGGATGCCGGGGTCTCGGCAAACTTGCGCAGCGTCGTCGTCGACCGCGTGGACGGGAGCATGCTGTGGCGCTTGGTACTCGGTGTCGGGCCGGCAGTGGGCGCCGGCGCGAGCGAGCGACGAGCGCCGAGTGCCTCTCGAGCCGTAGAGGTAGGGGGAGCCGAAGCCCGCTTGACCGGAGACGTGGCCAAGTTGCGGCTCGTCGTCGTGCGCGGAATACCAGCGCTCTTGCGCTCCCCGATGACCGCGCTCGAGCTGGGGCGCAGGCGGTGGCCGCTCTCGCGCTCCTGCGACTGCGCGCTCCCCGAGCGAGGCAGTACAGACTGACGCCTCTCGCTACGCTCCGGCAGGATCGACTTGCGTCCGCCGCGGGGTTCGGGCTCGCCCTGCGAGTTCCACGAGTTGGTGCGCGTCATCAGAGTCGACTGCCGGCGCATGCTCTGCATGCTCTCGGTGCGCGAGACCGTCGACGTGCGAGAAGGCTGGGAGCGCTCGTTAGCCGCCTGAGCTCGCTCGTTACGCGGAGGCAGCATGCTCTGGCGCCGCGTCAGAGTCGACTGCCGACGAGGAGTGTCCGGCACGGAAGACGTCGGGACAGCAGACAATCTGCGAGAGAGCGTCGATGACGACGGAGCGGTGGACAGTCGGCGAGAGCTGGAGCTGCTCGGGAGGGCGGACAGACGACGCGCGCTCTCGCTCGGAGGCAGCGTGCGCTTGGTGAATGAGGTCGCCGGCGCCGACATGCGCGAAGGACCAGTGCCCAGGGCAAGGTCGCGAGGCACAGTGCTGCGCGGGAAGCCGAGCGGGCCGCGCGACGCCGCACTGGCGCGCTGTCCGTTAGACGGCGCCATGGTCGACATGCGGCGACCGGGAGTTGGGACTGCAGATGGCTGCTCCCTGCGCTTGCTGATGGGAACCTCGGCGTTCGCCGTGCGCTCGACACGAGGAGAACGAGCATCGAGCGAGCGCATCGACGACGCCCTGGTCAGGTTCGCGAGGCTGCGCGCCCGAGCAAGCTCCCGCTGCTGCTCGCGCTCGCGCAGCTGCTCCGTGATTGTGCGCGAGTCGAGCTGCTGGGTGAGGTTACGCATCGAGCTGCTCGGCGGCAGAGGCCTCGGTCGCAGGCTGGCGGGCACCATTTCCTCTTGGCTGTCAATCGAGAGGTCGGCGAGGTCGGAGCCCATGATGCTATCATTGCCCGGAAGGCGCGACGCCTCCTGCTGCCGGTTCACGAGGCGGCCGAGGTCCACGGTGCGGTCCGTCTGGTCCGGCTGCTGGAAGCGAGGAGCAGAGGGCGTGGTGTAGCGAGTAGCCCTGGCGGACGGAAGAGGCGCGAGCGCATCGCGTCGCTCTTGCGGCGGGGTCAGAGCAAAGCTCTTGGTGTCGAGGAGTGACGTCTCCTTCAGCGGCGACTCGGAGTCCTCGCGGACACGGCGGATGAAAGTCGACTTGTCCATGGTCGCGGCAGAGCGTTCGCGAAGGTCAAATTTGCGGTTGCTCGATGGGAAAGAGGTTGCGATGGGGCTTGTGCTCGGGCTCAAGCGCGCTGCAGACTCGGCCACGAGGGCCTTCAGGTTCTCGAGACCCGACCCTTTCCTGCGGTTCATGTTGGTAGTCACCGCGGTCTCCAGGACATCATAGGTACGATCGCCGATCTCTGGAGGGTGGAACGTCGCATCGAGCATCGAAGCATCGGGCGCACAGGGCGGCAGGAAGGGCGATGATCCGCGGCGAGCGTGTCGCAGCGCGGGTGAGTCCTGGGCGCTGAGGCGCGCCAGGACCGCGGGCGACTTGCGGAGCGACAGGGGAACCTCCTTCTCCAGCCGCTCGCGGTAGCTCGGGTGCGCGCGGTATGTGTTGGGCGGCGTCGAGAACGACGACGCACCGAGGCCGCTGGTGCTGCTCCGGCCGTTGGAGCTTGTCCGGAGAGCTTGCGCCGGCGAGGATCGCAGCTGCTCATCAACAATGTTTGAGTCGCCACTGTTCCGACGAGAGTGGAGAAGGCTTTCGCGCAGGCTCTGGCGCATACTGTGCCTCAGGCCGTCGCGGAGGCCATCGCGGAGACCGTCACGGACGCTGTCACGGACACGGTCGCGGACGCTGTCGCGCAGGCTGTCACGAAAGCTGGACCGGTCCGCGCTACCAGCTGCGGAAGAGCCAGGTTTGTTGACAGCCGCAGAAGAGGGGGTTGGCCCGCGACCCTCCAATGCGTCGAGCGTGGGGGCGTGCGCTTCAGAGTAGTGCTTGTCCAGGCTGGCGAGTGCCAGGAGTGCCAAGGAGTCAGACACTTGCGAGTTGCTGTGCGCGCTGCTCATGCTGGTGCTGCGCGGCAGTTCTTGACCAATCTCGTCGAGTGCCGAGTTGAGCTCGCGCATGTCGAGGCTGCGCTCTGTTTGCTCGCGAATGGCGCTGAGGTCGGGGGCATGCACCGAGACGCCCTCAGACCACTTGAGAATGTCGCGCGAGGACAAAGAAACGTCGCCGCCACCGACAAGGGTGTCGACCACGTTGTCGAGGTGGGCATCCATAGCGACGGTGGTCGAGCGCTGCTTAGAGATGGAGAAGAAACAGATTCAAGTAGAGGCCAGAGGCGACCTCGTGTTGGCGCTGGGTGCGAGAGGTACAGTCGGGATGCGGTGTTTATGTTGATCGGTGCTGAGGTGGGTTCAGCGGGGAATGACGAGGGACTGGGTTGAAGCCGAGCCGTAGTGGTGGGGAGTAGTCTCGATGTGACTGGTTGTGTGACTGGAGTAGAGTCGTGGGAGGAAAACAAAGTTTAGTTCCTGTGCAGTGGAGTGGCGAGCGGACAAGATGACGATCGAGGTCGCGAGCTCGGAAGAGCGCGTGAGAGCTCGGAGCCCTGTCGCAAGTAGCGTATGCAGGGAGTGTGTTCAGGTGAGTGTGGAGTGTGTGAGTGTGTGTGTGCGAGAAGGAAGGGGGAGGGCGTGTGTTGGTGTGATAAGCGTGGGAGTGTGTTTGGTGATAGTTGAAAGAAACAATGTAAACAATGGTTTTGGTAAGGGGCGAAAAGAAGGAAGAAGGCACGCAGTACCCTTTGAGTGACAGTCGAGATCGCGTCGATGCAGCGTGCACAGACAGAAGCAGAGCGACGTGGGTTTTTTGTTTTTTTTTTTTCGGGAGAGAGATGATGAGTGATGAGTAGGAAAGAAGATGGAAAGAAGGAAACGAACAAGATGCCGGGGTTCATAAGGATGGTGGGATGGGTGAGTGGTGGGTCGCACGGGATGAGGCAAAGTGCACTAACCCGCCAAGGGCAGGCGCGTAGACGCGCGGTTGATTAGACTCTAGACCCGCACTAGTTACGCGTACTTCCGTAATCCCATCCCGGCTCGTGTTGATCGTGTTTGGGGCTGTGTGTGGTACCGCCTCCAGTCGATCTAGTCTCCGTAGCGTGAGAGCGCAGTGACTGCACCAGTATGCATCGACCGAGCAAGTGCTGTCCTTACAGTTGATGCAATGAGATGGGAGTGACAACTAGCGCACGAGCATCTGCAGTGAAAGCTGAGCGGGCACAGACGGTGCCCCAGTTTCACCGCGCTCCATGGGTCGTGCTCTTCTTATCTGCAGTACGCAAAGTACGCACGTATGGAGGTACGCGCCGTACCGAGCCTCGTCCATGAGCTGGACTTTGAGGACGTGCAGACTTGCAGGCTTGCAGAGAGGACCTCGCCTGTCGAAATCACGTCTCGAGCTCGCGCATCGGGCAGCGCCGCCCAACGCCAGGCAGGGTCTGTCGAGATCTGCACATCCCACGAAACCACTCAACCCGCGTTGCCCGTTTGAACAGACAGACGTTAACACGCAAGCATGAATTACTCATTTCGGCAGCATGCGTTTCTTGGGTCTCTGCACTATACACTAACCCTGTTCTGCCCACTGGAGTCGCGTTTCAGATCCGGACCAAAAGCACTGTAATGCTTCTGGTGATCCTGGCCCACTAAACCTTTTCCTCTAGGCGCATGTAGGCATGTGAGTCGAGACCGTGAACAAAGTTCGGGACGTGTCCTGAGATACGGGACAGAGGCATGAGCAATATCGAGAGCCTGCGTTGCAAGACGCAAATGCTGGAACGCGACGCCTTAAATTGCCCTTTGCACACGCGCACGCGCACGCGCACGAGATTGCGCTGCAACGAATGCAGAGCATGCAGAGCGTGCAGAGCTTGAGCTAGTCTAGGAGCGTTGAGCGGAACACAAGCGCACAGCGCACAGTTCGCAACAGTTCGCACAGTTCGCCTTGTGCCGCTCCGCACGCTCCGCACGGTCCATCCTGTCATCTCAGAATCCGCGGATCATCAGCCCCTTGCGGTTGAACGTGAGGTTCGATCGGTAGTGAGTGTCAGATGTCAGCTGGTCAGAGACAGACCCCTCCGATCCTTTACTCACGGAATCACGGACTTGGACTGACAGGACCGCAGCTATCACAGGCTGGCTTGAGCCCGGGCACGTCCTACCGCTCATCAGATCACGGAGGTGCCCGCCCACTACTGCCGGCCGCTGGACTGTTGTGGACGCCATCAGAGGACGGATGCGGTACAGTGGGACCGACGCCTCGATCGCTTCCTAGCGTCACGCGCGCACTACTCGGCTGATCGGCTCGGATCTCGGAGTTGGGCTCCGGACTCGGCGGACTTGTCACCGCTTGCCACCGCTTGGCGCGCTTGGGCTAGTGGTGGCTGGGCAAATATCTGCGGACGCCGCTTGGTCGTCGGACTCGTCACTCGTCACGCATCACGCATCACGCATCACCCACCCATGCCTTCGCCGACTGATGCTGGTCCAACTCTGCCATCTCACAGCCACTCCGGTCTAATCACCGCCGCCACCCCCGTCATCCCCGTCATCCCAGTCATCTCAGTCATCTCAGTCACAGCCTGATCTCCGGCCACATGAGTTCTTTGTCTCCGCCGACATCTACGACTTGGTCAGCCGCGACGGCGTCGTTTCCGCCCTCGGTCTGGTCTCCGCCTCGACCTGCTCGATCCCACTGAGCGGAGTGGCATTGCTCCGTCCTCTCATCTGCTGCAACTATACTCCGCCCGCTCGGCACGTGCTCAACAGATGAGTCCATGTGATTAATGTTGCATATTTGCAATGCCGATTATGTGGATATACCTCTATAAAGATGATGGGAGATGATGTGCGCGATGCACTCTATGATATGAGCCTGCTGGCTCTGCTTCACCAGAGGCTAGGTTGCGGGACGGTCGGGGACCTCGGTGCCTCGACCTCGACCGCCTCCACTACGCGTCGCTACGATGCCACGCCCGCTTCTCCGTCTCGCTTCGCTCGGCGTGCTCGGCCGTGGCTTAGGCCGTCTCGATATTCGGCGAAAACTTGGACTTTGCGCGCAGCCTCGGGCCAAACTTGATGAGCAGGAGGGGCACGGGCGTCATGGCGAGCGCAATGAAGCCGAGGAGGGAGGACGCCCACTGCGTGCCGAGTTTCTCGTACATCTGGGTGGCGAAGAGGGGGAAGCCTGCTCCAAACGACGAGCGCACCACCGTGCTCGCTGCCAGGGCGCTGGCGGCCGCCCACAGGTACACGTCGACGATGTAGTTGAAGAGGGACGTGTAGAGGCCGAGCACACCCACGCCGAGCAGGCCGCCCGCAATCACGGGCGAGATCCAGTGGATCGACGCGTAGGACGTCCAGCCGAACCAGAACATGGCAATGACGAGGGACCAGGACGCGATCACGCAGAGCTGCAGGCGCAGCTCCGGCGCCGGCATCAGCGGCGCGACCCGCTTGCACTGTTTCTGGTAGCGCGGCTCCATCATTGTGACGTAGCCGATGCAGCAGATGACGCCGCCAGTGAAGAAGCCGAGGAACGCGAGGCCGTTCTCGCCCGCGTTGAAGCCGTGGTTCTTGACAAAGACGAAGGGGAAGGCTTCGAAGAGCAAGTACACAACACCGTACACGAAGGACATGTAGATGGTGATGGCGAGCAGCATCGGCTCGAGGAACAGCATGATGAACGGCTTCAGGATGATGTCGTTCATGCGCTGCTTGAACGAGGTCTTGTGCCGCTCGATCGGCGCGTACCACCTCTCGTCGCCCGTTTCCTTGCGCAGGCGCTGGGCTTTCTTCTTCAGAATCACGGGCGCGTACGTCTCGGGCATCGTGAAGGTGATCAGCACGAGACACGTGCCGGCGAAAATCGTCGTGACCCAGAACACCCAGCGCCACGATGCGCCGCCGACAGAGATGAAGCCAGAGATGATCGGGCCGAGCGATGGGCCCGCGAACGGCGCGAGACCGAACAGAGCCATCGCCGTGCCACGGTAGTCCGAGTCCCAGATATCTGTGCAAGTTAGTAACCCGTGGGATCTGCGTTCTGGGGTTTGTACTCACCAGCAAGAAGGGCACCCGAGTTGGTCAGCGGGGCCGCGGCAAAGGTTCCGGACAGGAAGCGGAAGACGAGGATAGCGCCCGTGTTGGGGGCGAGGGCACATCCGATCTGGAAACCGACATAGAAGATGAACGAGAGAATAGCAATCGGCCTTCGTCCGTAGATTTCAGAAAGGGGACCCCACAGGAGCGGTCCGAGGCAGTAGCCAGCGACAAAGAGGGAGATGCACAGGACGCCGACCTCGGTGCCGATGTGGAACTGCTGCATCAGGTCGCCCATGATGCCCGACGGGGCACTGGACGCGAACGTCGAGTTGAGCACGAGCAGCGAGCCAAGCACCGTCAGGTACCACCTGAATCCGAGCGACCAGTTCTGTAACGTCAGCGCGAGTTCATCAGCAGCGACAGCAACAACAGTGGAGCCCCTCGTTACGCCCGAGCAGACCGATGCGGATTACTGGCACAGCAGGGAGGGCGGAACTGGCTCCGCACCGGCCGCACCGGAGTGCGAGCGGGCTCAGGAGGCGTTTGTCCGGATCGGTGCAAGCCCTCGCTTAGATCGGCTGTGGCGTCCAGGGCACACCAACATTCCTGGGTAATGCAGGCCTGCAACCGCGGTAGATCCGAGCAGCGTGCAAACCTGCTAGACCCATGTGGACAGGTTTGCTTGCGTGATGCATTGCTGGGTCTGCGCGTGCTTGGGCATGTGCGACGGCGATCGACGCACTGCAATGGACTCACCTTCGGGTTGATCTTCTCTCCGGGCTCAAACTTGACCGACCACGGGTCGGAGGCAATCTTCTGGCGCTCGTCCTCGCGCTGCTCCGCCTCCTCGCGCGATCGGACGGGGACGAGACCCTCCTCGTGATCGATCGAGTCCGGGGACACACCGCCGAACAGACTCGCGGCGGCCGGCTGGTGGCTCAGCGTGCGGTCCATGGATCCAATGATGTGCGGGTTCTCGCCGCCGACGTAGATCGCGCGGCGACGTCCGTCCCGTCAGGCGGGACCAGGCGCTCTGCGTCCGCTTCGGCGCCGGGACGGGCTCGGGCGCGACGAGCGGGGGCGCAGAGGCATCGTGCTCGTCCTTCTCGTTCAGAACTGAGGTCTTCTCCTTAGGCGAGTTGTCGGGGGAGGAGGCGATGAGCGTCTCCCCCGTCTGCCGCGACATGCGGTCTGTGAGGTCGCCCTTCTCCATGCGGTCAACCGCGTCTCCCTTCTCCATTATGCGGTTTGATACTAGTTGATACAGTCGGGAGCTTGGTTGCTGTTGCGGAATGGGTGTGACGAAACAGGAATGTGTGCGCGGGGTGTGATCAGTGGCGAGCGGCGTCCGCGGCGGCGTCGGAGGAGGAGTGAGACGAGTCACGGAGTGTTGTGTGAGTCGAGTGAGTGATCCCGGTTCCGAGCTATGGTTATAAGTGGAGCGGCGAGACGAGTGCAGCGTCAGTGATCGGAAAGATTTGGGAAGGGGAGGAGCGGCATGGGGCTTGTTCCAATATTTATTTGCGCGAGGGAGCGGCGCCGCGGCTTGGCCGTGTGGTGCAATGTTTTCACGGAGAGGGAGCGGAGGGAGGGGGAAGGACGGTCTCTTGATTTCTCAGCGACCCTGTGTCCCTCTGCTCCTACGCCGTCGGGCTGTCAGGGGTATCCCGGGGCTGTATCGGCTAGGGGGTGCCTTTGTAATCAGGTTGTCGACTGATTAATCCGGCTAGATTAGTGGTATTTTTAACTGCTACTCGGCTTCTTGGTCAGCGTCCAACCACAGCGCACGCAGCCCCGCGCCATCCGCATGCCTCGCATGCCTCGCACCCGACATTCGTCCGCTTCATTGGCCGGCCCCGCCGCTGCACCCCGTGCTCGCCGTGCCGACCCTTGCCTCCCCTTGCAAACGGACGGCTCACGGACAACTTTGTCCTCGTGCCTCGGAGCTGGCCGATGGTCCGCAGCAACGTTAGTTACATCTTTTTTCGCGACGATGTGGTCAGCAGCCCATTCATCATCAATAGTGACGCCAGCGGCTCACTTGTCCAGTCCGTTCTAGACCGTTCGCCGCTCAGGGTGTAAGCGCCCAAAGCGCCCAACGCGCCTAGTCAATATCGGACATCAGCGAACGGACTACTAATACCTTGCGGCGATCAACATATCGGCCGTTGATCCCGTCACTATCAGCTTCACTGCCGCACCATTCATCCGTCGCCATTCTCCGGTCGACAGCACCGCCTGCTTCGTGACACACGTAGACACGTCACTAGTGTCCTCGTGACAGCCGGCAGAGGAATGCATCTAGTGTTTCGGGGGTGAATGCTACACTTATCACACTGCTTCCAGACCCCCTTCTCACTGTCTCACCAAGGACTCCGATCACTGCGACGTCGGCAGTTTCTCATAGTGACCCCAGTTCTCGATCTTGCGGCGGAGCTTCTCGCGTCCGCCACGGTAAAAGTACACGTATGCGCCGACCGGGGCAACGACAAACAGCACAAGGAAGGCAAGGTACTTCCAGGGGTTGGAGAGCGTCGAGTAGTCCTCCTTGTCCTCCTCCGAGTCGAGCTCGACGGGCGTGTCGTGCGTGCCCTCGAGAATCTCCTTGTCGATCGCGTTGATCGCCTCCACCTCGACATCGCCTTCGTAGTCAGGCTAGGCGCGGCGGATGTTGCGGTTGTCCAGTGCGGAGATGTGCGGAATGCAGGTTTCCGTCAAGATCCGGTTGCCGCGGGAGTTGCCGTTGGGAGATCATGTGTGTTGCGTGTGCCAGAAGAAGATCGGGTAGGTCGGACCGGACACGGTCAATTCGCAGGTCGATAGGCGATCAGGCGGCCGAAGGGGCGGAGGGGCGAAGTGCAGCGTGCACGGTCAGCATACAAGGGTGTCACCCAGTAACGTCGAGATAACAGATGGTGAAGTGCCGTTCCAAATGTTCCAGGTATTGATAAGGAGATCAAAGAAAGTAGCGAGAGTTGCGTGCGAGATGGGGGAATGTGCATATGTCAGAATCTACCCTACAGCTCAGCACGAAGAGGTACCTGGTTGCCATTGTCGTCAATCTCGTGCTCGATCTCGAGCTGCGGTCTGTTAGTGCGACTCCTGCCGTCAACAGAAAGCACACTCACCTCTCCAGAGTCGGCGATGGTGACGGGCTCAACGGGGCGGTCGCCGGAGCCCTTCTTAACGTTCTCGATGGCGTGAACAATGTCCATGCCCTCGAGGACGTGGCCGAAGACAACGTGGCGGCCGTCGAGCCAGCTGGTCTTGACAGTGCAGATGAAGAACTGGGAGCCGTTCGTGTCCTTGCCGGCGTTGGCCATCGCTGGGAGCGGTTAGAAGCGAACACCGGGCAACCGATCGAGCTACTCACAGAGAACACCGGGGCCGGTGTGCTTCAGCTTGAAGTTCTCGTCGGCGAACTTGTTGCCGTAGATCGACTTGCCGCCACGGCCATCGCCAGAGGTGAAGTCACCACCCTGGATCCTGACTGTCAGCTGAGAGAAGACACAATATAGCTCCGAAACTCACATGAAGTCCTTGATGACACGGTGGAAGCTGGAGCCCTTGTAGCCGAAGCCGAGGTCAGTGCCGTCGGCCTTCTTGCCAGTAGCGAGAGCACGGAAGTTCTCAGCAGTCTTGGGGGTCGTCCTGGATGTCAGCTACAGATTACCACTTGGCGAGCTGGCAAAACAGGTCATGGGCAGACTGCTGGCGTTAAACACCTATGCCCTTGGCACACAACGTGCGGCATAGGAAGATGTGTTACAACGCATTGACAAAGCTGCTTCCCAATCTGCCTCGCCTGTTCACACTCACTTGCCGTAGAGGCCCATGACGACACGGCCCATGGGCTTACCACCATGCTCAATGTCGAAGTAGACCTTGTTGGTGATGATGGGGCCCTTGGCAGCCTGGACGGGAACCAGGAAGAAGGCGAGGGTCAGGATGACCGCGAAGAAGGGGAGGAGGGAGAGGCGAGCCATCTTGCTGTTCTGTCGATTGCTCGATGGACAAAGAGAAAGTCGAAGCGTGCAATGTCTCTGAAGCGGGGTCGCACGCTGCACGCTGCCGCGTACGTGCGACCTCCACGTCTCGATCGCGGCTCCTGAGTGGGTGAGAGCGCGCCTATTGGCTGCGTGAGATGAATCGCGAGTTGCGACGCGTCATCAGTCACACGCCTAACAAGCCAAGAGCGTTTGCGTGCCTAACCTGACTCCAGAGAACCTGAGCGCGACGCGTCCAGTCGCGAAAGTCATGTCCGCTCCTTTGACTTTTGCCACCAGCCACCACACCACACACAAACATGGACGACACCGCCGACCCGCTGCTTTCCTTCTTCTCGGCGGAGGAGGCCGCACTGGAGAACATCCTGTACTCCATTCTTGGTGCTGAGCCGAGTGCGTCGCACGAGCAGCTCAAGAAGGCGTACCGTCTGAAGGCGCTGCGCTGCCATCCGGATAAGCACGCGGGCAAGGGCCCTAAGGAGGTTGAGCGCCTGAAGCATGAATTCCAGCAGGTCGGATTTGCTTGGGCTGTTCTTAGTGATGAGAAGAGGAGGAAGAGGTGAGCCGTCCATGATTGCAAATGAGCTGCCAAAAGGCGCGCAGCTGACATCAGGTACGACTCGACGGGGCGTACCGACGAGATCAAGTTTGACGAGGTGTCCTGGGACGACTACTTCGCAGACCTGTTCGACGGCGTGGACCGCAAGATCCTCGATGACGACCGGAAGAAGTACCAGGGCTCGGCCGAGGAGCTCGAGGACCTCGTCGACGCCTACACCGCGACGCAAGGCGACCTCGCCAAGATCATGGAGCGCATCCCGCACTCGACGCACTCTGATGAGAAGCGCTTCGTGAAGCTGCTGAACGGGCAGATTGCCGACGGCGCGATCAAGGAGACGAAGGCGTGGCGTGCGTCGTCAAAGGACGGGAAGGCCGCCGCGAAGCGCAAGGCGAAGCAGGAGAAGGAGGCCGAGGCAGCGGAGAAGCAGGCCAAGGAGCTCGGCGTCTGGGACGAGTTCTTCGGCGACGGCAAGAAGGGCAAGCGGAAACGCGACGCTGCCGGAGGGGGTGATGAGGTGAGCTCGATAATGCTTGCCAACAACTGACAGACAGTCGTCGCTTGCTGCTCTCATCCAGAAGCGCCAGGTCGGCCGTGCCAACGTTTTCTCGGCGCTCGAGGCCAAGTACGCGTCTTTCGAGTCATACGAAGAGGAGATCGAGATCGAGTACTCGACGTCCTCCACCAAGGCGAAGAAGGGCAAGAAGGGCAAGGGCAAGAAGCAGGCGGACGAGGACCCGCTCGCCGATGCCGACTTTGAGGCGCTCCGGGCGAAGATGTTCGGCGGCAAGAAGCAGCAGAAGGCTAAGAACACCCATGCTGAGCTCGACGACCTCGACGATGATGCGTTTGCCGCTCTCCAGGCCAAGATGTTCGGAAACAAGAAAGCGAAGAAGTAGACACCTTGCCGTATCACCACATGTTGTAACATAATGCACCTGAGTTCTGTTTAGATACATTAACTCGTGGCTGCCTCATCCGAGAGCTGCGTCGGACTTGAAGGAGAACGGCGTGTGGCTCCTCGCCGAGCCGGGTCTGGTGAGACGGGCCACACATGCCACGCTACCTCGGACATCCGCAGTAACAGCTCAGCCATCTGGTTCCCAACACAACCCCCTCTCGTCCCGACTCACACATGTGCCAGAATCTCGCACCTGTTGATGCCTGTTGTGACTCCGCACCTCGTAACATGTGCCCCGGGACTCCTGGCAGGGGGCGGTATAAAGGACTGTCGAGCTCGACATTGTCCTGTCTCTTTCACTCAACCCAGCTCCACTGATTAGACCGTTGCGACTCACTCCGGTTCACTCTTTCTTTCCGACGTACCGAACAGGACCACCATCAACATGTCCAAGCCCTGGCCCCCTCGTCCTCCCACTCCCTACCCTCCCCCTCCCAGCCCCGGCAGCGACGGCAGGTGACCTAGCCCCAGTGTCAGAGTTTAGCGACGGTTGAACGTAAGCGAGTTGTTTAGTGGATGGAGCGGTGTGAACCGCCAGCTCTGATTAGGTGAGAACCTTTGGAGTCTGATGGCGAGGCGACGGTGTGAACGACTTTCAACTGACATACATATCAGACGACAACAGCTCCCTCCTCTTCATGCTCCACACCTCACACTTGTCGCTCGCCGCCGACCATCATTTCCAACCCCGCCCCCCCCGCGCCCGAGCCCCTTGCGACCTACCCACGATCACCATCCTCAACGACGAGGTCACCTCCCCGAAGCCGTCATGCTCTATCACCGCTTAAGGTAGAACACTTCAACCCGTTGTAATCACCATTCATCATCCCCTACGCCATGACACGATTGTCGCTCCAACCAAGGTCCCGGAGACCCCCCAAAGCCCCCTCTAAACCATTCCCTCCAGCTCCAACCACCCCGTTTCCACAGTAGCTCTCCACCTCTCGCCTTGACGGCGACGCAGTTGTATCGTCCCTCACCACCCAGCACGTCTTCATACCACAATAGCTTCATAGAGCAGGTTCTCTGAGCTGAACGATGTAACTTCGTACCTATTTCCCTTGGAGCCCCATTTCGGCCCTGCGACAATGAAGCCTTAGTCGATCGGGTGTGCGGGCCAAGATGCGCGATTATGGCCAGCGGTTTCTTAAGCGGCAAACGGTGTTGCGCAATTTCGAATCGTAGTCAGTACTGTGCAGTTTTCAGCGAAGGCCATGCGTCAGTAGGAGAGGGTTTGGGCGTGGTCGAAGAACGCGAGGTGCCAGTCTTGGATCGTTGGAAACGCGTGGGCCACAGCGGTGATCGGGTTGATCGGCGAGCTCCGGCCGCAACGCACGGAAGCAATGACGTACGGTGTGTCGCGTCTCATGTGCCCTCTGCACAGTCATGCTTCGAGTGCTCGCTCGACCATCGCTGCGCTGTCACCGTCTTTCTTCTACTCTACTCGGCACCGCTCGTTCACCAGCACGCACATCTCGCAACATTCCCTGCCTTCGGCCTTATACCCCTTCGCCTCCCCCCACGCAGCGTAACAGAATGCCCCTCCAGAAGCAGGAGACGGGCGCGTTCCAGCCCTCCCAGGCCTTTGACGACCAGATGATGAAGGTCTCGGACATTCACACTATCCAGTGAGCTTAAGATGGTGGTCGCGAGCTGACAGAGCGAGTTACTGGCAGGCTGGAAACCCTAAGGGCAAGCCGGGTGAGTTTTCTTGGTAAGGCGATAACTGACGGCAGTCGTCTTCCTGTGAGTATCTTCCTCGCAGCGCGGCGGGGTGAAGGACCTTCCTTTATCAGTCGCACAGGATGTAACAGGCTGTGCACGGGCATTACGCGACGTTTTTGTTCCTAAGATGCTGCGGTTTGCTCCGCAAAGGCTTCACAGTAACTCGGAGTGACCGCACGCCGTCCTGGTAGATCAACATCTACGCAACACCACTGCTTATGTGTCTTCCCTGTGAACCACAGAGAGAACTGCAAAGCTAAACGGCGACCTTTTAAGCTAACAACAGTCACGGCGGACCCGGCGGCGGCACCTCGCCTGGCGACACCATCTACTTCGACCCGAAGGTTTACCGCATTATCCTCATCGACCAGCGTGGTGCAGGAAAGAGCGAGCCGTGAGCTATAAAGGATTCGCCGTGAGCTGACAGCAGGACGGCCGAGCTGAAGGAGAACACGACCTGGGATCTTGTCGCTGACATTGAGCGCGTGCGCGAGAAGCTTGGCATTGAAAAGTGGCTCGTCTTCGGTGGCTCGTGGTGAGTAGCTTCAGCTATGCTGTGATCAAACGGAAGCTGACCGGCCAGGGGCTCGACGTTGTCGCTCGCGTACTCGCAGACGCACCCCGACCGCTGCGTTGCGCTCGTTCTCCGTGGCATCTTCCTTCTCCGCCGTTCGGAGCTCGAGTGGTTCTACCAGGACGGAGCGTCTCGTGAGCTAGCTCATGGGGGCTGTTTAGCTGATCTGCAGACATCTGGCCTGACGCGTGGGAGCCGTACCTCAACCAGATTCCCGAGGCTGAGCGTGGAGACCTCATTTCTGCTTACTACAAGCAGCTGACCCAGCCCGATGAGAAGAAGAGCCTGGAGGCTGCCAAGGCGTGGGCCACCTGGGAGGAGAGCACGAGCAAGCTGTACCAGGACCCGGCGATGGTTGCGCTCGCCGACAACGACGCGAAGTGGGCCCGGTGAGTTGTCATTGCTTGGCCTTCAACTAACCTCAGTGCCTTTGCTAGCATCGAGTGCCACTACTTTGTCAATGGCGGCTTCTTCCCCGAAGGCCACCTCATCTCGGAGCCCCAGCTGGCCAAGATGTAAGCTATAACCGTGTGTATGCTCAGGCAGCTAACCCCCCAGCCGTCACCTCCCCTGTGTTGTTGTCCAGGGTCGCTACGACTGTGTCTGTCCGGTGAGTAACGGGTCACTGACCTGAGAAGAGGTGCGAGCGGGCATGTGTTTGTTGTTCCGATGTCTCGCGCTGTCTCGCTCCGGGCCGCCTCCGCACTCGCCCCCGTGGTCTGTGGATTGTGGCTCCATGGCGTTGCGGTCGCGCGAGCAAAACAACGGGGCGAGCCAGTCAAGTCGCGAGGACGGACAGGAATGCTCGTTCCTCGCAACATTAAGTGGCTGGGCCGACGCTCGGAATATGGTTGTTTGGAACCGTGCCTACCGGTTTGTTTCTATTATTGTGCTGACTGAGTTCAGGCGCGTTCGGCTTGGGACCTCAAGAAGGCGTGGGGCGAGGGCCTGCGTTTGGAGATTGTGGACGACGCTGGTCACTCTGCCCACGAGCCGGGAATCACGCGCCTGCTCGTCGAGGCGACCAACGAGATGGCCAAGAAGCTCGACTGGTAGGGCAGTCACTCGAGCCAGCAGCAGATTTCATAGAGCGTTGCAGGGCTCTCTGAGATGAAGGAATAGAAGGCAGCGGTAGCGTCGGAGCAAGGTATGTCCGGCCCTTGGCGCGATTTGAGGCCTGGGTGTGTGCGTTGAACCAGTTGCGAGCCACAATGCGAGCACAAGCCGTTGTCGCCGGCGAAGGCCGAGCCGGAGCAGGGGCACATGCACCCTGCTGGATCCTGCTGGGTGCGATGACGGGGGCTGAGTGGTCGAGGTTGTTTGTGCAAGGCACGGGCCGCGGCGTTGTCGCGTGGTTTGGGGCCGGTGGTGGCGCAGAGTATTCTGGCATTGACCGACCCGCAAACAAGGCACAGGCGACATTTCGCTTCCAGGAAAGTGTCCAGGACAAGGTCTGAATGCATTGTCAGGGGCAGGCGGCGCGGGTCGTTTGGTTCCAGACCCGTTATTTGCAGCCGTTGCAGCCGAGGGCGGAGGGCGGAGGAGCAATCTGGCAGAGTGATGAATGCAGGCGTAGGCCTTGGCTTGGCGCCTGTCATTGTGGCGACTACCGCTCGGCCACTGACGAGTGAGTGACGTGCGGTGTCTGTCAATGCTGGGGGGCGTCACTTTAACTCGCGATCGCCAACGTTGCAAGCAGCCGAAGCGAAGGGGCACGTCTCTGAGGAGAGGATGACAGAGGATCTGAAGCTTCTGGGGAGGGGCTTGCTCGTCTCCCCGACAGGAGCGGCTAAGGGCGGCACGGCAAAGATGGTACGGCAGTCCGGGAGATGCGGACCAGTCGGACCAGTCAGCTGCAAGCGTCCAGTATCTGCCAATGTCGGAACAGGCTCCCGGAGCGGGGTGCACGGGCCAAAGCGCTGCATTTCTTCCCCTTGTGCTGCAGAAGGTGAGATCCAATGGTTTCCGAGTTTGTCTGCACCGTCTTAGCAGTGCTTCCTTTCCAGTGCAAGTAGCGCGAATGCATCGGAGAGATGAACTGCAAGGGGCAGATTTGAGCTTGGGATTGAACTTTGATTCCACTGGAGTCCCAGCCTACTCTCTGCTTGAGAGGGGCATGGGAGGAGAGGACACAAGAGGGGTGTGTACCAGAAACGTAAGCCGTGCCTGGATTGCAAGCCAAGAATTGGTCCCAGGCACAGGGGGCTGCGTCGAGACTGTGGACTGTGGAGGATGAGAGGAGCGCAGTCATCGGCGCAGGCGGCGCAGTCTGTTTGGGCGGTGTTCACTGCACAGTCCTCTTACAGACAGACAGACGGGCGGCCGCAGTGCAGCGCAGCACTCGATGTGTTCCGATACACGGAGAAGGCGCACAGGTCACAACGAAAGTGACGTCCGGCGCTTTCGCCGTAATGTGTGTTCTTCTTTCCTTTCGATGTACAGGGATGAGTCACCAGCGAGCCCCAGTTGGCCAGGGACGGAAGCCGGCTCCTGAACAGTTTGCGGATTGCAGATTGCTGGGCAGATTGCAGATTACAGAGACCGTGGGGGGGAGAGGGGAAGGCGCAGCAGGCAGCCATTCGTCCGCAGTCGGTGTCCTCTGCAACAGGAGAGACGAGTCGATGCAGACTAACGTAGACGCCAGGACGCGCAGCCGACCGACGCTACGCTACACTACGCTACCTACTACGGGGGTTTACATCCCGATTAGCTCAGCCCATGCAGCCCAGAGCATGCAGAGCAGAGTACGCAGGCCCCTCCGTCGGCCAAGACTTGACCAGTCGCGTCGCTCTCCTCCGCCGCCCTTGCCCCTTTCGCGGGGCACAACCACCTGACGGCCTGACGGCCTGACGGGGATGGCTTCATCAGCCAACTTTATCGCCCTGCCCAAGCCTGACAAGCCTCTTTCGAGCCTGGGCAGCCTTGGCTTTGTCTTGGACAGCCCCTATCTTCCCACCTGGCTATTTTCAGTCTAGTCGCGTCGCTCATCTGGTCTTGTCAGCTTGCTCTCGACATTACCATTGTCCTCTTCCTCACCATCACTCTTCGACTTCTACTCACTCACTCACGACAGCGACAACCTCGACTCAGACCCCCACCCTGGACGACCACGCGAGACCAGCCGAAATAGCGCAAACTTTACCCCGTCCCGGATTCTAGCACTCTACTCCGACTGCAGCTGATCGTCACTCTTGCCCCGCATTTAGCACACCCTCCCCACAACCGAAACCGCCGCCCAACACCCGCCGCGACACCACCACCACTGCAGAGCCAGCAAACATTACGCAGGCGATCAACGTTTGTTCGCTCTTCCTTCCTCGCCATCTCTCCGTTCTCACTCTTACATCGAGCACCCGCCTAGCCCCCCCATCGCAGGGGTCCCCGCCGCCACTCACGATGACTGGGTTGAGCATACCGGGTCGCCGGCGCGAGTCGTCGGCGTCCCATCACGCGTCCCCGCCAATGGCCGCAGGCAAGCCAGAGTCTGCGTCACCCGTTCATGTTTTCTCCACCACGCCGCCGTCGCCGCACACTATGCCCATGGAGCCTATGGCGCACGACGAGCACGAGCCGACATCGAGCGGAAGCTCCATCGACGCAAGCGTCGGCACACCGGCATGCATGTCGCCCAGATCGCCCATGTACTCGTCCAATGACGGGTTCCTCGACGCCTCCGCCGCCATCACCCTCGGCCCCGCCGTGCCTCCCCTCCCCTCCGTCGTCACCAGTGGAATACCGCCGCGCGATGGAGCCGACTCGACCCCCTCGCCAGTGGGCAGCAAGACATCGTCCTTCTTCGCAACGAGCCAGTGTGACACCCCTCCCCCAGCTCCCCGACTAGCGCCCGCAGCACCCTCCCCATTATCACTGTCACGCGCGTCGTCGCTGCGCGCGCGGGCGCTTCCCAACCTCCCGTCCCCAACACAGGAGTACGACCATGTGGAGACCCCAGCCGAACTCTCGCAGTTGGCGCCTTTGCACCAGTCGCCGAGTCTCGCACCGACATGGGTCCCGCCTCGCCCCCCGCACGCAGACCACATCGAGATGCGTCTGTTCCCGGACGCGGAGCACCTCCTCGGCGAAGGCCGGTACGCGCGCGTTTACCTCGCATCGTACCGGCATCACGACGACGAGTGGGAGTCCAAGTGGCGCCTGTGTGCAGCCAAGCGATTGGCAGCCGATCGCGAGAGTCAGACGATGGGCCTCCGGGAGGCATTCTTCCTGAACCGTCTGAGCGGCCCGCCGACTCGCTGACCCGCCGCTCGAACAAGGGGCGCGTGTTCATCGTCAAGCTCATCGCAGTCAAGGAGGACGAAGAGGACGCCAATGTCCCGATCATGCCGCCCTCGCCGACGCCCGTCCGGAAACGCAGCAGCACGATCTATGCTGGCGGCCGCGAAGGACCAGAGCACACCATGGGCCACGCGCACTCCCCAAGCCTCCCCGGCGCCCTCGAGCTCGAGAAGCCGCCGAGCCCCCGCCGCCTCGTCCTGCTGCTCGAGCACGTGCCGCTCGGCTCTGTCGACCGCATGCTGCGTACCGAGCCCGGCCTCGTCGGCGAGCGTCTCTGGGGCCGCTGGGCGCGCGAGGCGGCCGAGGCGCTGGAATGGGTCCACAGCCGCGGCGTCGTGCATGCCGACATCAAGCCGAGCAACATTCTCGTGAGTCATACCAGAGTGTCTTAGCTAAGTCATACCGGAGTGTCTTAGCTAACGTATCAGCTGACGAGCGATCTGCACCTGCGCTTGTCTGACTTCGGATCGTCACTGCTGATCCACCCCTCGTCCCCGCCCACCGACGGCGTCGGGCTCGGCACATTGCCCTTCAGCGCGCCCGAACTCGTCGACCCAAACGCGAGCTTCTCCTTCCCGATCGACGTCTTCGCCCTCGGCGCGTCCCTTTACCAGATGATCACGGGGCGGGAGCCGTACCGCGGCTCGCGCCCTGTCGAGATGATGCACCACGTGCGCAATGGCATCCTCTGGGACTGGGAGGAGCGGCAGCGTCTGAAGCGCGTGGGCGAGCACTCAGCGAGCTCGTCGCCCTATCCCTCCGGTCCCTCCTGGCGCGCCGAGCCCGTGCCCGCCGTCGAGATCCGGAGGGCCATCAGCCTGCGCGCGCCGGGGGGCACGCCGTCGCCGCACAAGCGCTTCCCGTCTGCAGACCACACGTTCGGCAGCGGGGGCAGTCTCTCGGCCGAGTCCCTCTCTAGCTCCCCCGGGGGCATCAAGTCGTGGGCGGCGTGGGCGAATGGCGCGCGGCAAGACGCAGTCGACAAGCTCCTCGACGACAAGGGCGAGAAGGGCTTCAGCCCCCTGCGTCGCCGGGCCGGGAACGAAATCGCGCGCAACGCGTCTATCCGTAGCGCACGCTCTGTCCTCAGCAATCAGAGGAGCAGTCCCGAGTCCTCGCCCGAGAGCACGAGTCGGCGCCGCGCCCCCGTGCAGACTGAGCGGCCCAGCTCCGCCGCAGCCCTCAGAGCGATCACGGACCTGGCGCTCGACGGTGAGGACCGGCGCAAGGACAGCTACGACGACAGGGCGTACGCTGACGGCGCCCCCGCTATGCACTTCCTTGGCGGGGGACGTGTGCCCGATGACGTGAGGGATGTGCTCCGCGCCATGCTGGACCCGAATGCGGCAGAGAGGCCCAGTGTCGGTGACGTGCTCGCAGCATGGGATGAACTGAAGGTGGGCGTGTAGCCGGACGAGCGGACGAGCGATAGCGAGTCTGCGAGTCCTCTGCTCCCCTTTGTCGAGCCTCTCCTCGCCCTCGTCCCAGTTACACTCTTAGCCCTGAGCCCTGTCTCTGCCAGCGCCTAGCGACTGTACAGCACCAGCAGCATCAAGCATCCCCATCGAGAAAATACACCGGTCTAGGCGACCGCAAGCAAGAGAGCAAGCAAGAAATAATCACCGTTCCAAGAGAGAAGTGTTGTCTGTATCCCCCCCAAAAGTGAAGTGTTGTATGTCTTGCCAGAGAGAGTATGTGTACATCTAGATCTAATACAACGTATATGCCACAATGTAGCCATGACGCGAGCGGCGAGTGGGTGGGCGAGGGGATCGATCACACTCAACCGCAAACGGCAGCAAGATAACAGCATGGTGACAGTGGAGGGGTAGGAGATGGAGTTAGAAGCCAAAGATATCATCCATGGCGTCCTTTTTCTTCTTCTTGAGCTTCACTCCGTCCTTCTTCCTCGCCTTCTCCTTTGTTGGCTGGGGAGACGGGGCGTCGGCCGATTTGCTCTTCTTCGCTTTGGTAAAGATGTCGTCGACTGAGTCGGTCTTGCTCTTCTTCTTCTCAGTCGAGGCGCTCTTCCCTGTTGAAGCGGACGAAGGAGTGGGAGAGTCGACAGCGGGTTTCTTCTTCTTCTTGCTCGGCGCGCTCGGCGCGCTCGGCGCAGAGAAGATGTCGTCGCGCTCGTTGGGCTTCTTCTTCTTAGACGTCGAAGCAGAGGAGGACGAGGCGAAGATATCGTCCATGTCGCTCTTCTTCTTCTTGGGCTTGACGGGTTTGGGACTCGGCTCGGTCCTCGGCTCGGGCCCAGACTCCAGCTCGGGTTCAGGCTCTGATCGCTTCTTCGCCCCTGCTACTGCTGGCTTGGCCAATGTCGGCCTCGGCGTGGGGGAGGGACTTCCCGGACTACCCGGACTACCCGGCGCCTCGCCCGTGTCCATCCCCGTGTCCACAATGGCCATCATCTCCTCCCTGCTAATCACCTCACCCAGATCCCCTCCTCCTCCCATCCTTCCGCCCAGATCGAACTCTCTGATCTCCCTCGGCGCATCGAGGTTCCCGCCCCTAGGCCCCGCCTTGGCCAGCAACACCAGATCCTCGCTCCTCGCGCCACTCAATACCTCACTCAACTGTAATCCAAGAAGGGGACAGAGATGCACGCAGATCGCAAAGAGACGGCCGTACGACGCAATAAGCATAGTTTGGAGCGGGACGAAGTGGTGCAAGGCCAGCATTTGGGCCGTAATATCCGCTGCGAGGAGGAGAGACTTCAATAACTGGATATCAGCTCAGCAAGGAGAATGTCGGAACGAACTCACGCGTTGGACGAGGTCTCGCAGACGCTCCTCGGCCTCCTCTCCATCCTCTCCGTCCACTCCGTCCTCCATCATTCCATCCTTATCACCAGATGTCAGCGGCGCAAGCGGAGTCATAGCACCGGACTTGAGCCCCGGCGTCGTGGCTCCGGAAGCCGAGGCGCCGCCGGGGGTAGAGGAGGAAGATGTTGGATCGGAACAAGCGGAACAAGCGGCATACTGCCGTATAACCAGCCGCGTGAGACGGAGTACAGCCTCGAGACGGCGGAGGAAGAGCTGATGCCTGTGCTGCGCCCTTGAGCGCTGGTACAGCGAGAGGAGGAGGGCATACTCTGTCGCGAGGTGGGCGCGGACCGAGCTGTGTCCGGACACCATCGTGTTCCACTTCCCAACGTTTCGACTGGTATGTAGGCGGAGGAGAAGAGAGCCGTCGAGAATCGAGATGAGTAGAGGAGATGAATGTTGTGAAGCAGACGAAGGTGGAGGCCAAACACTCAGACGTCACTGAAATTCTGGTGGAGGCATGGAGACCTCCACTCGCGCGTCGTTGTTCGCGTCCACTCTCTCTCTCTCTTGGCCGTCTCAGCCCCGTTTCTGTATTCCCTGCGAGTGTGAGAAGCTTTGTTCGTACAACCTAACCCTATGCTATATGCTCTGTAAACATTGGGACGGGCAACGCTGCACTCTATACCTGACGATCGATGAAGCATTCTGTACGCGATCGATGGAGCTCATGTCCCCGTGTAGTGCTCCTCTGCACCGTAGAGAGCGGATACGGCCGTACCAGCATACCCGTCTCGTCTCTCGTACACACTGACGGCATACCGGAATGGCGGCCAGCTCTGCTTCCCGCAGTTCAGCGCCGGCAGCAGCTCGCCTCAGACCTTCTGGCCCTTTGACCTCTGCACGCTCTGCGGCAGTGGGCAGGCAGCGGCTCAGGGAGTCATACATAGGGGCCAGCAGGCCAGGGATAATGGCCCGATGGATTGATTCCTGCGGTTTTTTTTTGGAAGGCCTGCCGCAATTCCTGCGCAATTGCTCTAGTCTGGTCTCGAGCGACGCGCTAACCGTGTGTCAATGGTGGCAGCATGAGACCGCGCAGATTAGCCTCTTGGGCCAGATCTCGCCCTGCAGGTGATGCTGCAGCTGCGGGGCTTCTGACAGGGATTGCTTTGCCGGAGAACTCGTGAGGGTCTCGCGAAAGAGCATGGAAGGGTTACACAGAAGGGGAGTACTGAAGAGGAAAGGCAGGCCAGGACTCCTCGGAGCTCGGAATCGTCCCGTTTCTGCGGCTCACGGCTCCGCGGCCCATTAGCGCTGCAGGCGCACGGCCACCGAGCCACTGGGCCACTGGGCCACCGGGCCACCGAGGCCAGCGGCTTTCCGCGTTAAAGGCAATTAAGCATCCCCGGGCCCACTCCACCGACTCGGACAGGGCCAGCAAGGTGTGGCCACATTCTGCAGCCTTACTCGCATCCGACACCTACTTCTACTTGCCTGAATGCAATGGGAGAGTGAAGATTGAGTCGAGGAGACCTGTAACCATTGCAGTTGGACGTCTCTCTTGTGCGGCGTTTCGTGACGAGTTTTGCACGCTTCGCACGCTTTCGACATGTGCACATGTAGCAATGATCGAAAGCGTCACGGTGGCACGATGGTCGTCGTATCTTGCGCGTGTCGGGTCCGCAGCGAGTGACAACCTCGCTGTCGTTGGCCAGGTCCGATTGCACCGGGGTGTCCAACTGCAGAAAGTCTTTGGGCTGAGGTGCCCTGTTCCCTGGTGCCCTGCCCCTGGCGCTTATGAGCCCTTTGGGTGCAGTCACGTACCTTTGTGCCGCTGGTATCCCGCTGCTTTGAGCGACGACGTTTGCGAAAGCTCTGGGAGTTCTACAGAGGGCCTCTGATGCAAAAGCTGGGAATGGGAAGAGTAGGAAGTAGCGAGTGACGAAGGATCAGGCCGACGGCAAGAGTTGCGGCACGGCACGCCCGGCACACACACCGATCCATCCATCCATCCCACACACACTGCACACACACCACGCGCTCACCGCTGCATCTCAGCGATCCCGCACACAACGCCGCCAAACCCATTCATTCATTCGACATCCATCCATCTCACATCCCATCTACCCATACTCCCCCCCTAACTCTTATTACTCCTTGTCTTGCATCGACCGAACGACCCCTGCGACACACACACGCCGACCCGAGCGACTCTATCCCTCTCCTCCCCCTCCTCAGCACGAGCACTCCGTCGACCCGACAGACCGCCCAGTTCGAACCCTACGCGATCGCGATCCATCAGTGCGCGCGACCCTCGACACACCCAGAAGGCACACCGACGCGACGCCGCCCCTGCCCATCTCCTAACCCTCTGTCATCTCGTCTGGCCGCTCCCTCCGCCGACAATCCGGCGACAGCGGCTCGACACCCCCCACACCCACACGCCCGGTCCCTCCGCACGACGGCGCGTAACACGGCGCACACCCCGCCGACACGCCCGACACGTCCGCGCGAGGACCAGGCCAGCCAGCCATGGACTCCAATGGTGAGTGAGATTGTCCGAGGGGTCTGGCGTACAGTGTTTCCGTCGGCGGCGGAGGCCGACGAGCGATCGGGCCAGACAGCCTGCGGTAGTTCAGACAATGCCGCTCGCGAGCACCAACGCGTACCGGCGTTGCGGCTGTTATGCTCGCAGCACGCAGGTCAGACATCCAGCAGCCTACCAGCTAGCGGTCTGAGTCTGGCGAGGATAGAGGATTGCGGGACGCTAGGCTTGAGGGATTCGACCAGGACATGAAGGGACGCCGCGCTCTTGGGAGACGCACCGTGCATTGCGACCCCTGCTCGGCGTGCATCCCCCTACATGCTCGTCGCTATGCACTGCGCAATGCATGCACGCAACTGCACATGCATGCAGAAGTGTGCTATCAGCGATAGCGGAGGACGATGCCGGCGGGTCTTTGGCTAGGGACGCGGCTGTCGGGGCCCTACACCTGTTCCAACCCACCAGGCGCACTGGCACGCGCACCATCCGTCTACCCCTTCATCGTGTTCCCGATCCCTTTTCACCACGTCGAGCACTCGGACCAGGCAGACTCGTCGTTCTCTTCTCTCTTCTCCCTTTGCATCCTCGCACACAGACGCGCGCACGCACGCCGTCCCGCACTCGAGACCACCCCCGAGTCCGCAGCGCATCACGCGCACCCAGCACGCGCAACCTCCCTCACCCCGAAACACTCTTGCCCTCAGTTTCACCTTGCGTACCCACTCTTTCCCTCCCTCCCCATCCACCACGACCACCGCCAACGCGACTACTTTCCTCTCGTTCACCCACAAAGCCTCCCCAAGCCCAAACTCTAACGCACAGGCCGGCAACGCACCTCGATTCCCGGCTCTTCCACCTTCCGGAGACTACCTACCTTTTCACGCTCGCCGTTTCGTCGTTCCGACAAGCACGCTTCGCCCAACCCTGACCACCACGCCCAAACATCAGACGGCGCACCGTCAAAAGTATCCACCTTTCCGAGCCTAGCGCGCGTCGTTGTCGACGACTCGAGCCTGTCCTCTGCCCTCTTCGGCACCTCCATCTCGGACGACACAAACGCCGGATCGTCTCAGCAGGTTCCTTCCTCGGCCTCGGTTCAGAACATTGTCGACGCGTCCGCCCCGCAGCCGATCATCCCGCCCGCATCCCAGCAAAGCAGCAACAACAGCGGCTCGTCCGGCGCGTCCCAGTCTCCCCAGGCCGCAATGTATCAGTCCAGCCAACAGACGCCCCAGCAGCAGCAAGTCCCTCTCTCCCCGCATCCCTACAAAGTCCCCGCGCGAAACACGAGCAGCGGAAGCGGATCGACACCCTTGAACGTCGGACTCGCGTCTTCGCCCTCCAACTTTGACCTCGAACCGATCACCTACCCCGCGCACCTCGCCCAGACGCGCCCGCCAGAAGTTGGAGGTATCGTCCAGCCATTGACCGCAGGAGCGACCGGAAGCAGTACGGCCACGAGCACGTCTGGAGCCGGATCCCCCAACACCGCGACCGGAGGATCAGGCGCGACTTCACCAGGCGCGCCAGCAGTCCCCGTCCGGTCAGCACACCGCTACCACCGCGACATTTCCGCGCTCGGCTCGGGCACCGCTGCTCTCGCTTCCGCCATGAATCTGACGACCTCTGGCCTGGCTGCCAACGCGGTCAACACACCTGCCGCGCCTCCCAGCAACTCGCAGTCGGCTGCGACGCCATCCATTGGTGGATCCGGGTTTGCGTCCCAAAACGGCGGCACGATGGGTGGTCCTTCCACGGCGACGTCGTCTTCTTCGATCGCACAGTCGCAGCAGCAGCCCTCGATGGGTGGTGTGTCGCAGGGATCAGGGGACAGCACCCCGACGGTCGGGCCCTCTGGAAGCGGCAACCAGCCGTCGGGTGCCTCGCGATCATCGGCTTCGCGCAAGGCCTCGAATAACGCCTCGAGCAGCGGCCGGAGAGCCGCGAGCGGAACAGCGACCGGAGCCGACAAGGACGGCGAGGACGGTAGCGCCGACGACGTGCAGGGCAAGCGCCGCGGCGAGGGTGGAGTGAGCCGGAGCTCGCGCCGACCGCCGAAGGCCCGGGAGCGCGACCACGCCAACGCGGCCAACCTCGAGGGCGAGGGTGACAACCTCCTGTCGCCCGTGCTGCCCACGGCCAAGGTGCCTCGCGCGCCCGCATCGGCAATGTACTTCTCCCCGGTCGCTGCCCACGGGCGACCGCCCGGCCAGGCCCTGCGCGCGCACACCGGAACGCTCGTGGGTGATCGGATGTGGTTCCTGGGCGGTGTTGATGCGCGCTCGTGCTGGCGCGGGGTTGCGTCATTTGACACCGAGTCGCTGCAGTGGTCCACGGTCGAGACGCACGGCGAGAGCCTCCCTCCGCTGCGTGCGCACACGACGACGCTCGTGGGCGACCAGCTCTACATCTTTGGCGGCGGCGACGGACCGACATACTCGAACGACGTCTGGGTGTTTGACACGGTCACGCGACGATTCTCCCGACCCGTCATCGCGACGCCGCGGGCAAACCTCCCTCCGCCGCGCCGTGCGCACACGACGGTGCTGTACCGCAACTTCCTGGTCGTCTTTGGCGGCGGTAACGGACAGGCGGCGCTGAACGACGTGTGGGCGCTCGACGTGTCTGATCCCTCGCGGCTAACGTGGCACGAGTGGCGGACGCGCGGCGACGTCCCGCAGAAGAAGGGCTACCACACGGCGAACCTCGTTGGAGACAAGATGATCGTCTTTGGTGGATCAGACGGACACGCATCCTTCGCAGACGTGCACGTCCTGAACCTGCAGACTCTGACGTGGACGCTGGTGAACACGGAGGTGAAGCACAACCGACTCTCGCACACCGCCACCCAAGTTGGAAGCTATCTCTTTGTGATTGGCGGCCACAACGGACAGACGTACGCCCAGGACGTCCTGCTCTTCAACCTCGTCACGCTTGCGTGGGAGCAGAAGATCCCCAAGGGCATCCCGCCCCAGGGACGCGGATACCATGTCGCCGTGCTCCACGACGGACGCATCTTCATCTCGGGAGGGTACAATGGTGTCTCGGTGTTCGACGACCTCTGGGCCCTCGACTTAGGCGCGGGCGCGTACCTGCCGCAGGTGACCACGTTTGAAGTCGACGAGAACGCAGAGCACCTTCACCCCCCGGCGCCTCCGAGCAAGAATGGTTCGAGGATCTAGCCGGAGGCGCATCCGCAGGGTGTGCCGAGGCTGTGACATCTACGCCGCCACGGCTCCAGCGACGCCCGCGACACGATAACGACCCGGGACGACCCCACGCTCACGCCTAATCTTTTTCCGCTCTCTGCGACACCCTACCTCTACTCTTGGCCGGCGCGAGCGTGCATCTGTGTGACGCTTTTACGTTTCTCTCCTTCTCTATTCTTGTGGACTATTCTATTTCTACTCCCTCCAAAGTATATCGAGCGCTCGCGATTCCCCTCCTTTATAATTTGGCATGCAACGTGTGTATCTGCACCAGCCGACGCAATGAGGAGCGAACGAAGTGAACGCGAGGGCCAGCATAAGTGAGGCGGCGAGCAAGGTGAGTGTGTGCATTACGATCGAAATCATGAAGCAGCTCGCTTTGGTTCCTAAAGCAGTCGATGAATGCGAGCTTGCAAGCGAAGCAACAAGCTCATGTGGTGATGGAAAACGCAGCGAATGGCATAGCGTGTGAGTAAGGCAGTGAAGTGAGAGTGATCGAGCGTGTGTTCCAACAATCAAGGTGCCTAGAGAAATGACGACGGCTATGACGACTGATACAATCGGGGTCCAAGCTCTTCAGGTCGCGTTTAAGCTCAAAGACATGTGCGGCACGCGGTGAGTGTCTGGTTCCAGGCTTTGGGTCGGTCGGTATCCGGGATCGCGTAGGTCAGCCGTAGGTCAGTGGTTTTGCCTGGAAGTACCCGCCCGCGCAACTGTGGAAGGTTTCGTCAGGTTTCGTCAGGCTCGTCAAGCTCGAGTAGTCCAGGAGGCTCGCGACGGGGCTACGAGTGAGGCGTGCAAGGTACGGACTGCAAAATGAGCCGATGTCGGGAACTGAGGGCTAGCAGCTACCGGGCTCTTTCATCCTTCTCCGTGAGTGGAACTATCAAGGTCCACTGGCAATGGCGCGGACATGCGGAATTCGAGCCGAAAAAGCGCTTTTTGGTCATTGTGGGTCAGCAGATTTAGAATAACCGACGCCATGTATGCCGCGAGAGGAGCAGCACAACCAGGTGGTCCCGACGGCAAGACGGCAAGACCCCGATGGCCGGTGTCGGGTGGAGCGAAAGGAACTCAGGACGTTGCAATACTACCGTATAGCTTTGTTCACAGGCGCGCGCCAACTGACCAGTGCAGTGCCAAGCGCACGTCGATGTCATGCAGAGTGCGAAGAGTGGGGAAAGTGTGCTTTGCCTCGGGGGTCATAGAATACGCTCGGAACGGGGCGAGTCTGCGCCTACTGTTACGCACCTACCGAGAAGGCGCACTAGACGGTCAGCTGCACCACCAGGGATGTGCGGGGAGTTGAACCACCTCGCAGTGTGCATGACTCTATTTGGCACGGCACACTCGCACACCACTCCCCCCCCCTTTGTCCATCCAACTCTTTCTCTCTTGCGCATCATTCCTCATTCCCCCTCTTCTTCATTGTTCATCGAGACACACCCAAGGCTCACCAAGGCCGAGTCCTGGATACCCACCCCACCCCTGATCGACAGCGGTCCACCGCCGACGGAGACCGGGAATCGCTCTCGCTCCCATTCAAGACACCACCCACTGCACCTGTCACTTGTTACCACGACGGCTCTGCACTCGACGCCCAACTGCCGACCACGGCGAGGACAAGCTCTCGAACGCTTCAAGTAACCGCTTATTCCCCCTCGGTACCCAGCGGCACGCCACCCACCCGGCGGAGTGCGGGCTACTGCCTCCTAGTCCTGAGATCCAGCGGTCCTGACCCCGCAATCCCCCCTTACTCCACAGTGGAGGCTTCCCAGACACCTACCCACCCAGTCGACACGGAACGACGCACGCATCCCAGTGTCAGTGGGCAACGGTATTTCCCCGTCGTCCACCTTTACACCACGTCTCTCGTTCGCATCGCCGCAGTCACACTTGGCACCCGTCAAGCCCGTTGCTAGTCTGAAAGCCGCTCGCGCCGCTCGCTCTCCCGAACAACTACTACTACGGTACCCCGGACCGGACACCGCCGAGAAGCTAGCTTGCACCTAGCACGCCACTCCCCCACCGCCCAGCCGCCCGGCGCACTCGCTTATCTGCGCAAACCGCCGCACTGCACGCACTGAGCTTCCCACAACCTTGCACCCGTCTACACTCCCGAGCAACGAGCAAGGTAACACTCGATTCATCACTTTAGTCACTTGTCTCACCGTCACTGCAGTACAGCGTCACACTGCCCGTCGATCGCCAATCATCCCGATCGCCCGTCGCCACCGCTCGACACTTCGGTGCCAAGAACTGAACTGCCCAGGGCGCCAAGAATAGAGAAACCTTACAACTAGACTTCGCAACAGCTTCGTATCATGGACGAGCCCCGCGTAGAGGACATGCGCGACTCGCCGCGGCGCAAGCGTGCCGCCTCGCCCGACTCGGCGTCCAAGCGGCGCACACAGACGCCGACAGCGTCTGGCTCTGGCTCCAGCTCTCGAGACGTCTCGCCGCCCTCCCCCTCTCCAGCCCAGGAGGCCTTCTTCTCTGCAACCGACGCAAGCCCCAGCAGCTCCCGCAGCACCGACACGATGGCGATGGACTATGAGCTGCCTCCCCGCTCCTATGTGCCTTACGCCCAGGGCCGAAACCCGTACAGTGTCAACGGGGGACGGTACGAGTCGAACAGCGAGGTGCACGAGCGTCTGGCGGGATGGAGCATGAACGAACTGGGCAGCTTGGATCCGCACACCGGCCCTCCGCCTAGGTGGAATCCGACCGCCGCACCCCGCAGGGAGAGCATGTACGCTGCCTCCTCGCCTCAGGCAGTGCGTGATGCGCTCTTCGCTGCGCGCGCCGAGCGTGCCGAGCGCCTCAGCGCTGAGCGCCCCTACCTGAGCCGTTATGAGCCTCCCCGCAGGCGGAACCCCGAGGTTCTCGACCCGGCGTCCTTGTTCGAGGCGGGGCCCAGCAGCCTCGCGGGGGCCAGCGGACCGAGCTCTGGGTCCGAGAGCGGCTCCTCCGGCCTCGCGTCGAGCAGCAGCTTCGAGCCCAACTGGGACATGACCGGGGTGTATACCCGGCGCACTGGCCCGCCTCCGGCGCCCTCAACGGGCTCGAACGCGCGCTCGAACCTGGCAGCGGCACAGGCCCGCCTCCGCGCCGAGCGTCTCGCCGCCTTCGAGCGCAGGATCTACGCCGAGCCTCCCCCTCCCGCATCTGAGGTCGCTGCTCGCTCCCGCTTGCCCCCCAACACACTCGGGCACGCATCGCACGGCCACGCACATGGATCCCACTACAACCCCGCCGCGACGCCGTTCGGCTCCGCCCTCGAACGGGGATACTACGCCTACGCCCACGCCCGCGGCGACCCGTACACTTTGATCGCGGTCCCGCCCGAGTTTGCGCGGTACGCATTCAGCCGCCGCCGTCTGCCTGCGCGCCTGGACGGGCTCAGCGACGAGAGAAGCGGCAGGCGGCGCGGGACGCGCTCGACGCAGTGTCGAGGCTGGCGACGGAGGAGCGGCGCCGCCTCGCCGAGAAAGTGCTCCAGAAGGTCGTCTACTCCGAGCTGTGCGCGCACGTCAACGCTCCTTCTGCCGCTGCTACGTCCACCTCGGAGCCGGAGACAGTGTCCGGTGGCATGATGGACAACCTCGAGCTCCCCGACGCCCCCGCCAAGACCATCACATGGGACGCCGAAGTGGAGACCGCCTGCGCCATCTGCCAGGACGACTATGATCCCGCCGACGAATCAGTGCTCACGCCCTGCGGACACATGTACCACTCGTCGTGTCTTGGGACGTGGCTCGCGCGCAGCAATCCCGCAGCGAGCACCTGTCCCATGTGTCGCAGGGACTTGGCGTGTCTCGCCGTCCTGAGGAGGATGAGCGATGAGGGCGAGGCGAAGAGGCTCTGGGTCTCGGTCGGCGATGAGGGGGAGCGTGGGGGGTGGATCTGAGCGAGGTGAGGCGCGCTGAGACGCCGGAGGCGGCGAAGGCGGCCATGCGGCGAAGCGTCGAGGCGGCGAGGCGATCAAGGAGGGCAGCAGTGGCAGCGAAGGAGGCGAGGCGATGCTCATTTGGACGCAGCAGTGGACGCATGCCGTCGAGAGCGACGGGAGTGAGTTGTAAGGCTGGCTGCGCCAGTGAGGAAGAGGAGCAGTGTCGATGTCTCATCTGTTATCTATCCATACCTCGTCTGTGTCGGAGTATACCTGTAGTTGTACGGACAGTGTTCATGCATGTGTAGCTATCGCGCGGCGAGCGAAACGAGCGGAAGCACGTCGCAAGGGGAAGGGTGGATGAGCAGAGATATGCCACAGGTGTGTGTCCGCGCCGATGGGTGAGCCGTGCAACCTCCTCTGCTCAGCACTGTGATGCCCCCTCTCAATGACCATGCATGCATAACACATCATCGACGTCGCTTAGCCTCCCGCTGCTCCTTCCTCTCCGCGATCCTCCTCTTCTTGAGCTCCCGCTTCATCTCAGCCACCCGACTCCGCCCCAACACCAAACACCGCTTCTCGCCGAGTCGCACCACCGCCGCATTGTGGGCATTACTCCCCCTCTCGCCCTTCTCCACGATCTCGGCGTCCCCCTCAAGCCCCTCGGCCGCGTACCTGGCCAATCGGGCCGTGATCGCAGCGTCAATGACGCCAAGCACCTCCTCGGTGGGAGTAGGCTTGGGCATTTTCCCCTTTTGTTTTGTGCGCTCCCATTCCGCGTCTTCGAGGAACAGGCGGACGAACGACAGCAGTTCCTCGGGCAGACCATCGGCGGGGTCGAGGGTGAGGATGAACGTGTCGTCGGCATCTTCAAGCCACGCCTCGAGCCGCTCGTCCCAAGGAGGATTGGGCCTGCCGTCTGCGTCGAATTCGATGGGTTTTCGGAGCTGAGCAGCAATGGCGCGCAGCACGAGGTCGCCACTCAGTTCCACCTCGTCGCCTGCGTTTCCCCCCAATTGGGGGAAGACGGAAGAGGGGAGTTGAGACGCAAAAGAAGAGGGAAAGGGGAGGAGATCGACGTGCCCGTACTTCCGCAGCAGCTCGGAGTTGCACGGAGACGAGTAGGTGTTGTACTGTGCGTTAGCTGCGAGCGGAGCGGGCTGAAGCGAGCTGGAGCGAGCGGTAAAAAAGATGGGATTGAGGAACGGAATGGGGAGATGAAGAGATGGGGAGATGGGGAGATGGGGAGATGGGGATGAAACTTACGATCTGCTCGCCGGCGTTGATGTCCCGCGTCGTCGTCATCGTGTACGCGTCGTCGCTTGCCTTGTTCGCTGAAGCCGAAGCCGCCGGAGCCGCCGAAGCGGCCGAGCGCATGCTCACGTCTCCCTGTTCCTCCCCTTCACCCTCCCCCTTCTCCTCGCCCTCCTCATCCTCCTCCTCATCCTCCTCCTCATCAGGGCTAAACAGTCTCGCATTGTCCATCTCATAAGCCGCATTCAGCATATCCGCCAAGGGCACCATGACAGCGACCTGCTCCTCCTCTTCTTCCTCCTCCTCTTCATCGCTATCCTCACTCCTGGCCTCCTTCTCCTCCTTCTCCTTCCTGTATCCTGCATCAACCCTAGCCCGGGGCACCGTAAAGCTGCGACTGAGCACACGCGAACCTTGACGATGATAACACTCTTTGGAGAAGTCGCCCACAAACACGCCGGGATACGCGGCAAGGAGGGGCGCGACGCGCTCGTCGTAGTCCCTATCGGCGGACGCGCGCCCGATCCTGTTCTCAATGTCGGTTCCCTTCAGCAGCGCGAGATCGGGGGCGGGCCACCACATTGGCGTACTGAAACTCCCAGGCATGGCGTCGAGGTACGCTCGCCACGGGGACTCGGCGCGGCTGTCCTCCCACATCAGGGCCAGGATGAGGCGCGTCCAGCCCCCCTCGAGACTGGCCCAGTCCTCGGGCTTGAGGTGCGTCGAAAGGGTCGAGGTGTGCTCGGACAGGAGATACGACGAGGGGATACTGAACAGCGCAGTGCCGCTTGGAATGTCGCGAGTAGCTACCGCGCCATTCCCCATCCCCTCTATTGGGCACAGGGCGAAGAGATCGTCCCCGATCGTGCACCCGTTTGCCTTTAGGCCGGCGATGAGGTCGGCGCCGTCAAAGTCGGGCATGGTTGTGTGTTTGTGTTGTGGGTGGGAGGCAAGTCACCGATACAACGCAAAGCAAGGAGGAGCAGAAAAATCAGCGATTCAGGCACAATCTGTTTGGTTCCTTTGCCTCCACTTCCACTTCTCTCAGCGCTCATCGCAGAATCTATGATTGCATGCCGGAAACAACGTTCTATAAGAGTAGTACACTTTCTATAATATCCTTCACCACGAGACACGCCCAGCGACAGGCTCACCGGCTCGCCGCCTCGCCCGGTTAGATGTCCGGACTGAACCAGTCATACTTCATTCACTTGTCCAGCTCGTTTGTCTGGCCGAGCGTGCCGCGCAACTCGGCCCAGACCCACACCTTGACCATGGCCCAGAGGTTGCCCTTGGGGACATTGGCAATCTCACCGCTCGTGCCCATCTGCTTTCCGAGCTGGCGCAGGATGGGCAGCGCACTCTGGAACAGGTCCATGTTCGGGTTCAGCTGCCGGCCGATGCCCTCGAGGAGCAAGATGGAGATGATCGTGTTGACAAAGTCGCCCTCGAGCTTGACGTGGTGCTGTCTAACCGCTGTCAGGACAGCAGACAACACGTCCGAGATGCGGATCTTGGCCAGCGAGAATGTCTTGGACTTCACGTTCAGGACGAGGTGCTGGATTTTCAGCGCGAAGAGCTCCTCGTCGATCGCGAGATCGGGGCGGCGACAGCGCTCGACCATGAGCGTGCCGGCTTTGTAGCCGTCAAACTCGGCTATGGCCTGGAAGAGATCCAAAAAGTCGCGCCGGTTCTTCTCGCTGAGCGACGTCACCAGACCCGCGTCAATGAAGATGAGCTGCGGGATGTAGCCCTGCTCATTCAGCTCGTCGAGGCGCTTCAGCCACGCGTCCTTGTCGTGCGCCAACCCCTTTAGTTCATGCACGAGCTCTGTTTCCGACTTGGATTCGGTCGGAATGTCGCTGCCCTTGTCCTTTGGCGGCTTCTTCCCCTGCAACCTTTGCAGGAAGGGACCGATGATGTGCCCCTGTACGGGCTGCACGAAGCGCACCATGATGTTGCCCGGGTGCAGGTCGCCGTGCGTAAAGTTGTCTAGCAAGAGCATCTCGAGGAACGCGTCGAGGCCAATGTTGGCCATTTCGGCGTCAAAGGGGCCCCCACCATTGCTCAAGAAGTATTTCAGAGGCAGCGCGTCCTCGTACTCTTCGACAAGCACGTCCTTTTGATAGTCTGGGTCGCCGTTGCCGCGGTCGAGCCGGATGGCTTTCGGGAACGTAACAAGATTGCCGCGCTTGGCGAAATTCTTCTGGAACGTGTCGAGATTGTTCGCCTCGACGCGCAAGTCGAGCTGCTGCGTCATCATGCCCGAGAAAGCGGCGACTTCCTCGGGCAAAGAAATCCACTCCATGCCCGGGAACATGTTGATAAAGTTTGCAAACACGCTCATGATGGCAATGTCGCGCCGCACCGTCTTGGCCACGCGCGGGTGCAGCACCTTGATCGCCACAGACGTCACGATGCGCTCGTCCCCCGTCTGGTCCGCCATGCGCTCGACGAGCTGCTCGGCCTCGGCGGGCGTCTTGGTCAGAATCTCGGGCCGCAGTTTCGCCCGGTACACTTGCGCAATGGCGCCGCACCCAATCGGCTTTTCGTCAAACTCCTCAAAGATCTCGGACATGGGCATGCCGAACGCGCGCTCAATGACCTTCTTCGTGTGGCTAAACTTGTGCGGGTTGTTGTTCGAGTGCAGCTTGGACATCTTCTCGCACAGCGCGGCAGGGAACAAGTCCGTTCGCGACGCAGCCCACTGGCCCAGCTTGATGAAGGACGGGCCTGCACGCTCCATCTGGCGCACGAGGAAGGAGTACCACCACAGCGCACCCCAGTTGTCCTCCGCATCGGCTACCGCGCCACGACCCCTCTTCCGAGGCGTCGAGCCGACCATCAGCATGGGCGCGGTCAGAATAACCGGACCAAAGAGCAGGGCAAGGTGGATGAATCGCAGAAACGTGAAGAAGGGCTCGATGATGTACCGCCGGATCATGCCGATTACGCCGACAAACTCCTCGTTCGGCGACGAGATCGGGTACTGCTCCTCTTCTTCTTCGTCCTCGCGCACGGGGATCAGGTCGTTGTTGAAGTGGAACTCTTGCGCATGGACGGGTTTCTTGAAGTAGAGCAGGGCAGCGACACCGACAGTAACGAGCAGGATCAGGCCAAGACCACCACCAGCCTGATGGTTGTGCTGGTGGCCGGGGGAGGACAGCGTGTTGGACCCGTTGTAGCCGACATGACCTCCTCCGCCCATACCTCCGGAACCGAGCGCCGCGAGTGCGCGTCCGATGCGGCCCTGGGGCTGGTTCGGCGGGCCGTCGAGCGAGCGGAGGAATGGCGAGTTCTTGATCTGCGGTTCCTTCTCGGCGTCTGCGGCGCGTTTCTGGACCATCTCCCAGACGGCATCGCGGAGCACGTCGCCGCGCACGGCCTCGAGTTCCTTCTCGAGCACGACGAGGCCCTTGCGGCTCGGCATCGGTGCCTGCGCGTTCATTTTCCGGATCAGGTTGTTGAGCTGGCGGACGTTTTCCTCGTGGAAGCTGTGTTCGCGCGCCTCCCATGCCTCGTCGCGGCCGGGAATGCGGTCCTTGGGCGGGAGCGTTGGGATCGTGTGCGTTGCGAGAATGTTGCGAGCCACCTGGCGCACGTACGAGTCCTTGAGCAGATTGCGGAAGTTGCGGAGATCGTTCTCGACCTGGTTCTGCAGCTCGATCCACGGAGGCAGGGCACCCTGGCGCTTCACGATACGGTTCCTGCTGTCAGCTCGTCCTCCAGGATGGCCAGCTTACATGAAGAAGTCACCTGTTGTCATGAAGGGATTTCGCTCGTTCTCGTCCTTGGCCAGAGGCGCACCTCGGAAGCTGTTGACCTTGAAAGCGCCGGCGTCTGATGTCAGCCGATAGAGCATGACCCAAAGCCCACCTTTCGCGCGCTGGATGCGCTCCTCGATGAGACCGTCCCACGCGCGCATGCCGCTCGCGCCGCCCTTGGACGCGCCGAGCACGGATGCGCCGCGCCGCTGCCTGTTCCCGCGGAAGGAGGAATAGTCCTCCTCGCCCTCGGCGCCGAGATTCGTCGCGTCGCCGTCCTTGATGCCGAGCCTGTAATCGATAGAGCCTTCCCGCGCACCCTCCAGGCGGCCCTGGAGGAGGTGCGTCTTGCGCGCATCCCGGACTTTGGCCTTGCGCGTGCCGTCCGCATTTGGCGGGAGCTTCAGCTCGAGCATATTGTCGAAATCGCTCATGCGCTTCTTGTCAAAGGCACCGTACTTGACCTGCGGCGGGGCCGCGATCGTGTTGTCGCCCGTGTACGTCGCGTGCCACGGCTTGTGCAGGTGCGGCGGAATCTTGGTGCGGTGCGGGTTGGCCAGCGGCGTGGACGAGTGCAGGTAGATGTCGTCCTTGTTCTTGACGACGGGCTCGCGCGGCGTCATGTCCAGGTTCTTCATCCAGGCCTTGATTCGCTCGTCGGCCGCGTTCGGCTTGATGCCCTCGCCGGTACGCGGCGGCTTGTGCGAGTCCATCAGCATGCGGAGCACAGCGTCATGCGTCGACTCGTCGCCGGTCCAGATCGGCCCTTGGTCCGCCACGAGGTGGTCCCGAGAGCTGTCCCGCTTTGTGGTCGCGTTCGCCTTTTCTGCGGCCTCCTCCTGCATCGCATCTGCAAAGAGCTTTGCGGCACCGGTGAGCTCGGCGCTGTCGTGTCCATTGCCGTTGCCGCTTGACCCTGAGGGCGGCGGGGGTTTGGCAGTCGAGTATGGTCGCCTGAGGAGCTGCCTCGTAGAGGCGAGTAGCGCCCTTGTGCCCACGGGCATCATGATGGGCGGGCTAGAGGGTGTGGTTCAGCGACGACGACACGACTGGGGATGAGTGTGAGAGAGAAGAAGACAAAGATTGTTAGCGGGGAGTCATGAGGGACAGCCTGTAGTGAGCTGGATGACTACCTTGCGATGTGCCTTTTGCCTCGTCCCTCGTCTCCTTTCGTCCTTGAGCGCGGGAGTGGCAGCAGCAGCAGAAAAGTACGTCATAGTACGGCACGCCGGCTAACTTTCACCCACTGCTCATGTAAGGGACTGGCTTGCCGGTCACAGACGCGTTTAGAGTGATAGTTTTGATTCCGTTAGCCGCACAATGAAGTGTAAATTGTACCTGCAGAAATTTCTGAAGCCGCCCGCCACTGGAGACCGTCCCCCCGCCCTGCTCGCGCGTGCAGTGTGTACCCTCTCGCTCTGTAAATTCTTTCTTTCGATTCCTCTTCTTCTTCTTGGGAAAGCATCGCAACACAGTCACACCGCCTGTTGGTCCTTGTCCTTTCCCGCCCTCCGTATCCAGCGCGTGTATCAAATACTCCTCCTCCCCACCTACCTCCCAAAAGAAAACAAAAACAAGACCAACCATGTGTGCTAACGGTACCGACGCTGTCAACCCTCCCCGCTCCCAGGAGTACCTCAAGCCCGAGGACGCCATGAAGTTCCTCGACGAGTACAAGCGCGGAGACGGTCTCTCCCTCTCCGAGCTCATGGACTCGCGCAAGAACGGAGGTCTCACCTACAATGACTTCCTCATGCTCCCCGGCCACATTGACTTCCCCGTGAGTTATTACTAAGCCGCCGGGACCTAAGCCTTATCTGCCACACCCCTACGCAATGTCGGGTCGGACCTAGTTTCTTATCAGGAACAACCGCGATTTGCGGCGGGGGTGGTGGTGGTCAATGCGATCATATGCAGAAGCAAGCACACCAGCTGTGCTGTGCATGTGTGCTTCTGCGTCGATCCGTGTGCTATGCGGCCATCATGTGCCGTCTCGTGTATCAGTGGCTGACCAAGCCAGGCTTCCGAGGTCTCGCTCCAGACCAAGGTGACCCGCAACATCACCCTGAACGCTCCCTTCCTCTCCTCGCCCATGGACACTGTCACCGAGGACCGCATGGCCATTGCCCTCGCGCTGCACGGAGGTCTCGGTATCATCCACCACAACTGCTCCGCCGAGGAGCAGGCGGCCATGGTGCGCAAGGTGAAGAAGTACGAGAACGGCTTCATCACGGACCCGCACTGCATCGGCCCTGACGGCACTGTCGGCGACGTGCTCGCCGTCAAGGCCGAGTTTGGCTTCTGCGGTGTCCCCATCACTGAGGGCGGCAAGGTCGGCGGCAAGCTGCTCGGTATCGTCACTGGTCGCGACGTTCAGTTCCAGGACGAGAACAAGCCCCTGAAGGAGGTCATGACGACCGATGTCGTCACTGGTGCCGCGGGCATCACGCTCGAGGAGGCGAACGCCATCATCCGTGACTCGAAGAAGGGCAAGCTTCCCATTGTCGACAAGGAGGGCCGTCTCGTCTCGCTCGTTGCTCGCTCCGACCTGCTCAAGAACCAGAACTACCCCCTCGCCTCCAAGCTCCCCTCTAGCAAGCAGCTGTACTGCGGCGCGGCGATCGGCACGCGCCCCGGCGACCGCGACCGCCTCAAGCTCCTCGTCGAGGCTGGCCTCGACGTTGTCGTCCTCGACTCGTCGCAGGGCAACTCGGTGTACCAGATCGAGTTCATCAAGTGGATCAAGCAGACGTTCCCCAAGCTCGAGGTCATTGCGGGCAACGTCGTGACGCGCGAGCAGGCCGCGCAGCTGATTTCCGTCGGCGCCGACGCCCTTCGCATCGGTATGGGCTCGGGCTCGATCTGTATCACGCAGGAGGTCATGGCCGTCGGCCGGCCGCAGGGCACGGCCGTGCACGCCGTGTCCGAGTTTGCCTCGCGCTTCGGCGTGCCCACGATCGCCGACGGCGGTATCGGCAACATCGGGCACATTGCCAAGGCGCTCTCGCTCGGCGCGTCCGCCGTCATGATGGGCGGCATGCTGGCCGGCACGACCGAGTCGCCGGGCGAGTACTTCTACCACGAGGGCAAGCGTGTCAAGATCTACCGCGGCATGGGCTCGATCGAGGCGATGGAGCACACGCAGAAGCCTGGCGCCAAGCCCAACAGCGCGGCCAACAACGCCGCTACCGCCCGATACTTCTCCGAGGCCGATACCGTCAAGGTCGCCCAGGGCGTCAGCGGCGATGTCCAGGACAAGGGCTCGGTCAACAAGTTCGTCCCTTACCTTTACACTGGCCTCCAGCACTCGCTCCAGGACTCGGGCGTCCGCTCCCTCACTGCCCTCCAGCAGGGTGCGCGCGACGGCTCCGTCCGCTTCGAGCTGCGCACGGCCTCGGCCCAGCTCGAGGGCGGCGTCCACGGCCTCAACTCTTACACCAAGCGTCTCTTCGCCTAAGCGGGCGAGTGAGCGCAAGCGAGCGCAGCGAGTGCAGCGAGCTACGGAGCCCGTTGAGCGCGGGCGCGAGCAGCGAGCGAGTCGAAAGCAAAACGATACAGGCATCGGCCGCGAGCATGTACTTTATTATGAATCCCTCTTGATCACGCATGCTTTCGTAGTATTGGTTGGATGGAGGGACGGACGATGGGAAAAACAGGGTTAGATGTCTATAGCTTTTTCTGCCAGTCCTCACCGGAGACTGCAACCTAGCGTTAGAGGACACATGTACTATATGCATGTCATTGATAGTGGTACAACTGCTGCGTGTCTACACTGCTGCTACACTCGGGCTAATGCTGGTATTCGACTGACCAGCTCGGGTTTGCGTCTCGAGCAGACGAGGTAGGGAACCCCAGCCTGGCCGGTAGTGCCGGGTTGTACGCCAGAAACGTTGGGTACGCCTGTTGCGTCGGGTATGCCAGTTGCGTCGGGTATGCCTGCCCCAGCCTACTCTCGTCATCCAAGAAGCGGTGCCGCTAGCGCTTCTTGTCGCTCCTCCCTCCGTCCTCGGGATGTCCGACGTCGACCATGTGTTCCTCGATCATCCTCCTCACGAGCGCCTCGGCGTCATCGGGCCCAAACTTGCCCTCTGGCGGTTGCGGGGCCGGCGCGGCATTGGACCCGGGACGCGTGGGCGAGGGCTCGAACGCCTCCCAGATCGGATACAGGACGATGATGTCCTGCACACACGCCATGAGGACGGGGAGCGAGACTTCGAAACTGGCCAGAAACTCCGCCGGGCCGCCCGGTGGAGGTGGCAGGCCGAGCGAGCTGTTGTTCTCGAGCGATAACGCGAGGGTCTGCAGTTGCGACGAAGAGCGCGTGCGCGCCTGATTCCCGGACATCGTCGTCAATGTGAAGGCAATGTAGAGCGCCGCAAGCGCGATTACGTAGGGTGGGTACAGCAGCGGCACGTCGGTACGGTAGCTGTCGTTGATGATAAACCTGGGGTTAGCTCTGTACGAAGTGCAAGTAGCTTCCTTTCTGCTTCTACTCACCACGCAATCTGCAGCGTTCCCTCGTCAATCTCCATGAGGCCCTCCCCGCTTCCCCTGCCCATCAGGCGGCGCACTCGCTCAGCATCTCTCGCCCGCTCGTCGTCTTCTCCTCCGAGGCCCTTCGGCGCCTTGGCCGCAGCTGGTCCCGCAGCCCGTCGCGCCTCGCTCTCCCGCGCATCTTGCTCTTTCCTGATGTCCGCGTCCTCCTGCAATCGCGTTTTCGGGTGATAGCCTGCGTCGGCGGGTTCTCGGCCCGTGATGTTGAGCAGTGCGCGATACGGATGGAAGACCACCAGGTGGAAGTCAATGTCCTCGATCATGTAGAACTCCATCTCGCCCAGCTTGTGCGGCTCGGCAGGGAACATCTTGATGTGGTGTTCTGATGTCAGCTATCTGAGAGACTTCGACACAGCTCCGTTAAAGGTAGCCGCTAATATGCGGCTCTTCGCCTCGACTCACCAGCAAACACCACCTTCGCCTCAGCCACCACACTCTTGATGTGCACTGGCGTCTCCTCAACCTTTGCAGCAACGAAGATGCACGCCGCGAGTACGAGGTACGGATTCGTCTCGCAGTAGGCATTCTTGGTGTAGAAGCGGCGGAAGTAGACTGTAGCCGTCGCGATCGGAATCTGGCGCAGCATGAGGCGCTTGCCAACCTTCTGGATCAGGCTCGCGAAGAAGATGTTCAGGCAGAACAGCTGGTGCGGCGTCGCATACTTCAGGTCCGTCTCGCGCGCCTTGGCCAGCTCCTGCCGCGTCAAGAGCCAGTACTTGGCGTGCGTTGACGCGTAAAAGTTCGACGACATGGTGTCGCACGAGGTTGACCGCGGGTGGCGATGGCAATTGAGTTGTGGGGTTTGACCAGAGGGAGTAGGGCTGTTTATACGGAACCCAGGGGATTCTCCGAGGCACTTCTACCTTTCTGCACTATCACTAGCGCCGAGGAATAGCTGTCGCGCGATCTCCGCTGGTCGACGTTGGCGACGGCTGCGGAAGCAGATGTCGACGGGGAAGGTTGCGCCCAATCCGCCCTTGTCTCCTCCGAGGTACCGCAAAACTGACTAGGGTGCTGTTCCAGTAACAAGCTACTGGTCTCCCGACGCCGGCGTCGATTGGGGTTTCGTGGATGGCTGTGGATGTAGAGCGAGGGAGATGCTTCGGATCGGCGTCTCTCGACCACAGAAGGGAGACTCGGGTGGAGGTACTCAGGCACGGTTCTGCGGTTGTCGCCACGCGACTGGCGTGTCACGTGAAGCTGACACCTGTGCGTCCGCCGCGTCGAGCTTGACGCACACTTCTTCTGCGACTTTCCAAAGATCTCAACAACACCGCACACGCTCTCGTCCAGCCCCGATCGAGTGCAAACAAGTGCAAAAACAGCCCAGAAACCCCCTTATAATCCGACCACGAACTAGGGCGCCACCGGAAACGCACCCCGATTTCCTTGTAAAACCATGAACGTGTTCGCTGACGAGGTAAGTCTGGGTGTGGTAAAGTTCGGCGGCGTCAGCAAGTGACCGTGCGGCACCCGACTTTACACGCACCGATACACACAGACCGTTGTCGACTTTCAGCTGACATATACAGGCTACCGAGGAGCGCGGCGAGAACGCCCGTCTTTCCTCGTTCGTTGGAGCTATGGCTCTTGGAGACCTTGTGAAGTCGACCCTTGGACCCAAGGTGAGCTGGCCCGCTTGCTTACGATAGTCAGCTAACAAGCAGGGAATGAACAAGATTCTGCAGTCGACCTCGGACGGCAAGGTTACTGTCACGAACGACGGAGCCACCATCCTCAAGTCGATCCAGCTCGACAACCCCGCCGCCAAGATCCTTGTCAACATCTCCAAGGTTCAGGACGACGAGGTCGGTGATGGAACGACCTCTGTGTGTGTCCTCGCCTCTGAGCTGCTCCGCGAGGCCGAGAAGCTCGTCACTGTTTCGAGGATCCACCCGCAGACCGTCGTTGAGGGATTCCGCATCGCGTCCAAAGCCGCCCTCGAGGCGCTCAAGGAGAGCTCTCTCGACAACTCGGACGACCCTATGAAGTTCCGCGAGGATCTTTTCAACATTGCCCGCACGACGCTCTCGTCCAAGGTTCTCGCCCAGGACAAGGACTACTTCGCGAACCTCGCCGTCGACGCCGTCCTCCGCCTCAAAGGCTCGACCAACCTCGAGAACATCCAGATTATCAAGAAGGCTGGTGGCAAGCTCACCGACTCTTACCTCGACGAGGGCTTCATCCTGGACAAGCAGATCGCGGTCAACTCGCCGAAGCGGATAGAGAACGCTAAGATCCTCATCGCCAACACGTCGATGGACACGGACAAGGTCAAGATCTTCGGCGCCCGCGTCAAGGTCGACGGAACCGGCAAGCTTGCCGAGCTCGAGCGCGCCGAGCGTGAGAAGATGAAGGCCAAGGTCGACGCCATCGCCGACCACGGCATCACCTGCTTCGTCAACCGCCAGCTCGTCTACAACTACCCCGAGCAGCTCCTCGCCGACCGTGGCATCATGGTCATCGAGCACGCTGACTTTGAGGGTGTTGAGCGTCTTGCGCTCGTCACTGGCGGTGAGATCGCGTCGACGTTCGACGCCGCCGACAAGCTCAAGATCGGTCGCTGTGATGTCATTGAGGAGGTCATGATCGGAGAGGACAAGGTGAGTACAGCTCTCCGGAAGCAGAACGTAAGCTGACACCTCCAGCTCATCAAGTTCTCTGGAGTCGCTGCCGGTGAGGCGTGCACCGTTGTCCTGCGAGGAGCCACCTCGCAGATGGTCGACGAGGCGGACCGTTCGCTGCACGACGCTCTGTCCGTTCTGTCGCAGACTGTCAAGGAGTCGCGTGTTACGCTCGGTGGAGGATGCGCCGAGATGCTGATGTCGTGCGCTGTCGAGAACGCCGCGCGCACCGTGACGGGCAAGAAGGCGCTTGCCGTCGAGGCGTTCGCTCGTGCTCTCAGGCAGATGCCGACGATCCTCGCCGACAACGGCGGTTACGACTCTTCCGACCTTGTCTCGAAGCTCCGCGCCGCCCACTACGAGGGTAACACCGAGGCCGGTCTCGACATGGACCACGGCGAGGTTGCGTCCATGCGCGAGCTCGGCATCACCGAGAGCTACAAGCTCAAGCGTCAGGTTATCGTGTCGGCCTCCGAGGCGGCCGAGATGATCCTGCGTGTCGACAACATCCTCCGTGCCGCGCCCAGGCGGCGCGAGGCGCACTAGGCGTTGCGTTGCAGAAGGCGGACATACATACCCATTTGTTAGGCGAGGATTTGCATGCAGTAGATGACCCATATGAAGAACAGATAATTCGCGGAGATCGACGAGGAGGCCACGCCGAGCGGTTTGTCTGGCCAGTCGCTAGTCTGACCCGCGTGACCGCCTGGAATGCATGCTCTCATGGGGCTCTGACTGTTCGAATATGGCTGGACGCTAAGAATGTTAGTCGGGCAACTAAGAAGCTAAGAAGACCCTATGCATGCATCGGACCACTCAGGACGAGATGATATCGTAATTCCGGCGGGAAGGTGCGCGCAGTGCGGGGCAGCGCACGTGGGCCGATTCCACGACACCGAGACAGTCCGGCATAAAAGTCGCGTCCAAGTCAGTGCAGATTCTACCACACACACTCCCCAGTCGACACTCGTACACCTGCACGATGTCGACAATCAGCTCCGCGTCGAGCTCTGACTCCGGGGTTTCGACGCCCGACACATCCGTCGCTTCGAGTGCGCCGGCCAGCGCTCCCGCCAGCGCCCCCCTGTCGCCGCACCTGAAGCCGACCGCTTCTACCTCTTCGCCGGCCAAGCGTTCCGCCAAGACCCTCACCCGTGCCGAGGTCGCCGAACGTATCTGCGCCGGCCAGCTGCTGCTGCTTCGTGACGAGGAGGTGCTGAACGTGACAAACTGGGCGAAGCACCACCCCGGCGGCGCGCTCGCGCTGCAGCACTTCGTGGGCCGGGACGCTGGCGACGAGATCGTCGCGTACCACTCTGAGGGGACTTTGGACCGGATGTCCAAGTTTGTCGTGGGACGGGTGGAACTCGACGACACCACGGGGTGGAAGCCGCTCACGCCGCCCATTGCGCTTGGCCTGCGCCCGCATCCCGACGGCGTCAAGGGACACTGGATGCGCGAGGGCCGTATCCGACTCGAGGCTGAGCCCGAGTGCGGAACCACGACGACGAGTACGGTCAACCACGGGCCTATGGGTCTCGAGGTGGTCACTATCACGCCGAATGATATCGAGCCCCCGGCCCAACCCGAGGTCGACCTCAGGACCGAGAGGAAGAGGAGCAAGGCGTATCGCACTCTCAAGGCGAGGATCGAGCAGGCTGGCCTCTTCCGCCCTCCCGGACCGCTGGCCGGCTACGGCGAGGACATTGCGCGCTACCTCATTCTCGCTGGTGCGAGCGCGTTCCTCTTCTTCAACACGTCCGGGTGGCTCGGACAGATGGCGAGTGCGGCCCTGCTTGGATTCTGCTATCAGCAGCTGACCTGTACGTTCAATATCAGCTTCGGGAGCCTCTATCTTAGCTGACATGCAGTCGTCGCGCACGACGCAGGCCACACGGGCATCACGGGCGACTGGTGGTGGGACCGGGTGATTGGCATGATTATCGCCGACTGGATTGGCGGTCTCTCGCTCGGCTGGTGGTGCGACAACCACGACATCCACCACCTCGTCACAAACCATCCCGAACACGATCCGGACATCCAGCACATCCCCTTCTTCGCGATCAGCGCGCAGTTCTTCCGCTCGCTGTGGTCGACGTACTACAAGCGCATCATGGCCTTTGACGGTCCGAGCCGCTTCCTGATCCAGGCCCAGCACAAGCTGTACTACATCGTCCTCAGCCTGGCCCGTTTCAACCTCTACGCCCTCAGCTACATGTACCTGTTCAGCGCCAAGGCGAAGAAGAACGCCTTCTGGTGGTTTGAGATTGCCGGCCTATGCTTCTACTGGACGTACTTTGGCGCCATCCTTAAGAGCCAAGCGAGCTGGCAGATGGCCCTGGGATACCTCCTGGTGTCGCACGTGTGCGCGTCGCCAGTGCACGTTCAGATCGTCCTCTCCCACTTTGCATGCAGTACCGACGACCTGGGTCCGACCGAGTCCTTCCCCAGCCGCCAGCTCCGGACGACCATGGACGTGGTCTGCTCCGAGGACGCAGAGTTCATCCACGGCGGCCTGCACCTGCAGGTCACGCACCACCTCTTCCCACGCCTCCCGAGGCACAATCTCCGCAAGGCCTCGCTTCTTGTTAAGGAGTACTGTGGCGAGCACGGGATCGAGTACCTCGAGTACGGGTGGTTGGAGGGCAACCGCAAGGTCCTCAACACGCTTCAGGACGTCGCGAACCAGCTCAAGATCCTAAAGCAGGTCGCGGATAAGGAGGTTGCGGAGAAGATGCAGTAGACGTGATAGAATTTGTAGCCTATGTTATCTTTGCCTTTGTGATTGTATGCGAGGTGCACGGGAAGGGGGGAGAAGAAGAAAGTGGCTAACGTTGGCCACTGACCGGTGGCTCCTGGGTGCTGCCAGGTGTGGTATAACGCGATGTTTTTGGCCTGTCTGCAAAGGACATGCATGCTCTTCTTACTCCGCGGGTACTTCTTGTGTACTCTGCTGTTGCTTTGTGATGCTGTGTGCATGCCAGAGTGTGGTTGCATGGTAACGCCGACTCGGCGATGGCAGGAGTGCTTCCAGTAAATGAAGTCGTTGTCAGAGCAACCGCAAGTGCAAACGCACCCCACACGCATCGAAGCTTCGAACCCTCGTCTTGAATCGTGTGCGCAGTGTATCCTAAACACGTTGCTCACGATTTCACGGTTCAGAACATGCATGGGTGTCAGAAACGACCACCCTCGACATCCCGTCGATGGTCACCAACCCCTTCAAACAGCCCAGCTCACACACCCACCCCTCAGACTCCCAACGACAGTCTGCTCAACGAGAAGTGTATGCATAGCAGTGTACAACAAGCCTCAATCCCTCTCCTCCTCCCTCCGCTCAGCCTCCAACTTGCGCTTCATCTCATACGCCTTCCGGACGAAAGCCGCCGGGTCGGTAGTTTCCGCAATAGTCATGCCCTCCTCGTCGCCCAAGCTCCATTTCCCCGGCGCGGCCATACTTCCCCCCTTCATAGCAGCCATAGCCGCCGTACTGGCGGGAGCAGCCTTGGCCGCCTCCTTCTCCCTCCAGTTCGACTTGAGAATGCGTCCGATCGCCTCGTAACTGACGCCAAACTGCTTCGACAGGGCCGGTTTGGACCACTGCTCTGGGTCCTGACGGTGCAACTCGCGGATCGCAGACATGGTCGCGTGTGTCAGCTTCTTGGTCGGGTTCCAGCGGCGCTTGGGCGTGGAGCTCGAGGGCTCAGAGGAGGGAGCGGGGTCATCCGCCCCGCGGAGCGGTCTTGATAAGGACGGGGAGCGGTCTGGACGGCCGGACTGGTCACGATCGCGGTCTGCCCAGCGCGCACGAGGATCCCGCGGCGGTCCGCGAGATTGCGGCCCACGATAATCGGACCTGCGTTCATCGTGCGATCGGTCGTTGTCCCACCGTCCTTGCCGCTCCTCACGTGGTCGTCGGGGACGGTCGTCACGGTAGGATCGCCGGGAATAGTCCGAGTACGACCTCGTCAAAGCAGCCGAGGCACTGGTTTCCGGAAGAGATCCGCGGGTTCCAACCGTAGTAGATGACGGTGTAGTCGAATGCGAGGAAAATTCTGCTCGATGTCCCAGAGAGGTGTAACCTGCTGGTCAGTTCACGACGGCACACTTCATAACTCACGGCCCGCCGCAGATCCGGCGGCAGTCGAGAGCTGCCGGAGACAGCTAGTCGAGCACAGCCTCGAGGATCCAGACACGCTTCCACGGAGAAGACTCGCCATTGTAGTGTCGTCGTCGGTTTTCGATGTAGTCGTCAGTCGTCACGGAGGAGATGAGTGGCCAAAGATCGGCGATGTTCATCAACATTTCGTCGATCTCGCGGAGATCAGCCTGCATCTCCACTCGTTACCGGACAGGGCCGGTGGATATCCGAGACAGGCCTGCTTTCCAAAAATTAGAAGCCGCGGGTCGTCATTAGGATATCTCTGCGTAGTTCCTAATGCTCTTGATTAGGGTTTCCTCCGGCTGAACTGACTCAACTCAAATCTTGGCGGTGCGGCGACTAGAGCGGATGACTTGTGACGCATAAGCCACTTGCGACCCGGCGGTGCACGCTCTACGTGGGCCCCTCACTTTGCACACGACTAGTTCGACCTCATCTTATCATCGACCTCTCCCCATCTCACGGAAAATTCTGCTCGATGTCCCAGAGAGGTGTAACCTGCTGGTCAGTTCACGACGGCACACTTCATAACTCACGGCCCGCCGCAGATCCGGCGGCAGTCGAGAGCTGCCGGAGACAGCTAGTCGAGCACAGCCTCGAGGATCCAGACACGCTTCCACGGAGAAGACTCGCCATTGTAGTGTCGTCGTCGGTTTTCGATGTAGTCGTCAGTCGTCACGGAGGAGATGAGTGGCCAAAGATCGGCGATGTTCATCAACATTTCGTCGATCTCGCGGAGATCAGCCTGCATCTCCACTCGTTACCGGACAGGGCCGGTGGATATCCGAGACAGGCCTGCTTTCCAAAAATTAGAAGCCGCGGGTCGTCATTAGGATATCTCTGCGTAGTTCCTAATGCTCTTGATTAGGGTTTCCTCCGGCTGAACTGACTCAACTCAAATCTTGGCGGTGCGGCGACTAGAGCGGATGACTTGTGACGCATAAGCCACTTGCGACCCGGCGGTGCACGCTCTACGTGGGCCCCTCACTTTGCACACGACTAGTTCGACCTCATCTTATCATCGACCTCTCCCCATCTCACTCTCCCACCCTCCGACGACAACGTTCGTTCATGGATGCGCCAAGGTATGCTTATACGCCTGGGTCCAGCTGACACACAGCGTCGCTCCTCCCCTCCTCCGACATCGCAACCTGAACCCTATTCCCCTCCTGTCCTACCATCGCCGCTCGTTCATCCCGCCCTCCCCGTCATCTACTTGTCGTCTTCGACCATAACACGCAGAGTAAAGTCTGCGAACTGATAGCCAACAGGTGTTCACCCTGGCTCCGTCTTTGACCCCTCCGACCGCTGGACTTGCGAACGCCGGCGTCATATCTGCCACCCCCTCCATTGCGACGGCGCTCTCATCGCCACGCCTCACCTCTTCTTGACCTCTCCTTGGGTCACCTTGCTCTCTTTGCCTTCCTTCTCCCGATTTGACCCCGCGACGCCGTCGCTGCCCGACTCAACATGAACGACACGGTAGCCCCTGTAGAGGTGCCGCGGCTCGAGCCGCCGCCGCCCGATCCCACAGCAGAGCGCTGCCACCTCCTCGGCCCGACGGCACTGATAGTGCAAGCGCTGATGGGCGTGTTCGTCATCGGGTCACTCGTCGTGAAGCGCCACCTCGAGAAGCGCAAGCGGCCCTGGCGCGTGTGGGCCCTCGACGTGGCTAAGCAGCTCGTCGGGCAGGGTGTTATCCACATGCTCAACATTCTCGTGAGTCTCCAGCGAAGCGAGCGCAGCCGCCATCGCTGCCGTCTGGCTTCCACCCAGTGCGGAATGTGGAAACGGTGCAGAATCCGTCGGCAGCGGACAGGCGGACGCCGAAGCTCTGCGAGATCCTCCTAGCTAACAGCAGATCTCGTTCGTGATCGCCGATGCCGACGCCGCCAACCCCAACAACCCCTGCAGCGTGTATTTTCTGAACATTCTGATCGACACGACGCTAGGCGTCGGGATCATCTATCTCGCCCTGAAGGGCTTCACGTCTCTCTTCATCAAGCACTTCGGCCCCGACTCCTACGTGACGGGGCACTACGGCGTGCCCCCGCAAATGTCCATCTGGCTGCGACAGCTGCAGCCCTATCTCCTCGCCGTGGTTGCGATGAAACTGGTAGTCTTGCTGCCATTAACTCTTCCGGGCATTTCCGGCGAGCTGATCCGCGCTGGGCAGTCCATCCTCGGCGCGCTCCCCGCCGACGTCCAGGTCGTCTTTGTCCTCAGCATCTTCCCGTTGATCATGAACGTGCTCCAGTTCTGCCTCATCGACCAGCTCATCAAGGCAGGGAAACACGCCGAGGGCCATCCCGAGGAAATGGACATGGGCGAGTCGTACCGACCTCTCCCCACATCGTCTTCTCGGGATCCGGAACTGGGCCTGGAAACGCGGCGCGCGTCGAGCAGCAGGGGACACAGCAAGCCGCCCTCCCGAAGTGGCAGTGTCCTCTTCTCCGAACCCGAGGAAGAACCCCTGTACGGCGACTCGAGCAGGAGTCCCAAGTCAAAGCCGAAAGTGCCCTCCATCGCGGGCAGTTTCTGGAGCCGCAGGACAGGGGATACGGATGCCGAGGAGGTGCGGCCGGAACACTTCGAGCTCGACCGGAGGAGCTCGACGGCCAGTTTGCAGAGTCTCCGATAGTCCCTGGCTCCTCAGATGGAGACGAGGGGGATGAGAGAGAGAAGAGAAAAGCAGAGCGGAAGAGAGAAGAGAGAGGCGAACGGATATGTCTTGCAGAATCTATACCCCGACTTTTGTTGTACCCCATCGATGCCCTGATCTCATACAACGAACATAGACCACCAGAAATGCATCTAGCCCCCAGTTCTAGCCTGCATTCGTTACCTGCCTGCATGGCGCCTAATTCAGTGGCACGCAGCCGCGGCCCGCCCTTCCCATTTTTCATGTGGTGCTCATTGCTCATGCAAGTGAACCAGTTGGCTTACAGACGCGACCTCTTCCCAGTCTCAGTCTTAGGCTCACCGCTAGCACCGCTAGCATCGCTAGGATCGCTAGCGTCGCTGACCGTCAACCCGCAGCACACCGTAGACAAATGGGCAACGCTTACAGCAACTCCAAAGCAGAGCCCGCACCCCCATGCTGCGTCGCGTCCTGCGTGAGCGCCTCCTCGCCATACTTGCGGTCCAGGCCGCACTTGAGCAGAATGTTCGTGAGCCCGTCCTTCTCCTTGGCCACCTCGTCGAGGGCCGCGGACTGTTCCTCGGACTTGACGAGCAACTGCCCCGCATAGCCGAGCGCGTTGACTTCGAGCGTGCCCCCTGAGCCGGGGAGGGCGTAGTTGGGCGCACTGCGGGGGATGAGGTGCAGGTGTTGGCTGGTTGTCAGCTACATGGCGGACTTCTAGAAGCTGATGAAGGAGGGGTGAATGAAGGGGTAGGAGGTGAGGAAAGAAGAGCGGGGAAATGGAGAGCGAGCGCTCGCTCCGCTCGCTGCTCGTATTTACTCACTCTGTCATGAGCAGGTTCCAGCCCTGGCTCTTGTCCAGCCCCGCGCGGCGCAGCGCGTCAAACGCCAGGTCGAGGGATCGCATCAGTACCGGCGCCAGCTTGTCCGCCAGCTCGGTCAGTTGGTCCGGTGTCGGGGGGTACGGGCAGTCGGGGAGGGGATGGATGATGTGCAGGTATGGCAGGTCGGGGTGCACGATCGCACGATCTGGGATTAGCTATAGTTCAGGCGTCGAATAGCTGTCTCGGCCCCCACGTAGATTAGATGGGGCGAGCTTCACATCGCGGCCACTCTTCGGTGCGCGGCACAGCCTCGCTTCGCTCAGCGCAGACTACTCGCTGCTCACTCCGTTCGCCTTGGACTCACCCTTCCGCTCAAACGTCACGTTCCTCACCCAGCTCTCGACAGGCGCCTCGCCCTCGGTGAACTGGACGTGGCGCCACGTCTGGCTCGCACCGGCGCCGGGCCCGCCATTGTAGAACGCGAGCAGGCTCTTGCCGCGTTTCCTGGCAGCCTGGACGAGGGAGTAGGTGCGCGCGAGCTCGGGCGGCGTCGGGGGCAGGGACTGCGGCTCGTCCTCAACGGGGCAGAGGAGGAAGTGGTGCGGCGCAACGGAGAACTTGTTCAGCTGTGTGTGTCAGCTTGTCGCAAGTTCGACCAGCAGCAAGGTATCAGTCTCCCATGGAGCAACCAAATGGCACAGAGAGTGTGAAGGTGCAAATGCGTACTTACCAGCACAGACATGTTCTTCTCGCCGTCAATGCCCTCGAGACACCCGACGTACAGCTCGGGGATGTATGGCGGCTGGAACGGCGACGCCTTGAGCTTGTCATCCTTCTTCTCGTCCTCGCTGCTGGTCGGCTTCTGCGCAAGCGCGGGGCACAGCCGGATCTGGAACTGGGCTATTAGTTGTCAAAATTCGAGCAGGAAAGCTATCTCATTCGACTGAGCCATGGTAAACCCTAGCACCTTGATAAACGAGGGCATGCCTGGGTTCACGGCGTCGCTGCGCCCCGCTGCTCTGGCCGCACTCACCGGAAAGTCGCCCGGGACGATGCGCTCAGTGGAGGGGAAGAAGAGCAGCTCCCCGCTCTCCTTCGCCTTCTCCCACTTGCCAGGGACGTCAGCGAGGATCTGATCAGGCGTGGTCGTGTTTGTCGGCTCGGCCATGGTTTTGGAGTGTGTAGCGAAAGACGCGAAGGTCGTCGAAAGTCGTGCTCGACGATCGATGACACAGCTACGAAGCTGGTAGCCGGTGGAGGTGGGGTGGAGGTTCACGTGATTGGACCGGGTGTGGCGCGCCTTGCCGTGAGGGCCTGAGCGGGGTGATCGAACCGGTGGTCGAGTCGCCACCGAAGCGACGCAGCAAACGATGGCCTGCGCTCTGCACGAATGCGCTTTTGCAACACCTCTCCAACATGACCGTCCAACAGTGCAGAAAGATGAGAACATACCCCAGATCCAAACAATTCACACACGAAGAAACAAGCCTCAGCTCTGTGTCGTCATGAAACGCTCGCGCGAGCTGTGACGGAAGCAATTTTTTGGAGTGGAGGCACCGCCGTCTCCCACACCATTTCAGATTTGTGCTCGGCGACGGCGGGCTTGACAACAACACAGTCGCTGCATCCGAAGCAGCTACCACAACGGTGAGTGCGCGTTCCAGCACCCGCGACTCAGAGGAAGGGAGGGTGTCCTTGGCTCCGCCCCAGCATGGCTGGTTTACGGCGAGCACGGGCACCCCCAGCTACACCGCTCCCCGATGATGTTTCCGCACTGGGCACTGAAATAATGATTACAACGCCTATCCGCCTTAGGAGGGCGGAGCGAGCCTAGAAAACTCGTGACTGAGGGGAATCTCCCATATCTCCCACAGTTGATTCGCTCTGGCCAGAACTGACAGGACAGAGACGATGTCGCATTCGAACGAAAGCACGCCCGAGCCGCCATCGAGCTAGGAGATCCTCAAGCTCCTCGGCACGCTGCAGACCGCCGTGGACGCCACGACGTCCTCCGCCGCTCCTCTGCTGAAGAAGGCGAAGAAGGCTGATCCCTCGCTCGACTTTGAGAAGGGCATTTCGCTCCTTCTTGTCCGCCCGCAGCTTCTCCTCGCGTCGCTGCAGCACCTGGTCCAGCTCGTCGGTCTGCGCCTCACCTGTGCCAAATCCGACACCCCCAACGCGGGCGCGAGTGCCGCTCTCTCCACCCCTTTCAACGCCGCCACGATTCGCGAGCGCACGGGCGAGGTCGAGGACGAGCTGGCGGGCGAGCTCGCGCTCTGCCACGACGTCATGGACAAGGTGCGCTCCATGGAGGGCAAGCTCGAGTACCAGGTCAAGAAGCTGGTGGGCCTGGCGGAAGCCGCGGAGAAGAAGCCCGAGAAGGCAGCCGAAGTGGCCGAGGACGACATGCTGTCCTTCCGTCCTAATGCGGCGGCCATGCTGGCGAGTGCGCGCTCCGAGGCGGCCGAGGCGGCCAAGCCGCGCAAATCCCGCAAGGAGTCGGATGACGAGTCCGAGGTCGATGGAGGAGTGTACAAGCCCCCGCGTGTCGCGGCCATGCCGTACAACGAAGAAGGCGAGAAGCGCGTGCGCGAGCGCCGTGCGCCCGCCCTCTTGTCCGAGTTTGCCCAGTCCCTCGCCGGCGCGCCCGCCGTGCAGACCACGGGCCTGTCGACCCGCCCCGTGCAGGCGGGCGCGCACACCAACTCGGCGTCCGCGCGCCGCGCTGCCGAACTCCAGCGCATCGCCGAGTTCGAGGAGGAGAACATGACCCGTCTCGTCACATCCAAGCGCGAGGCGAAGCGCCGTCGCGAGGACGAGGAGGCGCTCGCGCTCGGGTTTGGTGTGGGCGGCGCGCGCAATCGCCGCCGCAACGGCCTCGAGGCCGAGCTCGAGGGCGTCCTCGGCGATGGAGGCAGTAGTGCTTGGGACGGAGCGGGCGACAAGTTTGGCAAGAGGGAGGGGATCACGAAGCGCGCCAAGACGGCTGGTGGGAGGGAGAGGAATGGAAAGGCCAAGAAGAGCAGGTTCGAGAAGGACGTCAAGAAGAAGAGGAAGGCCATTGGCCTGCCTACCAAGTAGAGAGCGCTGGGGGGCACATAGACTTCACACTGTTGTACAATATGCATGGGCGTCTAGCATCTATGGATTAGGAACAGGGGTGGCCCGGGAGTGAATGATAAAAATGAGATGGGATGAACAGATGTGTAATGCGATGAAGAGAGAGAAGGAGAGGTTGCCCGTTGACGACCTAGAGGTCATCGAAGAAGCCCGCGTTGTCGTCATTGCGCGCGGAACGGCCAAAGTCGCCCATGGGGTTCTTCTTGTTCTTCTTCTGACGGGGCGCATCGCTGTCCCCGTCAGAGTCCTCCTCCATCTCCTCACCCTCGCCCTCCTCCTCGTCAGACTCCTCGTCATCGCTGTCCTCCTTCTCCGCGCCCATCTCAATGTCCTCGCCCTCGTCGGCCGCAGCTTCGGCGCCCTCTTCATCCTCGGCATCCTCGAAGATGTTCTCGACATCGGTCAGCTTGATGCACTCGTCGTGCGAGACCGAGCCGAGCCACTTCTTGTTCCTGTCCAGCGCGAGGCGCTCGATCGGGTACTCGTCATGCGTAGCGATGACACCGACTGCATGTCAGCTGATGTGAAGGCAAGGCGTAGCTTACGGAAACTGTTAGGCTGGATCTGGATGACGCGGACCATGCCGTCCTCTGAGCCAGTGGCGATGATGTCGTCAGTGAGCGCGACGACGGCGTCGACACTCGCCGGGTGCCCGACGATGCGGTCAACGCTGTCGCCAAAGCCCATCTTGCGGTCCCACACGCTGACGGTGCCAAGACCGCTGCCGACGACGAAGCGCTGCCCGCCCTTGATCTGGCAGATCGACAGCAGCTCGTCCTCCTGGTCGTCCGACATGTGCAGCGGCTCCTTCTTCTTTGACCGGATGTCGATCACCGACAGGAAACCATCGCCGGACGTCGTCACGAGCTGTCGCTTGTCGTCAAAGTAGGAAAAGCCAGAGATGTAGTCAAAGTGCTGCCTGTACTCGCGCACGCATTCCGGTGACCGCGGGTCCCAAAACTGATGATGGTTAGCATGATGGTCTCGTCTCGTCAGTAGTGGAGATGCAGATGGTCAGGGGAGGGAGAAGCTCAGTGCCAAGGGCGTTGGGTTGAATGGTCGTGGGCGGTCGTGCCAGGAATGAATGGAGGCTCGTGAAAGAGTGGGCGGTTTCAGAATGGACGCAGCGCATACGCACCTTGATGACACCCTCGTCGTCGCCTGAGGCGGTCAAGGACTCGTTGACGCAGATGATTCGGTTGACGGGGGAGCTGCAGAAAGTGTGTCAGGCCGGACTCTCGGTTGCACAACGTTCCAGGGATCAGCGGGGATCCCAGGAAGGAAGGTGTGCAGTGTCTGTGAGGACTCACTCGTGTGCCTGTTCATGCTCGCGCAGGACTGTGCCCATGGTGGCGTCCATTCGGCTGAACGTTAGCACCAGGAAACCAGTAAGATCAGCGGGGTCTGTATCAAAGCCACGGGCCACGGGGTCGTGCCAGTCACTGGGTCTCTTTCCAGGCCACACACGATGCACACGATCCCAAAGGGCCGATTGAATCCAGCCAAGACCCAGAGGGGTGTGAGGATGCGGCGCGGGCCTGAGCCGCTGCTCCCCCCCCCTCCCCTTAGTTCCTCGACGCAGACGCACGCAGGTACGCAGGACGCAGGTAATCAAGGCATGCACAAATGCAGGATCGCAGGACACTCCAATGCTTCGCACACAACACCGCGGCACAGCGAAAGGACGCAGATGCACTGCACCTCGCCCAACGCCCGCAGCCCAGCCCACAGCCCACTGCCTGTCGCCGTCCCTCTTGCCCCTTCCTCCTGCCCGTCTGTCCTCCTTGCCCTTCCGGTCACTCCTCACGTCTTGCACCTTCCGCCCCTTCTGCTGCACGCATGACCACGCATGGGTGCCGCCCATAGGTCGGGAGCATCGTGGGCTGCAGTTGAACCGGGTGCCCTCCTCGTTTGATATAAGACCCATGCTGCCTTCCACCTCGACGTTCCTTTCCCCACTTCTTCACATTGCTCTCTCATCTCCTTGCTCATCGCCGCCTCACCCACCCGATCAAAACCACACTCACCATAACACGCCGCTCTTCCCTCCCATCCACATCGCCTTTCCGTCCTCCTCGACTGCCAGCGCTCGCGCAGTCTTCTTTGTCGGTCGCACGCTCCACAGCTTGGTCGTCTCGCCGGTCACGTCGTCATACTTCCAGGCCTTGACCTCTCCGGTCAGCAGCGAACCGTAAACGACCGGCTCGCTCGGGTGGAAGACGAGGTCGAACGGCTGATTCCGTAGTTTGATATCGGGCATGGTTCCGGAGCCGTCAAGATCAGTGGGAGTGGGGGAGATTTTGTGTCGGTGTCTGAGAGTGTCGCAAGGGAAGTGGGCGGCACGCGTCAAGGGATCAAGGTGAGGAATGAGTTGCAGCTCGAGGATGTCTCGATCGATCACTCGCAAATCTCGTCGTCGCTGGCGGCCGTCGAAATCTTCGAAGCGTGACCCACAGAAGTGGAGGTCTGACAGGGTCTCCTGACGCCGCCAGGCACTCTGGTCACATGATCTGTCTAGCCACGAGAGAAGCACGCGGAAGAGCCACCCGATTTCCACGTGGAGGCATACGTCATTTTGCCACTGACTGTATTACCGAGAGAGTCAGGAAATCACCGAGTGTGTGATCCAGTGATCCTGAGTCGAGCGAAACTGACCTGGAACCTGGGCTTGGACCCAGGATCAGTTGGATCAGCGCTAGTGGTGATCCTTTGATCCCACGGGCGAATCAAGGCGCACGGGGCGCGGGGAGGATGTGAAAACAACCGAATCCAGGTAGTACGTTAAGGGGCGGTGGATTGGCAAAGTTTGCGTGGCGTGTCTGAGCCTCCGCGGTAAAGCAGCAGAAGGCAGAAGCCAAAGCGCACCCTGGGCCCAGCGCCCAGCGGCCCAGCGAGAAGCGAGTGCACCAAATTAACCAAAAACGAACGTCGGGGGCGGCTGCGGACGAAATTGAGGAGGAGGATTGCCAGTCATTATTGTCTGCAGGAACTGCTAGCAGGTCGGATTGTCTGAGGGGGGAGGAGTCAGAGAGAGCACCACGCCCCGCAGGCCCTTCGTTACGTCGCCCCTCCCCTTGCAGCTGCACTGCACTCCGTCGCCCGTAAGCCGCAGGGAGCCAGCCGTGAGCCTGTACGCCCCGAACCCCGTAGCCTTGCACCTTACACCTTGTCCCCTGGCTTGCCTGGGGGACGAGTAAACACAAAGCGCAGCCGAGCCGCATAGCTCTTTACTTAGTGCATGCTTCTGAGCCCCCAGGCTTTTTCGAGGTGACCACCCCCTTATCCCCTCCCAGCCAGCCAAACAGACGGTCGCTCCCAGCAGAAGCCTAAGCGCCCGGTTTGACCTGCGCCAGCGTAGCTCCCAGGAGTGGACTTGCCTGATCTGCCGCGAAGGTGCCCTTCCGATTTCGCCGCCCGCCCCGCCGCCCGGCTGTTCCCCACACCAGCCCACAGCCCCGTCGCCCGTCCCATCGCCCTTTCCCCTCGCCTCCCTTTCCTTTTCCTCCCCTTTCACTCTTCCACCCACCGTCGACTACCCATTCAGCTCGTCTGCTCTGACAGCGTCTGCCCTCTGTAGTCATCCTCCTCCTCCGCCGCCGCCGCCGCGCAGACTTAGGTCTAGGTCCCACACACGGCACATCCCCCCTTCTCCCCTTCTTCCTGTCTGCACAACGTGGTCTTTGGTTTGACCTAAGCCCCTTGGCCTTTGTACTGGCTCTAGGCTCTCCCAGTGGTGCAACACATCCACCAAGCCTACGCCCACGCCCACGCCCTCGAACCCTCCCTCACCCTCACACCTTCCCTCAGGCTTGGACCGCGCCGCCGTCCTCGACCTCTCCTCTCTCTTCCCTTCCTCCCACACACCGCCCATCCAGTGCCCAGTGCCCATTCCGGCCGGCCGCTGCTCCCCCTGCTCCCCCTCCTCCCCTCCCTGCACGAGAACACTATCTCTTTCAGTAGACACATCCCTCTCCCTTCTCTGCCGCTGCTGCTGCTTGGCTTCTCCGCCCGCCGCGCCGCCGCGTTACTGCCGCCCCTTTCCTCTTCCTCCTCCTCCTCCTCGCACCCTCTACCCCGCATCCAACGCAGGATACAGGACAGCGATTAGGTACAGACAAGCACTCAATCGTCGCCCTGTCTGCCCCCCTTCTGCACAGCAGCAGCACGTAACCGCGCACCACACCAGTGACCCCCTCGGTTCTCGGTCCCTTCTCCAAGACCCATCCCATACGTCCTGGAACCAAACAACAGCTTATCGCTATCGCAAAGCATCCGCGTCGCCCGCCGCTGTGCTTAGCATCCTCCCTTTCGTAGTCTCAGATAACTCTTATCAAGTCTCGGATCGTTGAGCGAGCGGTGAGTTCCAGCAAACCATCTCCGGGTGGGCGCTTCCCTTCCCCTGCTCTTCCTTCTGCAACGAACGAGTGCTGACATGCGTCCTCTTCTCTTGTGAACTATCACTGCATCCACCTCCTGCACTGCATGATCTGCTCCCCCGTGCATCCATCCACCGCCTGGCCCAACTGTGCTCCGCCATGCATACCAAACACGGCCTCTTACCCATCCAAACACCAATCCGAACCCCACGGATTACTAACCCGATTCCCATCCGTCATGTGACCTCGGCCCACTTTTTGGCCCGCACCTATCAGTGGTCACAGGCGACCCGCTCTCATGCAGAACTCTTCAACTGCTACAGCTGCTCATCCAGGACACCTGGCGCAGCCTTGGAGTAATGTAAGTCATTCAACGCCATCCGGATGCATCCACCGTCGTGGATGGATGCATGTCTGCAACGCGTCTGCGCTGTGACCATCCGCTGACGCCATCCAACAGCCTCACATGTATTCGAATACCGGTTCCCATCAGCGTGATCCAACAAATCCCCGGTCGTACGCGACCGGGGCTGGAGGCGCGACCTCCGATGACCAGTACGCGGCGTACCAGCAGGCCGCTGGCTTTGCCAACGTCGGTACTGGCTACAACTACGGTGGTAACATGAGGTAAGTCGATCCATCCATTTGGACAGGTTCCCAATGCCGAGCGTCGCGCCGATCCCCCCCACTGACACACTCAGCAACCTGTACAACACGACTTCCCCGTCAATGCCATCCGGCTCGCGACGAACATCCAACCCCAAGGTGAGTGGATGCGGTTACGAGGAAGGATGCAGCCTGTTCTGACGCGTTGTTTACGCGTCTCGGGATGTTTGGTCTCGTTACGTACATCGACGCGTCGGACCTTCCTTCCTCCACCAGTGAGGTAATGACTTTTACTGACGCGTCAGTCGCCCTATCAGCAAACATCCAGCGTACTGAGCGGTGGTCACTCTAGCCAGGGTGTTGGCTCTGGTCAGAGTCAGCAGTACGGCAGCGGTGGCTACTATGGCTCCTACTACGACCAGCAGCACAGTGGCCACCACCAGGGTAGCGCCGGCAGCCAGTGGCAGCAGCACTACAGCCAGCCATCCAGCGGCTTCGCTCAGGCCCCCGTCCAGGGTCGTCAGAGCTCGTCTGGCTCGATGACTGCTGGTGCCGCCGCCACGAGCGGATCTGGTGGCAACAACGACCAGTCCCAGCAGTCGTCGCGAACCGGCGCTGGCTCGGCCTTCGACTACTCTGCTGCTGGCCAGCAGGGCTACCCCAACTGGGACCAGTCGCGCCAGGGCTCGAACCAGTGGCAGCAGCAGCAGCAGCCGTCTCAGCAGACGAGCGGCAGCGGCTCTGGCGCTGGCCAGTCTGCCCGCACGCAGGGCAGCAACAGCTCCAACCAGCAGCAGTCTGTCGTGAGCCCGTGGCAGGGTTACGGTAACCACCACCCCTTCCCTCCTCCGCCCCAGCCCGTTCCCCAGATGGGTGGCCAGCTTCCTCCTGGCCAGTATGGCGCTTGGAACCAGTGGAACGGTGCTCCTGGCTACTACCCGCCTGGTCCTCACCAGGGCCAGCAGCAGCAGCAGCAACAACAGCAACAGCAGCAGCAGCAGCCCGCTCAGCCGCAGCAGCAGCAAGCCCCTGCCGCCACGCAGGCCAACGCCAACGCTGCACCCGCTGCCTCTGTGGCTGCCCCTGCTGCGGCCGCCGCCCCGGCCCCGGCTGCCCGGCTGCTCCCACCAAGAAGTCCAAGAAGAAGGACGCAGCTGCGGCCGCCGCCGCTGCCGCGCCTCCTGCCACCGCCGAGCCCACCGAGCAGGTCCTGGGCAAGCGGCCATCCGAGTCGTCTGCCGACGAGGGTGAGGGCAAGACCGAGCCCAAGTCCAAGTCGTCGAAGAAGAACAAGAAGGAGGAGGAGAAGCCTGCCCCCAAGGCTCCCACCAAGTCCCACCTTCGCCCCCCTCGTCAGGCACCTTCTGCCTGGCAACTCTTCTTCACCGACGAGCTCAACAAGGCCAAGGCTGCCGCTGCTGCCGAGGCTGGTACTACCCCCGGTGGCACTCCGATCCACCCCAAGCTCAACGTTGCCCAGATCGCCAAGGACGCCGGTATCGCCTACGCCAACCTCACCGACGAGCGAAGACGGTATTACGCCGGCAAGGTCGCTGAGGGCAAGGAGCAGTACAAGAAGGACCTTGCTGCCTGGCAGGCTACCCTCACTCCCGAGGACATCAAGACGGAGAACGCTTTCCGTACGCAGCAGCGTAAGGAAGGCAAGTCTCGCAAGGGTAACATCAAGGACCCCAACGCTCCCAAGAAGCCTCTGTCTGCCTACTTCCTCTTCCTCAAGGGCATTCGTGAGAACGATGACCTGAAGAGGCAGGTCTGGGGTGCCGAGAGCGAGACGACCCGCCAGAGCGTCCTCGCTGCCGAGCGATGGCGCGGCCTCTCGGACGACGAGAAGCGCCCCTACCTCCAGCAAGCTGAGAAGGACAAGCAGGAGTACGAGCACCTCCGCAAGATTTACGAGGAGGATGCAGCTCTCCGTGCCAAAGGCGAAGCGCCAACCGATCGGCCGCAATTTGCAGAAATACAATCGGCAGTAGTCGAACCCCCCAAGTCCCTCCTGGATGCCCCCTCTAAGAAGTCGGATGGCCCAAAAGGTGACAAGGCGGACGGTCGTAATGCGGCGCCGTCCGCTGCGGACCCTGCAGCCGCAGTCGGTACCATCAACCCCGCGAACACTACCTTTACGGTGGCGCACGCGGGCACTCCCGACCCCGAGCCCACGGCTCCTGGCTTTGACGCCCCCCTCGAGATCGAAGACTTTCATGGCTTTGACGACATGGACCTGACCGGTATCGAGGGCATGACTGGCCACGGTGCGCCCAACGAGGGCCAGTGGGACGATCTCGCCTATGTTGGTGGAGACGACGACAAGAACAAGGGCATCCCCGGCAAAGCTCATTGAATGCTGAACTTCCCATGATTCCCTCACACCCCTCATTCCCACACACTTCTGAACGTGAACCTGTTCTCGTTCTCGTCAACCGCGACACTCTTATCTTTCTATCTCTCATCTCTTTCCCCATTCGCCCCCTCTGGGAAACATTCGGTTTATCATCAACGCTTTCCGGCTTTTCGTCTCTTGTTCTTGAACTTGTAACTCGTTTTGGTATTGACTCTTCTGTGGTTTCATTTCGCTTTTCGCTCAATGGACACCTGAGGGCTTTCCCGGTCTTTTCTTCTTCTTTCATCAATTCGGACTTTCGACTCTTTCTCAACACAGATCTTTGGGTTTTATAATACCTGTGCTGTTCTCTGGGGAGGAGCTAAAGTGTTGTAAAACACGGGGGGTTGCGACGACGAAGTAGTTTTTCTAGTTGGTAGGCGAGAAGGAAATCGGTTTGGAAAAGCAAATTTAGTTTTTATTTAGTTTTCGTTTCGTAACAAAATGAAGTTTGACGCTGAGAAGTTGAGGTTGAGCAAACGTAGCAATTAGTTTCCTAGTTCTAGTGGCACGATCATTAATTAGTCTCGCGGGGAAGTAGCGGTTTATGCAGTGATGTATTCCAGCGGTTGAGCCACCTGCCACTGACCTTGGTGGCTGATGGCGAGCACAGGCCATCAGGTAGCGGGGAGTGTTTGGCCCCACCTCCACCGACGCGTTTTGCTCCCGCCATACCGTACCTACCCCGCCATAACCCGACCTAAAGAGGCGGGGTAAGCACCCCAAATGCGGCGTGTTTCCCGAAAAACCTCCACTTGTCATGTCCAAGATCGGTTCCACCCGGTGACGGTAGCACAAGGTCCACTTGTTGGAGTGGGAATGCGCACCTGACTACCGGCTCTTGGATGGATACAAAGGGAGCGTCTTGCTCGTTGTCTGCAACTGTTCTCCTCATCAACGTACTTGTCGATACTGACGACTGACTCGGTGTTCTGAGGAAAGAAAGTCGCCGCAACGCAGTTCTCCGAAGAAAGTGAGCGACTTGCCCACCTCGGCGTCATCATCAGACTTACTCAGCCCAGCCGAGCTCAGCCCACCCGTTTCAGCCTTATCTATATCTTGCAACTGTCCTCTCTTCCGCTAATTCCGCTCATCTGATCCGTTCTCGCCCCTCGCCACTTCATCTTGCAACTGTCCTCTCTTCCGCTAATTCCGCTCATCTGATCCGTTCTCGCCCCTCGCCACTTCATCTCTACCAGTAAATGATGGAGCACCCCCGCACCGTCCGCGTCGCGGCCGTTCAGGCCGCCTCGGTCGCCTACGACCTGCACAAGAGCATGCACAAGCTGCGCTCGCTCGTGTTCACGGCGAAAGATAACGGGGCTGAGATCGTCGTCTTCCCCGAGGCATTCCTTAGCGCCTACCCGAGGCATCTCGACTTCCGCATCGGGAGCAGGAGTCAGGCGGACCGTGACTGGTATGGGCGGTATGTCAAGGTGAGTGTGGCCCCGGGCCTGAGCTGCGAAGCAGCGAGGGCAGATGATGTGTGAGCCATATACAAGTAGAGAAGGATAGGAGAGAGTGGAGAGGAGGACCTCGCTGTTCTCACTCAGTTGCCTTGGGTGCTCGCTGCTCGCTGCTCGCTGCGCTCGCTCTCGCAGTGGCTAACGCCTTCAGTCCGCCGTGCATGTGCCGTCCGACGCCGTGGGGCACGACTGGCTGAGCACCGCACCCGCGCAGTCCCCCTCCGACCCCTTCTGGGCGTTCAAGGAGCTCGCCCAGATCGCACGCAAGTACGCGCTCTACCTATCCGTGGGCGTGATCGAGTGCTCGAACATCGGCTCGACGCTGTGGTGCACCAACCTCCTCTTCGGCCCCAGTGGCATGCTGCTCTCCAAGCACCGGAAATTGCAGCCGACGGGCGCCGAGCGCATCGTGTGGTCGCAGGGCGAGGCCGTCAACCCGTCTTCTGCGCCCAAGGCGTCGAGGTCGGAGAAGCGTGATGCCGAGGGAAACGTCAAGACGGCGGCGACGCGCATGGAGGAAGGGGACGACAACCTCCCCGTCGTGCAGACGCCGGTTGGGCGGATCGGCGCCCTGATCTGTTGGGAGAACTACATGCCTCTCGCCCGGTACGTCATGTACAAGAAGGGCGTCGAGGTGTACCTCGCCCCGACGGCGGATGGGCGGCAGACCTGGCTGCCCTCCATGCAGCACATTGCAATGGAGGGCCGGTGCTACGTGATCACAGCGAATCAGTACCAAAGCCAGGCGGATTTCCCGGCCGAGTATCCCCCCAATCTGGCAACGTACTCGACCTCGGCGCACAATGCGGCTAGCGGACAGGGCGTCCCCATGAATGTGGACGAGAAGGAGAAGAGAAGGAGGCCAACACGCCCGAGGTCTGGAGTCGGGGCGGAAGCGCGATCGTCGGCCCGCTTGGAGAGGTGCTCGCCGGCCCGTTGTGGGACAAGGAGGGCATCATTTATGCCGACGTAAGTTATGGGACAGGCAGGGGGTAAGTGCTAACGGACAGCTCGACCTCGGCGTCATTGACGGCGTCAAGCTCGACTTTGACCCTGTGGGCCACTATAGCAGGGAGAGCCTGCTCATGGGTCTGCTGGGCGACATGCCGCGTGTCTAGGCGAAGCAGTAGTCAGTGAGAACCGTCTATCAGTATATCATAGTGAGGGAACAACAACAAGAGTGATGCATGACGATACTTCACTGCCAGAGCACGTTCTGCCCCGCAGCAGCCGCAGCCGCAGCGTCCGTTAACCTCGAGTCAATATCGACGGGGAGGAAGAACTGCTCAAGTCCGACAAAGGGTGCAAGGTCGCCCTCCTCAAACGTGCCCCCGAGACTGTGCCCGTCCAGGAACAGCGGCAGACTCTCGCCCTCACCTAAACTCAAGCCCGAACGCTGCAGATTCTCCTGTGCGAAGAGGAGGTCGAATTCAGATATCTCCCTGTTCTCGGAACCCGAGGGCGACTCGTCGAGAATCTGGCTCGCGCCCATGAGCAGGTTGGGCACAAAGGGCGTGTGCTCGCTGCCGACGCTGCCTGCCGTCTCGCTGGGCGCGGGCGCGCCGGGATGATGTGCCTCGGGCAGCGGGGCAGTGGTTTGCTTCGGACTGCCCCTTGCGCTCTTGGCCGGTATGACTTTTTGTTTCCTAGCCCGGCGGAGAATGAGCCGCAGACTGCGCGCATACCGTCCGGCAGGGATCTCGGAGAGTGTCCGCGCCAAGTCTTCCACGTCTCGAGCCGTCTTGCGCAGGTCCAGCTCGGCGGGGAAGAGCCGCGCGATGCGGATCAGAAACGTCGCCGCGAACGCGGCACACACATGCGTATAGTGCACGGCGTAGCGGAGGCCGTTCCTGTAGTTCTCGCCATGGAGGCAGATCTCGAGACATGCCTGCGCGTTCCGCATCGCCCTGAGGGCGAGCACGCGTTTCTCCTCGGGCATGTTGGCCACGTCGGCGGGATTCACGATGCCACGCAGCAGCTGGCTGTTCACGAACAATTCGGCGTATTGCCGCTGCACGACGAGGCTCTCGCGGTAGAAATCGGCTTTTCCCTTGCCGAACCGCTCGGCCAGGACGTGGTCCCAGTATCGCTCCCAGGAGTCGAACTCGGCATTCGCCTGCTTCAGCCGGTGCAGCGTTGAATGGTCTATAGGCACGTCGGGGGCGGCCGTGAGCTCAATGTGCAGCGGGGCGCGGAGAGCCGTGAGCTCCACTGTCGAGATCAGGCGCGCGTCAGACGTGATGCTGAGCGGGTGCTCGAGCAGGCGGCGGCAGTGTGCGATCGTCTCGTCCTCGCGCAGAATCGCGGGTCGGCCCATTCCGTACGCCATCTGGTGTTCCATCAGGTACAGCTGGATGTCAGTTTCTGTAGGCTGCGAACAACTTACGCAAAACCACACTCGCGACTGCACGACGAGCGGACGCTCCTCCTCTAGCTCCTCGGGCGACTTGCCTTTCCCCATGCCACCGCGCAGGAGCTTGATGAACGACCGGTTGATGCCCATGTCAAGCGCCATGCGCACGGCATGTCCGCCAGGCAACCAGCCGTTGTCGCTGAACGCGCTCAGGATCGCCATCGCCTGCACTGCCTCGACACGCGCGACGGGATTGAACATGGTGTCCGTGGCAAACTTTTGCGCTTGCAGCCGCGCTAACTTCTGGACCGTGCTCGTTGGGTTGCCCCCATCGCGTACGCGTGCACCAACCATAACAATCGTTGTTATTGAGAACGGGGAGCGCTTCTTGAGCCTGGTGTTAGTTGATGAGATGGTATGACACAACTCACGAGTCCCAGGTGTCGTATTGCTGGTCGTAGCAGGGGATGAAGTGGCTAGAGCCCTGGTAGTAGATCGCCATGAGCTCGCGCGCTTCCTCCTCTGACACGATGCCCTCGTCCACGACATCTAACAGCGAGTGGGTATGAGCCTTCTTGGACTTGGACTTTGGCACATCCGTGACGGTCTGCGTCAAGCCCTGCGCCTCGACGATCGTGCGCTGAGCGCCATGTCGGGCTTTCTTCGTCCCCAGATGATCTCGGCTGTGCGTCCTCTTGAGCGGCGTAACGCCGAGATCCTCCTCTGATCGTGTCTCCTCCTCGCGCGCCCTCTCCACCGCCGCCTCCGCCAACTTCGACATGGACCCCAGCGGGTTGATGATCTCCTCTGTCCCCAGAATGTCGTCGGGTGCTTCTGAGCCCGAACGGGAAGGTGGCAACGAGTCCGTACCCCCTTTGTCTCGCCGCCGATCCTTAGTCGTCGCGAGGCTAGGGGCCCATGAGTGGCCAGGCGTGGCGTGGGAATGGCGCTGAGCGGCGTCCATGGGCCCGCCGATGTACGGGTTCACGGTGCCGCGTGTGTTGAAGGAGGGCGAGCTGCCCACCTCCGTACCACGGCGCGGAGCCATCGATGCGCTGGGTGAGTGCCCGTAGGAGAGCGTGTTCGCGCTCGAGGATGAGGGCAGTGTCGACGAGTTGAAGCCGCCGCTGAGCATGCCCTGTCGCAGTGTCTGGACGAGATCAGTCAGTGTGTTCTGGATGCCGGACACTTGGTTCTCCAACGTCCGAATGCGACTGCATTGTCAGCTGAAGCGGACAAGCATAACAGCTTACTCTTCGCCAATCGTATCTGGCCGTCCTGGTTTCTCGAGTACACATTCCAGCCCGCTGTTGATACAGCGCTTGCACGGCGGGTCATCAGCGCCGACGCAGCGCATCTTCATCCGTCGGCAGTTGTTCTGTCCGTTAGCTAAGACGACCCAGTCCCGTCTTTTAGCTGCACTCACGCATGCTCCTGTTCGTCAGCTGTGGAAAGTGCCGTTCAACTCACGATTTGTACGGTTGATGCCTGGTCGCCGCTCCTGCTTCTCCTTGCCGGATCCCCCTGAGGGAGACGCTGGAGAGCCGTCGTCTCCGCGTCCGCCAAGATACCGGCCGTCTAAGGGATAGCTGCTTTGCATGGTGGATGCTGTGTGTGTCTGGGTTGGGCAGTCGAACTAGGAGGAAGGCATAATTGTCGGAGAGTCGTAGGCGAAGATGAGGTTTAAGAAGCCGCAATCCAGAAATCAGAGACGGTGATCACACGAGGTGTTCGAAGGTGTGAACGACTTGACAATGTCAAAAGGTCGAATGTCGAATGTCGAATGTCGAATGTCGCGGCCGTACTGGTGGCTAGAGTCTCTGGCTCCTCTGATCCGGACAACGCCGAGAGATCGTCGGAAATGACGGCGCGTGAGTGACCGCTCTCTCCATCCTCACTGTTGTCCGCCCCGCTCGGAACCGGCCCGGGTACCGGACTCACCAGCCCGCTCACTGATGGCCGCCTCGCGAGACTCACGTGACTCCCATGCGCACCACCCAAGTCGCGTCAACTGGTGTGAGGACACGGTGGGAGCGCGTCTCAACAACAAACCGGCTGCTTGCATCATCTAGACCCCCATCCACACCACACACACTGCTTCAAGATGCCGCTCCGGCGGCTCGAGCTCCACAACTTCAAGTCCTACAGGGGGCACGTCAACATCGACTTTGGCGTCGCTCCCTTCACCTGCATCATCGGCCCCAATGGTTCCGGCAAGTCCAACCTCATGGACGCCATCTCCTTCGTCCTTGGCGTCAAGTCTGCCCAGCTCCGAAGTACGCAGCTGAAGGATCTCGTATACCGAGGAAGGAAGGCTGCTGAGGGTGTCCCCGAGCTCATGGGCCTCGATGCCGACGCTCCGGAAAGCCAGAACTTATCGCAGAACGGAAACACGGACGGCCGCACCGCGTCGGTTGCAGCTATCTACGAGGACGCCGTTGGCAAGGAGTGGACGTTCAAGCGCACAATCTCGACTTCCGGTGCTTCGACGTACTATCTCCAGGGCAAACCGGTCACCTACGTCATCTACAACACGCAGCTTGAGAAGTTCAACATTCTCGTCAAGGCCAAGAACTTTCTCGTCTTCCAGGGAGACGTTGAGGGCGTTGCTAGTCAGGATGCGAAGGCTCTCTCCAAGCTGATTGACCGCATCAGTGGGTGAGTGAAACGCTAGATTCAGTGTGAGGTCTAGCTGACATCAGCTCTCTCGAACTCGCTCCTCAGTATGAGGCCGCGAAGCTGGCGCAGGAGAAGGCTGCCGAGGCTGCCAACGCCAACCACGCCAAGAAGCGTAGCATGCTCACCGAAGTCAAGCACTTCAAGGACCAGAAGGCCGAGGTCGACCAGTGGGAGCAGCTTCGTGCCGCAAAGGTGAGCTGAAGTCAGCAGATCATTGCTAATCATCAGGATGCCATGGTTCAGCGCCACCTCATGTGGAAGCTTTATCACCTGACGCAGGAGATCAACGAAGCCAAGGAAGAGGTCGAGAAGCGGTCTGAGCAGCTCAACGACCTCAACGGCGAAGTCGTGAGTCCTGAAGGTCCGACGTGGTGCTGACATTGAGCACGAGCGCGAGAACGAGCTGAAGGAGGCGCGCAAGCACCAGGCCGAGACGATGATCAAGGTTAAGAAACAGGAGGCCAACGTCAAGAAGGCGGAGAGGGCTGTGGAGGAGAAGCAGCCGGACCTCGTCACTTTGGAGACTCAGATTGCTCACTCTGAGAAGAAGGGTCGCAACACGCAGGCCATCTTCGAGCAGGTTGAACGCGACCACAAGCGTCAGGCTGATGAGCTTGAGACTCTGGAGGCGGGCAGAGCGCAGATCAACGAGCGAATGGAGGAGGCAAAAGAGCGTCAGCGGCAACGGAACGTCAAGGCCGGCAAGGCTCTGTCTGCCGACGACCTTGCCGAGTACCGCAAGCTGTGAGTTTTGCGAGAGACATGGTAACTAATGACAGGCGCTCCGAGGCGAATGTTACTGCCACGACCGAGCGACAGCAGCTCGAGACGCTGCGTCGAGAGCAAAAGTCTCTTCGCGACGCCATTGCCTCCATCGACGATCGTTTGACGCAAGCTGAGCGCAAGCGTAGCAAGCTCAAGGACGAGCTCGACACGCTGTCCGAGAGGGAGGGCACGATGAGCGACAAGGTCAAGAGCCTGGAAGCCGAGAAGAAGCGGATCAAGGCTCAGATCGACAACGCGCAGGCCGAGCGGGAGCGCATCTCTCTGCAGGAGACTGAGATCAACGATCGTCTGCAGGAGGCGCTGAACAAGCTGCTTCAAGCCGGTGTGGACCGAAGAGAGTCTGAGCGTGAGGCCAAGATGAAGGAGACTTTGGCCAGCCTCCGACGCGTCTTCCCTGGTGTGCACGGACGGGTGATTGACCTGTGCAAGCCCACTGCTGGAAAGTACGACACTGCCGTTCAGACTGTGCTCGGCCGCAACATTGATGCTGTTGTTGTTGACCAGGAGAAGGTTGCCATCGACTGCATCGAGTACATGCGCCAACAGCGTTTCGGTCAGGCGACCTTCATCCCGATCGACACCATCCAGGTCAAGGCTGTTCCCGAAAAGTTACGAACCATCGACCGAAGAGCGCGTCTTGCGATCGACTGTCTTGAGTTTGACCCGGCTGTCGAGCGTGCTATGCAGTATGTCTGTGGTAGCGCGCTCATCTGTGACACGACCGAGGTTGCGAAGACTGTCTGTTACGAAAAGCGCCAGGAGGTCAAGTGCGTTACCCTTGACGGCACTGTGTTCCACAAGAGCGGTCTTATCACCGGTGGTCGCGGACACGCCACTCGCAAGTTCAGTGACCGCGACGTCGACGGCCTGAAGGCGACGAAGGACAAGCTCGTTGCGAAGCTTCATGAGCTTAACGCGTCTAAGCCGAAGGAGAAGGCTGACGAGAGCCTGATTCAGGATCTCGCGCGTCTTGGCGCTGAGCTGACGGAAGCCAAGGACGACTTCCAGGCGACTCAGCTCCGTATCAAGGGTCTGAAGAAGGAGATCTCTGCTGTCGACCAGGACATCAAGATGATGACACCGGAGAAGAAGAAGCGCGAGTCTGCCCTCACTGCTGCCGAGGCGCAGAGCGCGCAGCTCGCCTCCGTCGTGGAGTCGGAGGACGACAAAATCTTTGGCGCCTTCTGCCAGCGCATTGGCGTCGCGAACATTCGCGAGTACGAGGACGTCCAGCTCAAGGTTGCGCAGGAGGAGAACGAGGTCCTGCAGTCGTTCGTTCAGCAGGACCGTCGTATCTCTCATCAGTAGGTATCCAGGCGTTGCTCTGCTAACCATACCCAGGATCGAGTTCCAGGCTGCGCAGGTCAAGGCTACGGAGGAGCGATTGGCCCAGCTCCAGTCCATCTCGTCTAGGGAACTGAGGAATGCCGAGCGCCTGCGCGAGAACAAGGAGGAGCTCGAGAACGAGATCGAGGAGCTGCAGGCCGAGATTGAGAAGCAGCGCGAAAAGCTCGAAAAGTACAACACCAAGCACGAGAAGGCGTCTGCTGAAGTCGAGGAGGCGCGCGACGCTGCTCGTCAAGCGCAGCGCCGACTCGACAAGATGCTCAAGGAGATCTCCTCGTACAATGACGGCATCGCGCGCTGCGGCTCGGACCGGCATGCGATCTACCGCAAGTGTCGTCTTGAAGACATTGATCTGCCGCTTGAGTCTGGATCACTATCGAATGTCCCCATCGCCATTGATGACGTGAGTTACTACATAATGGGAAATAGCTGACAAAACAGGACAGCGACGCGATGGACGTCGATGAGGACTCACTCAGTCCAGCCAAGGTCAACGACTACGGTATCGAGCTAGACTTCACGATCCTGGAGGAGGATGACAAGGAGAACAGCGCGGACGACCACGGACAGGAGCTCGAAGCGCAGATCAACAAGATGAAGGTGGACATTGAGCGTGTGACGCCAAACATGAAGGCCGTCTCGCGATTGGAGGAGGTCGAGAACGAGCTCCGAGACGCTGAGACAGAAGCGGACGAGGCACGACAAGAGAGCAAGCGTGCGCGCGAGGAGTTCCTCGACCTGAAGAAACGGCGGTGCAATCTGTTCAACAAGGCGTTCACGCACATGTCCAAGTGCATTGACCAGATCTACAAGGACCTGACCAAGAACTCTGTCGTGCCGCAGGGTGGTATGGCGTTCCTCTCACTCGAGGACGCCGAGGAGCCCTACCTCGCCGGTGTCAAGTACAACACGATGCCGCCGGGCAAGCGTTTCGTCGAGATCGAGCAGCTCTCCGGAGGAGAGAAGACGATGGCTGCGCTGGCGCTGCTGTTCTCAATCCACTCGTAAGCTGAGAGCTCCTCATCCAAGCTGACAATTAGTTTCCACCCCGCACCGTTCTTCGTGCTGGATGAGGTCGACGCTGCGCTGGACCCGACCAACGTGTCCAAGCTTGCGCGCTTCGTTCGTGAGCAGTCCGAGAAGGGCGTCCAGTTCATCATCATCTCGCTCAAGAGCACCCTGTAAGTTTAACGGGCCGAAGCTAAAGCCGAGGGGTCCAAGCTGGGCAAGCCAGGCAAGCCGAAGCAGGGCCGAAGCCGGCGGCCACTAGTCGTTGGCGGGCGCCCATTGCCGCATTGCCGGCGGCGGCGGCGAGGTAGCCTGAATGTTCAGGGACGCTGACAGGACCAGGTATGAGCACGCGGACGGATTGGTCGGCGTGTACCGTGAGCAGGTCATGAACAGTTCGCAGACGCTGTCGCTGGATCTGGCCAAGGTAAGCTGGCAGTGCTGGATCAAGCTGACATCAGTACGAGTAGGCATAGACGTCGAGGGGAGAGATCAGCAAGGTAGAAGGAAGAAGGATAGTAACAGTATTCGAAATTGCATGTACGCTTGATAGTTCTTGAGAGACGTTTGGTAAGCTCAGTGGTAAGCGGAGGGGTGCGGAGGCCGAGTGAGGCACGCCTCGCCAGGGACGAGGGACGAGAGGTCCAATAAACGAGAGTTGTGGTCAGGTGACGTTGCGGCAGTGGTTGTACCTTGTGGGTGTGGGTGAGTTGGGATGGTGAGCGCTGAGCTTGTCGAGGACAGACGTGGCTGGTCCCTGGGCCAGATCCCCAGTCCCAGGATGTAGCCCAGACTGGGGTGAGTGTAAGCCAAGAGCATAAGCCAGCCAGCCAGCCAGCAGCACAGCGAAAAGGGGCCGGGTATATGATTATGGGGTGGATGTGGTCAGCCAGGTCAGCCAGGGTGAGCATACAAGCCAACAAGGCGGCCAGACATGACGTCGCCTGTCCTATCGCTGACCGATGCCATCTGGTGCCGTACCCGGCTCTCACCTCAGCACTCACATACACACCCGGTGATCATCCCATCCCAGCCCTGCCTCCAGCTCCGCGTCATTCCATCTCCCCCCTCCCCCGATCCCATCCCTCCCTTCGATCCTCGCATCCTCGCGCGACTGAACTCGTTCCATCTACACACACACCACACCTTGGATCCATCCTTTATCATCCATTGATCCTCATTCCCCCACCTACCCACCTGTCCACCTATCTCGGCCCGTTTCCGACCCCATCCCTACCTGCGTGCCATCCAAGCCGAGTGCCGCAGCCACCACCCTCCCCCCTTTGCCGACCCTTTCTTTCCCACTTGGTCTTGCACTAGCTTCCGGGCGATATCCGCATCCCATCTGGTCCGGTCTCACCTTCCTCCCTCCTCTCTCTTCATCCACGACCAAGCCCGCACCCGCACCCGTACCCAAAAGCAGTCGCAGACGCCATGACGCTCCCGGACGCCTGCAAGGAGATCGAGCCGTACTTCAAGCTCTCGGCTGAGAAACTCAAGGAGATTGTCAAGTACTTCCGCGAGGAGTGCGAAGAGGGCCTCCTCCGCTATGGCGAGGACGTCGCCATGGTCCCCTCCTTTGTGCCCACTGTGCCGACGGGATCCGAGACCGGGTGAGTACAAGCAAGCACTGGACGCGAAGCGCGCCGCGTGATCGGCATACCGCATCCGAACGGAGCCGGAGCAAGACCGAGCCTCCTGAGCCTTCCCATCTTCCAGGTCCGAGTGACCAGGTGACGGCCCGTCACGGCTCGTGCCCAGTACACCGGCGTACCGACCTGGTCTGCTAGTCACTCAGCCCGCTGTCGGTGCGGCCAGCCCGGCTTCTGCCTGACTCGTCGCGCTCGTGCGTGTCATGTCTCCGGCTCACTCGCTGCGCTCGTTCACCGTTTGCTGACAGACAGAACCTTCCTTGCGCTCGATCTCGGCGGAACCAACCTGCGCGTGTGCGAGGTCAAGCTCGAGGGCAACCACAAGTTCTCCCAAAAGCAGCAGAAGTACCGCGTCTCGGAGGACCTGAAGGAGGGCGAGGCGAGGGTGTTGTTCAGTGAGTCACTGCGAGAGCATTCGCTGCGCTCGTGCTCGAGCACTGGCCCTCAAGCTTGCGACAGCTCGAGCCAAGGTCGCGCGAGGGAAGGATGGGCACGGCTGGCACGGGAGATCCCAGCATGAGAGATGTTTGGGCCAGCTCGGGCACGCGGGACACGCGGTGACGCCCCGAGGCCGCCCCGAGGGTGGCTTGGCGAGGGCGTGTGCTGCGTAATCAGCAGTTAGAGCGCCACCGTCCATGCGCCCGTGCTCCTCCATCTGCCTTCCCCACTGCTGCCGAATGATCGCTCAGCTCAGCCCCACATCGCATGCCGGCTCTCTATCCAGCTCGGGAGAACTGCGCATTCCCTCACTCAAACAATCTCGCTAACATGCAGACTACATTGCCGACTCGGTTGACGCCTTCCTGACCGACTTTGGAAGCGAGATCCCCATGGACGAGAATGAGCCCCTGCACCTGGGTTTCACCTTCTCGTGAGTAACCTCGGAGTGGTGCCGGCTGCCAAGGGTGTCGCGGGTTCTGTGCAGTCTACCCCTGACGTACCCGGGTACCCCGCACTACACGGTGTCTCGCGACGCCTTCTCGCCCGTTAGCGCAATCGGCGGTTCGGGCGTCCCGCACAGCTGGGACGCGTGCTGCTGCAGACGGTCACTGGCTTTTGGAGGATCGGCATGACACTCCCACGCTCCAGCTCGTGCATTGTTGAGATTAGCTGACTTCCAGCTTCCCCGTCGAGCAGACCGCTCTCGACGCCGGCAAGCTCCTGACATGGACAAAGGGATTCGCAGCCAAGCACGCTGTCGGCAACGACGTCGTGCGCCTGCTCCAGGACGCCTTTGACCGCAAGCACATGCACGTTTGCTGCAGTGCGCTCGTGAATGACGTGAGTGGCTTTACAATTTCCCAAGCTTCGGTTTTCCCTCCAAAGAGTCAAGCTGACATTCAGACTGTCGGCACGCTGCTCTCGCGCTCGTACCAGAACGGCCCGGCGCTGATCGGCGCCATCTTCGGCACGGGCACGAACGGCGCGTACATTGACAAGACTAGCACGATCAAGAAGCTCGGAGAGGAGAAGATCCACAAGCTCGAGGAGGGAGGCGCGGACGCGGGAGAGTACATGGTCATCAACACGGAGTGGGGAGCGTTTGACAACAGGGTGAGTTGTGCCGAGGCGGCCGCTTGGCCGCCGCAGCTGTGGTCGTTTTGTCCGAGCTGACATGCAGCGCCGATGCCTGCCCGTGTCCATCTTTGACAACAAGCTGGACCGCGAGTCGATTAACCCGTGAGTATCCCGTAGCTTCTTGACCAGAGAGTTGGTAGCTGACACTTCAGGCGAAAGCAGACGTTCGAGAAGATGGTGTCCGGCATGTATCTCGGCGAGATCACGCGAAACATCCTGCTGTACATGATCGATCTGGGCGAGCTGTTCGAGGGTTACTCGACCGAGGTGCTGAACACGCACTACGGCTTTGACACGTCGTTCGTGTCCTACGTCGAGGGTGCGAAGGACCTGGCCGAGGTCAAGAAGATCATCGTCAACATCCTCAAGGTCAAGGAGAAGCACATCTCGGACCGCGACGCCGAGATCGTCCTCTGGGCGTGCAACATGGTCGCGCTGCGTGCATCCTACCTCTCGGCCTGCGCCATGGCTACCGTCATTCTGCACACGGAGAAGAACAGGAGGAAGGAGGAGAGCAAGACGATCGACGTGGGCGTTGACGGATCGTAAGTTATTCCTTTCCTTGCAGCTGACACACCTCGATTGAAGACAAGCTGACACCCAGGGTCGCCCAGTACCTCCCAGGCTTCGAGGAGAAGGTGCGCGAGGCGCTCCGCCTCATCATCGGCGAGGAGTGCGCGAAGCACATCACGATCGGTCTCGCCAAGGACGGCTCGGGCGTCGGCGCGGCGCTCGCGGCGCTGACGGCGAAGAAGGCGGCCGAGACGCACAAGCACAGGCGGATGTCAAAGTAAGATGAGCGGGGCGAGCGAAGCGAGCCCGCGTTAGCTTTGCTGGCGCGAGCGCGAGTTGGAGTCTGTCCGCCCGGGTTCTTAAGTATTGGAGCCCTGCGGCTGTCTCCGCATACCCAGAGCAAAGAGAGCGCGCCGGCATCAGCCCGTGCAGAGAGACAAAGCGAGTAGAAGTATAGGCAGTCTGTTTCTGTAGTTAGTTTCCTAAGCATCTGGTCTAGCCTTGGTCCGTGTGTGTGTTCTTCTGGGAGTCTGTGGTATGGTTGCGTGCGGCGTCCCAAGCATAGCCAAGCATGCCCCAAGGGGGGTTTTGGTCGCGGTGACTTCTGTGGTGAGATCGGCCAGGCCCGAGGCGGTGAGTCTGGGCCCCCACACGTGAGGGGGTGTCGTCTGAACATTTTTACGTTCCTCGGCCCGTATGCCTGAGTCCTCCTGAGCCTGAACCTGGGTTTACCTGAGTTGCGCGAGTCGAGTGCGAAGTGAGTCAGGAGTTGCTGTTGGGATCGCATCGTCACTGTCTCTGTGTGTGGGAGACCTGTACATTAATCTTAGACACAACAACAACGCACACGCGCACACACGCACACACTCGATACCGGCTCCAGATCGACAGAGGGACAGAAAATCAACCGCGACTAGAGACCAAGTGGGCATCGCTTCGCTCCACACCGCCCTCTCACCTCTGACTCCTCGACCATCCCCTCCCCTTTCAACAGTTGATCCGGCTCGTGGTACAGCGTGACACAATGCCCTCCGAGACCTCCCCCCTTATCTCTCCCACCCCGACCTCAAACGGCGTGGGCAACACGCACGCCGCCCCACAGAGGACGTACACGAACGGCGACCGCGAGGTCGAGGTCTGGAAACCGGGCAAGTCTGGATTCTGGGCGACCCTGTTAAACACACTGGGCGATCTGATCGGTACTGGGCTGCTCGCTACGCCCATCGCCATCGCGCATGCGGGATGGGTGTGTGGCCCGCTTGCGCTTGTGATTGTGTGCGGCGTTACGCTTTGGACGTGAGTATGCCCCTGGCAGCTGGCGGCCGCTGGCCCGGAGGGTCGGCCAGTCGGCCATTGCGATGTTCGGAAGGGGGTGTGTTGGCAGGATGTACAGCTGGAGTGAGAGGGGAGGCTGCAAACGTCGACGCGGAGCTCAGTCGCTCTGCCCCATCCTCAGCCCCGAATGTTCGCCGCCGCTCACTCCGGGCGCAATCTGTTCGCCGCGCTCGCATTCCGCTCACTCGCTTCGCTCGTTCGCTAACACGCAGGCTTAAGATCCTCCTCCGGATCATCGAGAAGGACCGCCGCCTGCGCAACTTCACCGATGTGATCGGGTACGCTCTCGGCACTAGGGGCGAGGCGATCGTGACCTTCCTCTTCGTAATCGAGGTGTGCGCGTGGGTCATTGCGCTCATCGTCCTGTTCTCCGACTCGCTCGCCCTCGTGCTCCCCCAATACACGTCTGACCAGTGGAAGCTGCTCGGCCTTCTGTTCATCGTGCCGACGACGTTCCTGCCTCTGCGGTACCTGTCCTTTTCGAGCGGTCTCGGCATTCTCTCGACGTGGCTCCTTGTTGCTATTCTGATCTTTACGGGCCTCGTGAACCCCAAGGCTCCGGGAAGCATCCGCGACCCGGCGCCGACGGATCTCTGGCCCGCGCACGGGTTCTGGAAACTGTGCTCTGTCTTTGGCCTCCTCATCTCCGGATTCGGCGGACACGGCCTGATTCCCAATCTGATCCACGACATGGCGGACCCGCACCAGGCCGACCTGGTGTGCGACTTTTCCTACGCGGTCGCCATGGCCGTGTACGTGCTGGTGGCCGTGTTCGGGTATCTGATGTATGGGCGGGACGTGTCTGACGAGATTTCCAAGGACCTCGCACGCACGCCGGGCGTGACCAAGGCGCTGAGCGCGTTTGCCGTGTGGATGGTCGCGCTGAACCCTTTGACCAAGATTGCATTGGGCATCAGGCCTTTGGCCGATATGATCTTCACGCGCTGGGGGCTGCACAAGACCGAGCTTGTCCCGCTGGGCGCGCCGACGCCGCGATACGTCACGCGCCCGCCCTCGCCGGTGTCTGAGGCAGAGATCGAGAATACGGAGAACACGGCGGTCGGGAACTTGCTGCAGGACGAGCAGGACGCGCAATCGGCAGCATACCAGCGCGCACTCCGCGATGCCGAGGCGGTCAACGAGAGCGGCTTCAGTGCGTACGTCGACGCGTCCCGTCGGGTATGACCCCGCCGCATCCCTGTTCCAGCCCCGCAACGCGGCCGCGCACGCTCGCAGAGAGAGGATCAAGGCGCTCTGCAGACACGCGACGCGGCTCGTGCTCGCCTTCCTCTTCGTGGCGGGGGCGCTGGCCATGCCGTCTTTCGAGCGCGTTATGGGCCTCCTCGGGTCTGGGTTTGCGAGCTTGACGTTGATTATCATTCCTGTTTGGGCCGGCGCAAAGGTCTTCGGGTGGAGGTGGTACCACTGGCTCGCCATTGCTGTGTCTGCGGTTGCAGGCGTGCTCGGGACGATTGCGGCCTTCAAGTGAGATTATTATAGAGTTTTGATGCATCTTGTCTTGTTTCTTGGCTTGACGTGTTACTGGCAACTGATAAACACATTGCACACTCACACTCACGCCACGCACAGACACAGACACATCGGGAAGGTGTGCGGGAAGGTGCGGCAGTGATCACCTCAGCCACGCGTCTCCACACGTCTCCTCGGCTCGATCACACCAGAAATTAGCCAAAAAGCTCCTCCGGGACCTCCTTCGGAGGCCCCTTCGGAGTCCAGCGAGTGGGACGAGGGCGGATCGAACGCCCGACCTCAAGAACTGAAGGCTTCACTCTCGCGCTCTCCCAACTGAGCTATCATCCCCTGTCGCTGTGGCCGAGCGTCTCCGGCGCGGGGCGCAGGCGCTGACCACGGGGCGGGTGCGAGGCGTCTGTTGTGATGCCGAGCACAGGTACCAAGGTCGAGCAACTACTGTGCGCAGTGCCCAGAATGGAATTGATGTTGTGTTGTGAAAAGGGAGACTGAGTGGCAGATAAACTGGTCGATATCACTGAACGATCGTCGCCACACTTGACCTGGCTGACGTTGCCTTGGGCTGTTTGCCCAGACCACAAAAAGCCTCAAAAAGCTCCTCGCGGTCCCCCTTTCGGAAAACCCTCAGAGTCACAGTGATGGGACGAGGGCGGATCGAACGCCCGACCTCAAGAATTGACTAGCTTCACTCTCGCGCTCTCCCAACTGAGCTATCATCCCTGGTCACTGCTGACGTGAGCTGTGGCGGGGGGCGCGGCCTCGGCGCCCTCGCTGCTCATTCCTGCTCGTCAGTCGCTTTGTAATCAGTATCCTCCTCTGTCTCCTTTGTTTCCACGTTGATAAATGCATGACATTGGTCAGCTGCTCAGCCAACCGAGCTCATCTTCGGGCAGCCTACGGCCTAACCTCAAATTTGACGAAGATGTTGGCGACCACATCAATCGGCTCGGGCTCGATCGTAATTGTGTTGGCCTGCTTTGCGCTTCGGCCCATCGGCGCAGCAGCGGCAAACATGGCGCGGGGCGCGGCGCCGCCGCCCGAGCTGCTGTCGCTGATGTCTGTAACATGGACGCGTGCGCCGGGGATGGCGAGGACCTGGGCGTAGTTCTCAGCCTTTTGAATTGCGTCGCGGAGCGCCGCCTGACGCACACGCGCGTGCAGGCCGCGCTCGGTGCCCGGGGATAGGCGCCAGGCGAGGCGGTCGATGGAGATGAGGGGCTGTTCCTGGCATGTTAGTGAGGCTACCCCGAGGAGGCAACTTACGCTCAGCTCCATGACGAACGCGGACAGCTCGGCGAAATCGTGGAACGTGATCTTGGCAGAGGCCTCGGCGACGTAGAACTTGCCGTACTCCGTGTTGTCGTTCGGGTCCGGGTGGCGCGGCGGCGTGCGCTCAAAGCTCCAGCTGCGGATCTGCTGCATGCTCCACCCGGTCACTGGCTTCTCGGGGCTGCTCGGCGGGAATTCCTCGGGCACGTCAGTCGCCTCACTGGCGTCAAGGGCGAGGCGGGGCTCGGCGTCGCCCAACTTTGCCGGCGCCAGGGTGCGGACCTGCTCGGCGAATGAGGAGGCAGTGGCAGACACGCGCTGCATCGCCTCGCCGGGCTGCTTGCTCTCGTCGCGGATGCGGACATAGACGTCACAGAGCTCCGGAACTCGGCGCACCTCGTGCTCGCCGCTGAGCTCAATACGGGGCGGCGAGGTGCGGCAGCGGAGGGCAGTCCTGGCGATGCCGGTCGAGAGAGCGCCGACGACGAGGGAAAGAAGAACGGAGATCCAGAAGTGGTTGTCCATGATGATGGGTGTGATGGGGAAAGAGTGAAGAGGAGAGATGGAGCTGACTCTCAAGCCAAGTTGAGGCGCTCTTAAGTGGTCTGCTGGTGTCTCAGAGGGCTACATTTACGAGGCTGTACACCAGTCCTCATTCATTCCTCGCCCTATGACGCAAGAAAAGTCAAAGGTGCGTACGCGTCGGTGCCTGGCGGACCGGCAAGCTCCGTCACTGGATCGCTGCCAAGACACCGAATAGTCCACGCCTTTGCCACCCATTTATATTCATCTGCTCCCGCTAATCAGTTGGTATTTGGCTCCGGCTAATGACGTGCCTGACGGACCAACCTCCCGACCGCCGGCGCGACTTTTCAGACCAGATACGCTCGTGTCTCGTCTCCCGCGACCGAGCACGACGACCCCGTTGAGCTCGATACCCATTACTCACCCCCCATTTCGACATTCGACATGTCGGACCAGCAGAACTCTCGCCGTGGACGTGGCGGCTTCCGTGGACGCGGAGGCGGTAGAGGACGTGGCGGTTTCCGCGGCCCGAAGCCTGCTCCTGCGCCTGTCCAGCAGCTGAAGGCCGAGCCTGATTCTGGAGCCTCGACGCCTCTGACATCAGGCATGACAACGCCTATTGCCTCTGGCGCGCAGACTCCCAACAAGGCTCTCACGACGACCAAGTTTGCCGACTTCCCGCAGCTCACGCCCGAGCTCGTCGCCAGCCTCCCCTTCGAGTACTGCACCGAGGTGCAGGCTGCCACCCTCCCGGCGATCCTCGAGGGCCACGACGTGCTCGCTCAGGCCAAGACCGGCACCGGCAAGACGCTTGCGTTCCTTGTGCCTTCCATCCAGCGCCTGCTGCTTGCCCCGCTGCCTGACCGCTCGCTCACCAGCATCCTCGTGCTCAGCCCGACCCGCGAGCTCGCGAGCCAGATCGCCGATGCCGCGCTGACCTTCACCAAGGGTCGTGTCGGCGTTCAGTGTGTCGTCGGTGGCACCAACATCAACACGGACGTGAAGCGTCTCAAGACCGAGCGGTGAGCCGATCCCCCCTCCCCCATGTGTGGCTGACGTTGTGCAGTGCCGACATTCTTGTTGCGACGCCCGGCCGTCTGCTCGACCTGATCGAGAACTACGGTGTCGGATCGCGCCTGTCGCAGATCCGCACGCTCGTGCTCGACGAGGCTGACCGCCTTCTCGACCAGGGATTCCGCCGCGAGCTCGTCAAGATCCTCGACGCGCTGCCCGACCGCAAGGCCGTGCCGCGCCAGACGCTCCTGTTCTCGGCCACGCTCCCGGAGGGAGTGCACTCAATCTCGTCGATCGCGCTCAAGCCCGACCACAAGTTCATCACGACGCTGAAGGAGGAGGACATCAACGCGCACAAGCACGTTGTGCAGGAACTGCTCGTGCTCCCCGGCGATCAGATGATCAGCGGTGCCCTCGAGGTGCTCAAGCGCGAGGAGATGCTCGCTGCCGAGCGCGGGGGATTCAAGGTCATGGTCTTCCTGCCCACTGCTCGTGCCGCGGGACTGTACTACGAGGTGTTCTCCAACCTCCCCACGTCGTACCCTGTGTGGGAGATCCACTCGCGCATGTCCCAGGCCAAGCGCACCAAGTCGACCGACCAGTTCCGTGCCGCCGACCGCGGCATCCTCTTCTCGTCCGACGTCACTGCCCGCGGTATCGATGTCCAGGGTGTCACCGCTGTTGTGCAGGTTGGTCTCCCTTCAAGCGGCGAGCAGTACGTGCACCGTCTTGGCCGTACCGCCCGTGCCGGAGCACAGGGCCACGGCGTTCTTGTTCTCGCCGACTTTGAGACCTTCTTCCTCAACGACGCCACGATCAAGACGTTCGACATGCTCGAGTACCCGGCCCTCGACGGCAGCAGCCTGGCGCACGCCTCCCAGCTCGTGGACGGCGCCCTCTCCCAGGTCTCCGAGGAGGCCAAGGGGCAGGCGTACCAGGCCTGGCTGGGCTACTACAACAGCAGCCTGAAGAAACTGCGGTGGAGCCAGGCCGACCTCGTGCGCAATGCAAACGAGTACGCGCAGCACACGCTCAAGACCGCCCCCGGCCCGAACGGCTGGGTGCCCCCCGCGCTCCAGGCCAAGACGATCGGCAAGATGGGCCTGAAGGGCGTCCCCGGCCTGAACCGGGAGGCCGGCCCGAGCGGCGGCGGTCATCCTCTGTCTCCTTTGTTTCCACGTTGATAAATGCATGACATTGGTCAGCTGCTCAGCCAACCGAGCTCATCTTCGGGCAGCCTACGGCCTAACCTCAAATTTGACGAAGATGTTGGCGACCACATCAATCGGCTCGGGCTCGATCGTAATTGTGTTGGCCTGCTTTGCGCTTCGGCCCATCGGCGCAGCAGCGGCAAACATGGCGCGGGGCGCGGCGCCGCCGCCCGAGCTGCTGTCGCTGATGTCTGTAACATGGACGCGTGCGCCGGGGATGGCGAGGACCTGGGCGTAGTTCTCAGCCTTTTGAATTGCGTCGCGGAGCGCCGCCTGACGCACACGCGCCGAAGCGCCAGTCCGGCCAGCCCTCGCTCCTGCAGCGGATGCAGCCCGATGCCGGTGCCGGATTCGGAGGCGGCTCCGGTGGCTTCAACGGCGACCGTGCGCCCTCGGGCCGGGGCCGAGGACGCGGACGGGGACGCGGAGACAGGGGTCGTGGTGCGCCTCGTCCTTTCTAGGCTGTAGGCGCGTATGAGGGCGTGCCGAGTGCCGCGGCGCACAGCACGGCACGGCACATGCTCGGAATCGGCCCGCGAGGTGCGAGGGAGCAATTCCAGAAAACAACATAGATGACATATAGAAACGACCGATACCGATACCGACCCATACACATAGAGTAGAGAAGAAAAAAACAGACCGGCGCCTCGCCGTGCGCCATGCGCCGCGCGCCCCGAAGTCCTCAAGTCCTCAACCCTGAGCTACCTGGCATGCCTGGCTCGATGGCGCCTGGGCATGGCTGGCGTATTTCGCACGAGCCTGCCCCCGTGTCCACGTTAGGCTCTGGATGAGGCGATGGGGTGACTAGGGGGCGCAAGGCGTGAAAAAAAAAAGAGAAAGGCAAACAAGTCCGGCTCGGAAAGTGTACTGTGTACTTTTCATAGCATATTGTTATATAGACTACGCTACCACTTGTACCACTGGGCTTGCAGGCTTGAGCAGCTGGCGAGAGAAGGAAAGGTTGCCCTGCTGTACTGATATCGGACTTGCCCGTTGACTCTGGCGCAGAAAACAAGCTTACAACTGGCGTACCGACGTACCGACGCCTGCCCCGCAGCAGAGGTCCGCACGGCACGTAGTGTAAACCCTGCGGTACGCGGTCCGGCATGTTCCAAGCAGAATCAGAACAGAGAGAGGAAAAAAATGGGCCGTTATCTTAGCGAGACGCGTCGCTGGATCGCTGGGCTGGTTTGGCCAATGGGTTATCTTTGTTGGGGCTAGTCTAGAGATCTGGGGCGAAAGGGGTGCCACGTGTTGGCTGGCTGGAGCCGGCGGTACAAGGCAAGTGACGGGTACGCAGCCAGTCAGAGCGCGCAGAGGGTACAAGGGGACACGAGGCAAGGGGTCCCTGTCCCCTTTTGAAAGGTTCGACGGAGGGTGTGATCCGCTTGGATCATCCACCGCCATCCCACAACATCCTCCTTTCTCAAGCAAATTTCTCCCAGCGAGCTCACCATCCTCGACAGCCATGGGCGACACCCCGCAAGAGGAGCCCGCTCCCGTCATCAAAATCAGCGTGAGGCAAATCCGCATGCTTTGCAGCAGCAGCAGTAATCAACTGACAATCCCCAGTGCGTCGAATGCAGACGGCTCAAGCGCAAGGTGCGTCAATCCTCCGCAGACTCCGCAGACTGAGCGGCCGCAGAGTGCGCCGGAGTTGCAATCATCGCGATTCCTCCGACTCCGCGCGCTCCGCTCGAACCGCATCCACACCCATCCCGCTCTCCGCCCTCGGCAATCAAACGCTTACTATCACAGTGCGACCGAGTACACCCATGCAACCAGTGCAAGCGATACGACAAGACTTGTGTCTTCCCCGAAGCTGAGAACCCTCGCCGAGGCAAGAAGTCAGTATACCACACACACACGCAGTCCCCCTCCTTCCCCTTCTGGCTCGCACCCCTGTCCCACCCACCCCTTGCTTCATGCAAGCCGCGTTCCTGAATCGACCTCCTAACACCAAAACCCCCCCTTCATTGCCAATGTTGGCCGAACCCCGGTGCTGACACATACCCAGATACCTCGCCGAGGTCAAGGAGCGTGTCGCCAAGCTCGAACGTCTGCTCGCCGAGCATGCCCCGCAGGTCTCCCTCGACGACCTCGGAGGCCCGCTCTCCCCCGCCGCCGACGTAAAGGACGAGCCCGACCTCCCCCACAAGCCCCCGCACGGCGCTAAGGATGCCGGGGGCGGCAGCGGCAGTGTCAGCTCTTCCCCTGTCTCCCGGTTCCAGGACTACCGTCAGCCCCCGACCCCTCCCGCAGCCGCAAAACCGCGGCCAGAGCGCAAGCCCGAGTCGCTCCGCGATAACCGTATCGGCGTCGTCGAGGCGCACGAGAAGCAGCCGAAAAAGGCCAGCGGATACGAGTGGAACGAGCGCGTCAGCGCCGCCGAGAATGACGGCACGGCATGCCTCAGCGTCGAGCCCAACGGAGAGGGATACTTGGGTGAGTCTAGCTAGTTTTGTGGTGTGATAGATAGCTAATCTCCAGGCTTCGCTGCTGGTGCGACTCTCCTGCGTATCCTGCAAGGCGCTGCTGGACGCCAGGGCGGACTCGACTTGTCGGTGTCGCCTCGATCCGAGCCCGAGCCGCCACTCGGCTGGGCCCCGACGCACGGCGAGACGCAGCGCTGGGTCGATGCCTACTTCCGACACTACCACTCCCAGTACCCGATCGTGCATGAGCCGACGTTCCGCGCTCAGCTCTCCGAGGTCATCCCGCAGCCGCCGGCCGCGCAGTGGATGCTGCTGATGAACACGGTCATCGGACTCGGCGCCTTCACGGCCGGTGCGCCAATGTACGCCGTTGACTACTTCCTCGAGCAGGCCAGCAGTGTGATTTCCGTCGACCTGCTCGAGACGGGCTCGCTCGTGCTCGTGCAGGCGTACACGCTGCTGAGTAACCTCGCGCAGAAGCGCAACAAGCCGAATGCGGGCAGCACGTACCTCGGTATCGCGGTGCGCATGGCCATCGGCCTGGGACTGCATCGCGAGCTGCCGATGTGGAACATTCCTCCATTCGAGCGTGAGGTGCGCCGCCGCGTGTGGTGGGTGCTGTACATCTTTGACTCTGGCGCAGCGATCACTTTTGGCCGACCGATCGTGAGTTTTTCGCCGACGGCTCCCAAACTGACCATACAGCTGCTCCCGTATGGCGAGGCGGACGTGCGTATGGTGCACAACGTGCCGGACCGGGACTTTACGCGGAAGAGTGCGCATGTGCCGGCAGCCTCCCGCGGCGCGACAGTGTACTCGTCCCTGATCTGGCAGTCGCACTTCTGCATGATCGGCAACAAGTGCTATGACCGGGTCATTGCGTCTCCGCCGCCGACGGCCGAGGAGTGCCTCGAGCTGGACCAGGAGCTGCGCGAATGGCACAACGACGTGCCGAACTGGATGACGCGCACGGCCACGCCGGATATGTTTGACGACACGCCGTGGCTCTACTTCTCCGCCCACAAGCTGTACTGGCGATACTGCAACTTGCGCATCATCCTGCACCGCCGCCCGTTCCTCGACCGTGCGCTGAAGCACCAGTCGATCGCGGACATGACGTCGCCCACGACGCTGGATCATGGGTTGGCGATGGAGTGTTTACAGGCGGCGCTCGACACGATCACGGATATCCACCAGTTTATGCTTAATGGGGAGCACACGAGGTTGGAGGTGTGGTATGCTCTGTGAGTACGACGCGACGCGGCGAGGGGCGTTGTAGGGTGCTGCGTCTTCCTTCGCATACCCTCAACCCCTATACGCATCGCAACGCAAGCTAACCACTCTTTATTGCACAAGCTGACATCCAGGCACTTCCTGTTCCAGGCCTGCTTCGTCCCTCTCATCGCAATGTGGACCGACCCGGCATCTGCCGAACGCCCCCTGTGGGCCGAAAAGGTGCGCGAGGCGCGCGAGACGATGGCGCGCGCCCAGGACGACCCGCTCGCCGAGCGCTGCATGGCCATCATGGACCAGGTGACGCCGAGCGACGTGGTGCCCGGCGGCGTCGGCCCGCCCGTTGCGCAGATCCAGGACATCTTCTCCGCCAACCTGTGGCAGGGGACCGAGTTCCCAGGCGAGCTGATTCCGTTCGCGGACCTGGCGACGATCATGAGTGTGTGGCCGGCGGGAGGGAATTTGCAGTGAGCGCGCGGCCTTGCGAGCGAAGCGAGCAAGTGTCGCGTGAGCGAGAGCGAGTTAGTATGAGAGAAGGGACGATGGTCGAAGAGCGACAGGATTGAGCGGCTTGCAGTGCTGAGCACTCCAGCGACAGGGTATAGAGCATATAATTGGTGTTGTAACATATGTATAATTCTGGGCTATCTAGCTTTCTACAAACGCTCGAGGCGCATGACGCGGCTCCTGTAGTCGCCATGCTCTCTGATAGAAATGCCAGTGTACACCAGGTCACTGCCGGCGTACTTCTTCCCGTCGAGCTTGTACTCGAGCTTGGGATCGAGTCCTTGCAACTTGAGCGGCGGCGCGACGTCTCCCCTGGTGTGATCCCGGACTTGGAACCAGAACACGACCCCCTCCCTCCCATCTTGACTCAGGAACATGCCCGCGGGCCAATTACTCTCCCAGGGATTATTGAGCCTGTACCAGTCCCCTTTGAGGACGAGGTCATTCAGCTCCCTCGCCATGGCCACGAACTGGGGGACTTGCTTCGCGTCCTCCTTGGGGAGCTTGGTGACGTCGAGCTCGAACCCGAAGCTGCCCGCCATGAGCGCGACATGGGCCCTGAAGGCGAAGGGCGTGGTGCGAGAAGTCTGGTGGTTGGGCACGACGCTCACGTGCGCGCCCATAAGGCTCGGGGGGAAGAAGAGCGACGAGCCGAACTGGATCGCGATCCGGTCCAGCGCATCCGTATTGTCGCTGGTCCAGTGTTGGCTGAAATACGCACTTAGGGCCAGATCCAGCCGCCCACCACCACTGGCACAGCCCTCCCACAACACCTTGGGATATCTCGAAGTAAGCGTTGAAAGGACGCGATACAGCCCGAGCTGATAGTCGTGCATAGCCGAGGGACGGGGAAGCTCGTGCATGCCCCTGTTGTTGTCCCACTTGACGTAGGACACGGGCGCCGAGTCGAGCAGCGCAGAAATCGACGAGATGATGTAGTCCTGCACAGCCCTCTGGCCCAGGTCGAGGACGAGCTGGTGCCGCGTCTCGGTCGGCTCTGTCCGGGGCGCGCGCAGGACCCACTCGGGGTGTTCCTCATACAAGGCAGAGCGGCGCGAGACCATCTCGGGCTCGACCCAGAGGCCGAACTGCATGTGTTTTTTCGTCTTGTGGTGACCGTCGGTGGAGCCAAGAGCTAGAGACGTAACCTTGCGCCCAAACTCGTCCAATCCATGCGGGAAACGTTCCTTGTTCACGACCCAATCCCCAAGGCCCTGTTTATCGCTGGTGCGCGGGTACTTGCGCCCAAACCACCCGTCGTCAAGCACGAAGAGCTGGATGCCCAGCTCCGCGCCCCGCTCAGCGATGGGGAGGAGTTTCTTCTCGTCCAGATCAAAGTAGGTCGCTTCCCAGTTATTCACGAGCGTGGGGCGGGGACGGTGCACCCAGTCCTGGTTCAGGAGGTGCTGTTTCCAGAACCTGTGCAGGTTGCGAGACAGCTGCCCCACGCCGCCAGAGGGGGAGTAGGCGAGCACGAGTTCGGGTGTGGTGAAGGAAGAGCCGGCGGGGAGGGGGTAGGCCAGATGCTGCGGGTTGATCCCGAAAAGACAGCGGACGTGTCCGTTGAAATCGCGCTCGATCTGCGCCTCGAACGAGCCAGAGTAGATGTGCGCGAACCCCCAGGCTGGGCCGGAGGTCTCGGTCGTCGAGGGAGGAAGGAGGAGATACTCCTGTCCGAACAGGTGCGAGGTGTATCCCGCCAGACTCTGGAAGCTGTCGTCAGCGCGTGCTCCGCTGCCACACATGGACTCTGAGCCAGCCGGCCAGCCGGCCAGCCGGTTCCAAAGCAGGCTCGGGCTACGCCCTCACCTGTACTCACCCCTGCATCCCGTGTCCGACTGGTTTGCGGTGCACCCTCCGCTCGCCTGCCCAGTTGCCGTATGTGTACGCGAGCTCCCACTCTTCGTTGGGCAGATCGGTGCCCTGGCTCGCCTTCTTGACCGTGATCTCCTTCTCTCCCCTATTCTCAATCTCCATCCACCGGGACACGACATCATGCCCATGCCACACGGCATAGAACAGCCTCACAACGACGTTGTTCGCCGTATCCTTCATCCTTACTTCGAGCGTGGTCACGTCCCCCTCCTTGCCGAACGTGCACGGCATGCCCGGAAGAGACGGCTTGCCCCTGTGCACCTTGTGTCCGTCGAAGGCGAAGCTGTAGCTCTCGCACCCGTCATGCGCGGCCAGGACTAGAGCGGGCGTCCTGAAATCGCCGGACCCGAGAGTGGGGAACTCGCGCCGCCGCTGAATCGTCATCCACCCCGGAGGCTCCGAGTCGGGTTCCTCGATCGCGTAAGGAGATGTCAGGAGAGATCCCCAGTGGTCCGCCATCAGGTCGCCATACGTCTCGTGGAAGACGTAGGACGACGAGGGCGTGCGCAGGTGGAACCGATACCCGTCCGTGACCGTTACGGGGTCGTGCGCGGGTTTGATGTTGGTCGTCATCTTGGGCCGGCACCGAGGAGAGCTCGCGGAGGGGACGCCGGGGATGTGGTCGAGCTGCGTCATGGCTGAGTACCGCCGCTCAGAGTCGGGTTATATACAGGATACAAGAATGAGGTGACTCGATGTGACGGATCACAACTCACGCCGAGACTGCGATAGTAACGGCCCGAAGCAGCTCACATGATATCATCGGCCCGATCCCCGGCTCACGCCGGCTCACGGCTATGTCCGCCACCGCCATTCTCACCACATGCACGTTATCAATAATCACAAGAAATGCTAATAAATCACACATACTACCTCACGTGGTTTGCAAGTCTGTGGCCAGAACCACAGGCACACAGCGGACATAGACTATCCGCACAGACGTTAAGGTTGAGGCGCAGCGTGCCGACGCTCCTGCCGACGAGAAGCAATAAAGGAAGAAGGTTCGACACAGCCAATTTGGCGACTTAATGCGTACAGTTCCATCGTGGCTTGTGTGGCGCGGGCGTCGTGATCCTCGCTGCAGTGTCTGGTGGACCATCGGTTGGGACGTGGGGTGCGCATGCTGCGCGCACGCTGGCACAGAAGGAGACGGCGTGCTTCCGCAAGGACCTTCACGCTATAGTACGCCGCCGCTATTCATGTGCTGACCGAGGTCATTATTGAGGACCTGCTCGATGTTGTGTGCCCTACTCTGGCGGGCTCGTATGCATACATGTATGGAAGTACAACGGGGTGGTGGGCTCTGGGCCGTGGGCGTGAATGGAAGGGTCAAAATGCGATGTATGCAGGGTCGTGAGGGGGGGGTATTGGGGGAGTCGTCATCTCGGCGCTTCTGCTCAGCGCTTTCTGCCAGCGCTTGCTTTCTAGGCGCCTTCTCGCCTCGTCGCTAGCTCTGCTAGCTCGGCAGGCTCTTTTCTTGCTACTCGTTCGTCGAATTGTCGTCGTCGTCGATGGTTGGAGGAGACTGCGCGTCGCACTTGCGCACCCCTCACACTCCGTTCCTACCGTACCTACGGTACGCCGGGCGTACCTGCAGCGAGGCTAACTCTATGTCGCTGGAACAGGGTGCAGGGTTACAGCAGCGACGGTGTGTCACGCGAAAAGCTGCTGGACGACGATACCGAGCGTCTCGACCATGACGATGCGTTCTTCGTCGAGGCGCTCGTCCGTGTCGAGCTCGTCGCTGTGGACGCTGAACACGGAAGGGCGCAGGCCCTCGGCGGGAGGGTAGTGCAGGGCGAAGCGGGCGTCGCCTACCTGCGCGAGCTGGGGGAGCTCAGACTTTTGCGTATATGGAGTGTTGACAGCATGTCGGATGCGGCGCATGCCAGGAGCAACCTTTGGCGGCACGGGGACCAGCTCATGCAGCCGCGGGTGGGAGGGGTCGAATGCGGTCACGATGCCTTCGATCTGACGCGTGGCGGGATACTGCAGCTCGTGGGTCTTGGCGGCGAGCTGACGGAACTCGTCGATGCGCCACTGCGGCGTCAAGGCGTGCACGTCGAGCACGGCTTCCGCCTCAGACACGAGGTACATGTACGCCGGAACGTGCCATGGTCTCGGCGGAGATGTCGGCGGGGCGATGATCTCGAACACGCCGTTGGCTAGAATGTCGACCTGCAGGCTCTCGATGTCGAAGGAGAACTGCCGTGACTCGGTCTGCTCAATCTCGACTTGCGGAGCTGAAGGCTTGTCTCCGCCGGTAACGCGCATCTGAAGCTTGATGCCTGTTCGTCCTGCGGCGGTGGCGACAGAGGGAAGGAGCTGGTCCCGGATCTGGCAAACACGAACGAGAGCGTGGAGGTAGAGGCCCATGTGCGCCTTGAAGTCTTGGGGCGCTCCCATACCTGCCTCCATGCGCGGGCTAGCCCCCTCAGTCAGGTCAAAGAAGGTGCCGCTGCGATACCATGGGGGTGATCGAGGGCCTTGCGGTGGGTAGCAAAGGCGGAACATGTTGATCGGCGCCTGTGCGAGACCGATGCGAGGAAGTTCTGAGGGCTCCAGCTCGGCTGTCGGCTCATAGCTGACACAAAACGAATGGCGATCGTATCCGGCTGCTGGTGACGGAGGTGGCCTGATGGATAGCCGTTTCAGTCTCGGAAGGAGAGGGAACGACAGCCGAAGCACAAACTCGACCTCCTCGAGCGCCTCGGCGCACTCGGTGTGGAAGTCGACGGCGGCGTCCAGCATCGCCTGAGAGACATCAGAGGGAAGGTTGGAGGGAAGGTCGCAGACGAGGTCGTGCTGCCCAGTCATGAAGCCCAGTAATGGGGGAAGGTTCCCGACGAGCACGAGGAAGAGGCGGTGGCCGATGAGCTCGACCCGCGGCGGGGTCTTGACCAGGTTCACAGCCCCGGCCATGGTGAGTCGGTGTCGAGGTCGAGGTCGGATATGAGATGTGGGGGGGCCATCGGAGTTGATGGATGTCGATATATATGGGCGTGGGCTTGGATCTGCTGTCAGGGGAGTGGAGATGAGACAAGCTCAGCGTCTAGCACAACAGGAGAGGGATGTGCGAGGTACGAGGTGTGGGTCGCAGGGAGAAGGAGAGGGAGGTGCAGCAGGGGACGAAGGGACAGACGACATGTTGGGTGACAGCAACGGCATCGCAGGCTAGCCAGGCACGGCGAGGCACGGCGGACCGCAGAGGTTTGGCATCGCTTGAACTTGTTTCTTGGTGCTGATCCCAGCTGATGGTGCCTGGCTACTCAATTGTCCATGTACCCTTAGCTCCCTTGCCTCGGTCACAATGCCCTTCTCCTCACGAAAGCTTGTACTCAATGAACCCTCAGAAGCTCAGAACAAAGACAACACCGTGACAAGGGTCCACAGGAAAATCAGGAAAATCCTGCGAAATCAAGGCACCCTCCTCACATCCTCACACACGTCTCACACACGCACCACGTTGCGACAAACGGCACAACACGTTATGAGACGTCTAAACGAAGGTGATCTGCTTAACGAACGATGAGCTGGCAGCTCCACATCGTCAGAACGGCATATCGGAACACCGGGCGACGGGGCGCCCAAGTAAACTCTGATCCGCCGTCGCCGGGCTCGTCGCACACGCTCGGCCCTACCAACCCACTCAGCGACCCAGGCGACCCTGCGCTGTTCCGTGTTAAGCTCGGATTAAGCTCGCCGATGGCCGCTGGGCCGTGGTGCTATTGCTAGCTCACGTGCGGTGGAATGCCCACTTGAGTTGTTCGGCGTCCAGCGTCCTTTTCCACGCTAGTGGAGTCGTTCCGAGATCTCATGACATGGCATGACGTGCCGCGGAGCGCAGCACGCAGCATCGGGCGAGAGGAAGCTGCATATAGCACACCGCCCCAGAGTCTGTTGATGGCAGCTGACGGCGGAGACGGCGGTTGCACAGGCGGGTGCCTTTCGACGCCTCTCCGACGCCTTCTCGACGCCAAAAACGTCAGTGCATGCCAGCATGCCAATTCATTCATTGAGGCATCGACCCGACTTCAGTTCACACTGCAGCGGGCCAACTATCGTACACCGGTCTGCTCGTTCCTATCTGCTATCGGTGAGCGGGCTTTGCTCGTCGGAGCCATAGTCTACCGCAGGATTACTGTGGAGCCGCTGTATCCTATCCGCAGTGGGGCGATGAACGGGCAGAGAAGGTTGCGACGCACAGGAATGGGAGCTCCCATTGAAAGCGAGCAGGGAGCCGGAACGTGGTCGGAACATTCTCCTCCCCGTACTGCGCTCGGGCAGACGCGCCGAAGCGGGCTATGCATAGCCATGCATACGATACGCTCGGATGCGAGCGGGCCGGCCCCGCGTGGCTTGTCGCGAGTATGCTTACTGCGCTTCGACGCTTTGGTGAGTCACTCAGCATGCGCGGAGCGCGCACTGTCCAAGAGGCGATTCGAAGTGTTCTCTGAGCATCGAACGACAAGGCTTAAACGTTGTGGAGTAGATGGTTGGCAGGAGGACCCGTCAAGCTCGCAGGCTGGTGCTAGCCACGACCTTAACGTTGCATCAGCCCGGATAGTACATGGAGTGTCATCGATAAGCGGGGTGTATTCGCCGTGCATACACTACCGCGATCTGTGCGATCTGTGCGATCTGTGCGATCTGTGCGATCTGTGCTGTCGGTTCTCGACGTCCAGTAACCGGTGTGCATTGCATCATGGGTCATGCCACACGACCGAGGCGTTTGCAGGAAAGGACCATCGCAGATCTGGGGTCGATCCAGTGTAGCGTTTCGCCATTCATCCGCTCCGAGCACACTTGCGTAACGAGCTGCGCATCCGTGCTGCTCTACCCAACTCTTCCTCTTCTGCAACTCACAACAGCGTCCGCTTTGGTGGACTCGTGCTAGCGGCTTTCCTGCGATCCGTTTTCGGAGGAAACACTGCACCTACCGCGCTCCAGGTGCGACCCCAAACCGCATCCTGGGCGTACGTTGGGTGTACGTTGGGCCGTACGTTAGTACGGAGCTAAGGGAAACGGTAAGGTCTCCATTGTTTGGTTCTCGTAAGCGACCTGCGCTCTGAATGGCGGCAGGTTGCGGCTCACCTCTGCCCAACGGCATATCCACGGCATCCTGCGTACGTACAAATGTCGCAGGCTCGTCGCAGGCCAAGCCCGACTGGCCCGAAGGGAGCAAATGGGATGCGATACACAGCATGGATCATCCCGCACATTGCAGACCCGCACACCCTGCTGGACCGCACCGAACTGACTCCCAGCATACCGCGCAACGTCTATCCGCCATGCGGGTCAACATTTCGGGGTCGATCTCCTCACATAAACCATGCGTACGCACTTAGCGTACTCGTCACCTCCATGCCAAGTCGCGTCATGACCGATCCAAAGTTTCGAAACGGGCAGACGCCCACTGTAGAACTTCGCTCCACGTGCATGTGCAGAGGCATAAGGCGATCAGACACTTCAAGGGACGTACGCACGTCACATGTACGACGCCGCCGGGGTGGCGCCGTCAAGCTTCAACTCATCCTTCATTACGCCTCCCGTTCCGGGCCGCTGCAGTGCGTGCTAGCGCCCGTGGCCATGGGTCGCCGGGCTGGGTATGCTGGGATCTTTTGTCAGTGATGTTCATCATCTCCAGTACTGGCTCGTTAAAGTCGCCCAGCTTCGGGCACGGGAGACGGGGCGATGAGCGGCAGCAGCGGCTACGCCGTCGCCCGCCGCCCGCCGCCCTCTCGGTTATGCATCCACCGACAACAGATGGCAGACGTGGCAGTTTGTGAGCAAAACTTGTGCTCGAGGCGCGAGTGTGAGACGAAACCCTCTGCGAAACCCACATGCGACGTCTGTGTGTCAAGCAACCTTCCGCAACACATGCGAGACGAACCTGCGACACGGCGACGGACAATGTGAGTTCTGAAAGTCGTTGGATACGGCGTCGACGCTGCATTCGGACCTGGCAGGCGCGTCGGGCGTGCAGTGCCTGAGTCATGTTCCTCCTGTTCCTCTTGGCTCTATGTTTGTCTCTGTGCTTCGGCGTCGTAGTTCGTCGACGAGGCGCGTCGTGTTCACCGCGACCGACTGCCCCTTCCGTTCTCATGTCGGGACGAGCGACGGAGCGATGGAGCTCGCTCGGATGCTTATCTGCGTGCCACGGGGCCGACCGGGAGGTACATGGAGTGATAGAGCGAGTACGACGACGGACTACGAATCCGGCCCGGTCTGGGAGTATACTGCAATACAATCGAAAGCTTCACGCATTGCTCACCTGGGAAATTGATAACCTTAACGTCCTCGTCGACCTTCTGACGACCACCGGACGCTCGATATAGAAAATAGAAGCCGAGCGGCACAGGTACGCCCCTCTGTTCGTCAAGCCGAGGCTCTCGATCGGCGCAGATGTCCTTGTCACGCTGCAATCTGGGCGGAGATGAGCTCCTGCTGAGCCCCAACTTTCTCGCTAGAGACGAGGATCTCGAAGTCTGATAAGCTCACCAAGGAAACCACGGCCGAAGGCATGGAAGCCCACGAGCCCGCAAACGCATATGACCGCCATCGATCCGCGTTGCTTATCCACCGCTGCCCATTAACCACTGACCGCACAGATCGACCACGACGGCGATCGGCTGCGCCTGCGCGCTACAGGAGGAGAGCGCGTCGCAAGGCGAACAGGAGGGATGATTCTCCAGGTGGAAGGCACGCTGGCACCGGGTACCCGGGTGATGATCGTGAGCTTGTCCTTCTTTCGACCATGCCTTGAGAGAAAGCACTCCGCTCTCGCGTCTGATGTCTGCTCGACGACGGCGACGTGGGGTGCCTGTATCTGACCGCGTCAGAGTAGACAGGCAGAAACCACCCCAGGCCAGTGTAGACGCGAACCTCTCCGCCTACCAGTCCAGTCTCAATGCCCCTATGCCTCGCAGCCGAGCGGCAGTGGCCGACAATGACAACGACACAGTCCACCAGTTCACCATGTCTCGCAACACCTCTTCCCCCCGAAGCCCGTCACTGCTCTCCCGTCGGTGAGCAGCTTCGCGCTCGCACCCGCCCGGCTGGGGCCGCCTGCGCCCCCACCCCACCGCTCTCGTCAACAACGACCAGGGATGATAGCTCAGTTGGGAGAGCGCGAGAGTGAAGTCTTCTACCGATCAGTTCTTGAGGTCGGGCGTTCGATCCGCCCTCGTCCCACTCGTTGTGACCTCCTGCTCCTCCGCCAGGAGGCGCTTGGATGCCTTTTGCGCCGCCTTTCTGTCACTTTCAGCCGGCACGAGCAGGGAGAGTGGCTGATGACAGCTAGGCTGGGCGCGCGGGCAGATCAGGCGTATCGATCAACGACGATCCGCTCATCCTCACGCACAGCTGCAGAGCTATTGTTTAATTGGAGGTGGCTATGCGGCCCTAGCCCTACGGCCGGCCTACGGCTTACCTCCAGCATACAGAGAGTGTTGCCACCAATGGTTTATCCTCTGGCCCGCTCGTACTCGCTCGCACCCGCTCGGCGTCCGGCGCCTGCGCCCCGCTCCGTCGGACTTTGTCCACAGCGACCAGGGATGATAGCTCAGTTGGGAGAGCGCGAGAGTGAAGTCTATCAATTCTTGAGGTCGGGCGTTCGATCCGCCCTCGTCCCAGCGCTGTGTGCTCTGAGCTGCTTCGAAGAGGCGGCGTAGGAGTCTTTTTGGACGATGGTTGACTGAGGTTGGCCATTGGAGGAGATGGCTGGATGTGGCGCTTCATCTAATCTTTTCGCCCAAAGTGGTACACGGCCTCCCTACAGTATGCCGGCCCGCGCAGTGTGCGCCTGCCCATTACCTCTCTGCCAATCGTACATCTGTTATACATGCTACTGGAGAACCATAGAAACTCCGACTATAAGGTGAGGGACTATACGCAGACGCAAGGAAAAACCAAAGTAGTTGAGAAGCGGGGGGATAGGTAGTGTAGATGGATATGATAGTTGATGCTCGTGTTACAACTCGAGCTAGATCTTAAACTCGAGGGCGCCGACGACACCGAGGCCGGCCAGATCGGCGTCGGACGGCTCGCCGTTGCCGTCTGGCGAGGGCATGGGCTGGAGAGGCTTCTTCGCCGGCGACGGGGGCGAGGAAGGCGTCTTTTCCATGACGCTCGGGTCCGAGTCTGGAGGCGAGGCGGGGGCTGGCTGCGAGCCTGGTCGTGGTGTGCGGGAGATGGACCAGCGAGGGTCGACCCAGCGCCGCAGCGTAGGGCTGAGAGCAAGCATGGCGGGATAGATACTTTGCACTCCGCAGAGGACGACGACGAGGATGAGCGTACTACGCACGTCCTTGCCTGTGCCGCGCCAGATACCATAGTTGATGCTTTCCCAGACGACGGTGAAGCCGATGGACGCGGTCAACGCGATGCTCGCCATCTTTGTCCGGCGGCCCTGGTCGCGCAGCGCGGTCGCGAACAATGTCGGGAAGACGGGACCCTCGAAGAACATTGCAAGCAGGAGACAGGCGAACGAACCCTTGCCAGGCTTCAGCAGCATGGCGAGCAGGGATGTGATGAACGTCGCCGCGCAACACACGTTCAGGATCAGGCGTGGCGTGAAGCCCAGGTAGCACACGCCGGAAGCGATGAATCGGGAAGCCGCAAACAGGCAGTGCCCGATGAAGAGGTCCCAAGAATCGTCCGTATTTGGCCGCATTAGCTGTATTAAGTCGTGCCACCAGTACGAGATCGACTCCTGCTGTCCAACGTAGCACGACATGACGAAGCAGCCGGCGCCGATGACGAACCAACGAGCTGGCATGCCGTAAGCCCGCGCCGATGGCGACAGGTTGGCATTCGCCAATCGCTCGTCCGTCTGCTGCTGCAGCTCCTCATCCGTCGCTTCCGACAGCGGCACGTAGAAGAATACGAGCGCCAGAAGCAGCACAAACAGCGCAACTGCGAGGTAGCACCACTGCACGTCGAACAACGACCCGCGATCGTTCAGGTGATTGAACAACACCTTGGTCGCGAGGATCGGCGAGAAGATGGAGCCGACGGCCTGTATGCCCTGCGAGAAGTTTAGCCGCGCTTCGGACAGGTGACCCGGACCGGCAATGGCAATGAACGGATTCGCCGCGGTCTCGAGAACCGAGAGGCCGATCGCAATGCAAATGTTAGAGAAGAAGAACCCTCCGTACGACACAAGCACCGATGACGGCCAGAACGCCATGGCACCACAGCCGTAGATGACGAGACCAGTCATGAACGTGACCTTGAAACCGTAACGCGGCAGGACGTACAAGCCGAACGTGAGCGGACCGATGATGTAGCCGAGCCAGTACGAGTTCTGCAGCGCGATCGCTCGCGAGTCAGACTTTCCGATGACTTGTAGAATCTTGTCGTTCAGAACGCCGAGTAATCCGTACGAGAAGCCCCAGAGGAAGAAGAGTATCGAGACGAAGAGTATCGGCCACCAAGCCTCCTTCGCCGTGAGCTGTGTCAGAGGCTTCCGGCCGCCCATCTGCACGAAGTCGAAGAAGTTGTTCGTCGGTTGCTGAATATGCTCTGGCGGCACATTGGCAGAGTTGTTCGTGATCCAACGTAACGGCATGGCCATTAGAGACGCCTGTACCTCGCTGACGCGCGAGTCCGGCTTTGCTAATGGCACGCCAAACACGTTCGCTTTCGGCGACACTGGAACGGGTGGCTCGCCTTCGCTCTGATCACCACTAGTGGTCTGAGTCTCGGCGCTGCTTGATGTCGTACCTCCCATCCCTCCTAACGTCGGTATACTCGGTAGCCGCGCACTGAATCGCTTTGACGGGCTGGCCGGCGGACTTCGATGATGGTGGTGGTGGGTATCGGGCGGACCGTTCGCGAAGAACTGCATGATGTCCATCTGGTCCTCATCAGGGACGCCGGCATCCACTTCTAAGATCGCCTGCAGGGGCTGGTTCCGCGGCGACTTGACACCCGGCTCCGAGATATAGCTGTCGTCTTGGTGAGCTCCGCCGCTGCCGCCCTGAGCGCTCCCCCGAGAAAGCAGTGGTCCTGATCCAATCTGTCTTGACCGCGACTGCGACGAGCGGCTCAACGATCGTGGTCGTACCCGCTGGATCAGCGGCTTCATAACCAGTGCACAGCAGCACATGACTCGGACGGAGCATTCGATGGCGGACCACATGACGCCGTACGACGTGTACCAGTAAAAGTTGGGCGGGCCGGTCTTGGCGCTAACAGTGTCGCCTCGTTGCATGGAGATCTGCACGCGAAGCGCCTGCTGCAGGTAGGCGATTCGGACGACATCGACAATGGCCACGAACGCGCCACAAAGGAAGGTGAGGACGAGACCAATCTTGGCATTTCTCTCGATTCTCAGCCCGGTGATGATGGGGAGCGGAAGGATAAGGATTGCAAGGTCGGAAAGGATGTTGACGGGGGCGGACGAGAGGAAGAGTGTGACGAGATCGAAGCACTGGCCTTGCACGGTGGGGTCCCAGGCCGCTGAGATCGGGCGACATTGCTTGGCAGGTCAGCAACGCCCCAAGAGTTTCTCGAGTCGACTCACGAAGATGTTGAGGAAGACCAGCACAATGCCGGCAATGTCAACGATGGCCAGGACTGCATAGCTCGCGTAACGAAGGAACACGTGCGCGCTGGCCATACGAATGTACAGCAACAGCGCGCCGCTCTTCGCCGCCGCCGAGGACAGGTGGTAAAAGATGGGGAAGACGTAGAACGCCTTCTTGAGCGGGGCCCACCATTCTGACTTGATGGCTGTGGAAATAATGAGCGAGGAAGGGGCGAGAGAAGCAATCGACGACCGATAAATTAATTTGGGCGTGAGGATCGGACGTGCGCGCACGGTGTCAGCCGCAGAGCAGGATCCCGAAAGAAAATCCACTCACCACTATCGGGTTTGCCGATGCCTACCGTGGCTCCGTAGATGATCGAGATGTTGAGCGCGACGGTGAACGCCTGGAGGTCAGCGGAAGAACGACGAGTACGGGTATCGCTGAAAGATAAGGAAGACGGTGGCGCCCTCAGCTTGACAGTGAATGCACCGAGCAGCCAGTTCGTGCTGTTTCAGGCCGCGAAGCCTCCACCATCCCGATCGATCGTGAATTGGACGCAGACAGTGAAGAAAGCAGCCAGACTGTACGGCCAGCCACTAGCTGCGACGACGTGGTGAGGCATTTTCGAGACAACAAGGAATGACTGCCGGTGGGCGACTACCGGTGACGCCCTTGTCGCCGATTGAGTGGGCACACAGCCGGCAAAGAAGCCTCCAGTGGTTGCAGATTGTACGATCACTGATTGTCGGGATGGGCGGGGGATGGACATGAGATGCCAGAGGCTGGCGATGGGAGCACAGGAAGTAATACTCACCCAGGCTAGGATGGTGACCCAGTCGTCGACATCGGCTCTGCGTCTAATGGCGAACTTGGAGATACATCGTAAGGCGACGAATACGGTGGCGAGGCCAAGGAAGACGGCGCTTGTGATGAGCACGCGGTTTGACCGGTCGACGAGGACCATGTTAGGACATGGCTGTCACGGGCGGTGGGCAAGTCAAGAGGTCGAAGCAGCAGTGGATATGGGGTGTGACGAGTGTTGTTGAGGTTGTAGGGTCGAGAGAGAGTGGAGAGGTGGATTGGAGTAAAGGTTCCGGGTTGCGAGGCTGGGTGTGTGGTGCAGGCCGGCGGGGTAGGGGCGGGTATGGTGGGATTAGGAATGGGATGGGTAACAATGTTAAGATTATGACTGAATGAATAGGAGACCCAGAACTCGTGCGGTTGCTTCGTATCGGGGGACGACCCCGCATCGAGAAATGGGCCGCCCGCGCAGCGCTCAGCGTCGAGCGTCTGGTGGGTGAGAGCATCTCGGGTCCAGCGGGTCCAGGGCATACGCAGGGTCACGCACCCGCTGCGACCTCCACCCCTCTCGGCTGCCCTTGAACCTGTCGTCCCTGTCTGCTGCCCCAGCACTCCATTGTGTAACAAGCGAATCCCGACCCCGCGAACGATCCTCACCCGACAATGGCCCGCGACTCCCCCCCATTACAACCCCTTTAGTTAACCACCCTCCCTTGCCCTAATCCACCAAGTTCTATTGACGTCCCTCACACTAAACCTCCCACTGCATCGCTGACGGCGCTTACCTGCATCGCATCTTGCGTGGGCGTCTCATGTCTCCTAGGTCATCCGACTTGCTCCCTCTGCACGTGCGTGACACACAGTGACTGCCGTGCAGTGTAGTCGTGCGCAGCCTCCAGCGAGCCCCAAGAGTCAGTTGATAATCAGAACACTGGGGGAGGGGCGACTGAAGCAGGAGTGCGGGGCCCTGTTGCCCGATGCCGCGCGCCTGCGTGAACTGGCAGTCCCTGGGCGCGCCTGGCAGCGGGGTCGGTACCGTCGCCTCATCGCTGCCGTCCTCCCTTCGCAACTGCGACTCGTCCTCCATCCTTAATCGCCCTCTCCTTCTCGTCTGCATACCTGGAATAGCTTGGCCCACGCTGCGCACGCATCGTAATCCCCATCCCTCGTTTCCAACGAACCCTCTTTATCCTGCCATCCCTCACTCGCAACCCTCTCGCATCAGGACAAGTCTGACCTTGAACCAATTGACCAGATCCGGCTCACCCATTCGCTCAGCAAGCATCAGCCATCAGCCCGAAACCAGTCTTCCTCCTCTCGGCCATGTCCTCGTCCAATCCAGTGGCAAAGGCACCTTGCTCAAAGGAGCTCGAGAGAGACTGGTGGCCGCTCGAGTCCAGTCCTGACGTGCTCACCAAGTTCGCTCGTGTAAGTTGACGTCAATGCAGAGTAACGACCAGCCCCGTGACCTGCTCCGCCCCGAAAATGCGGGCTACGGCTCGACGACCGGTTCACCGTGTCGGACCTAGCTCGTATCGGGCAAAGCTCTCTTGACCGGTGCATGTGACTTGAGCATTTAAGTTCGATCGCATGATATCATATTAATACCACGTTCAGCTGACCGCAGCACTGGGATCTTCCCAACGAGTACGAGTTTGTGGACGTCCTGGGCCTTGACCCAGAGCTGCTCAGTCTCGTCTCTCGGCCGGTGCATGCAGTCGTCTTCTTGTTCCCGGACACGCCAACCATCGTTGATCACCGCACCAAGGAAGGCCCGGGCACCCCGGCCGCCAGGGGCCAGGAGCCCCTGTGGATTCCGCAGGTTGGCGTCGGTAAGCGTGGCGATCGGCCAGCTAGCAACTGACTTGAAGGTCACTCGTGCGGGACGTTTGCCGTTCTCCATTCGCTCGCGGCGACGCGGCTCGCACCGGCTCTGAACGACTTTTTCGATGAATGTCTGAGTGAGTTGCAAAAGTCTGTCAGTTGGGCTTTGGACGATGCGACCGCCGAGGCTTTTCGATGCTGCGGAGCTTAGTTTCTTGCTGACCGCGGCTAGCACTTGATCCCGATCGTCGCACGGCGCTGCTGGCCGCTTCACCACTGATCAAGCCGGCGCACATGGCTGTGGTTGCTGCCGGTGATTCCCAGGTTCGCGAGTCGGATTGGGAGGACGCCGACCACTTCCTGGCTTTCGTGCGCCACAACGGCCGAGTCTGGGAGATGGACGGGAACACGCCACGCACCGGTCCGCTGGACCGAGGACCGGCCAGCAACGACCTTCTCGAGGTGAGTCCCACTGTGCTGACCTCCCCAAACGTCATCAGTAACCCTCGTGTTCCCCTCAACAATTAGACGATTATCTGATTACGCCGCTAACCCATTCACAGGACGCTGCGCGCATTATACGAGACGTGTACATTCCCCGGGCGGAGGGTAGCGTGCACTTTTCCACGATAGCTCTGGTTGGGCCGGAAAGTGGCGCCGGGGCCTCTGGGGATGTCTAGTGGTTCAGCTAGTAGACTAGCTACCATGACGCGTGTGGACATGTAGAGTGTGCCGGAGTTGCGTGCTTTCACCCTGGCCCGGCACCATGCCGGCCCACTGGTTCGGGTATGGATCGGTTTTGCGCAGCGTCCAACGCACACTAGTGGCACGCTTCCGCAATACGCGGTGGCACTGGCCGCACGTTTTCTCGAAACTCACAACAGGACGACCTCTTCGGTAAGATGTGAGCAGAGCCGGTGATGCAAACATTTGCATGTATAAAAGAGGGGACTGCGAGGTCTGTCGGCCTCACCAGACCTTCCTCCGACAAGATGCTCTACCTTATCCCCCTCGTTGCTGCCCTCGCCTTTGCGGCGCCTGTCGACCAGCCCGGCGCGGCTGTCCAGGCCAAGGTCGGCGATGCCCGCGTCGCTACCGCCTGGGACCCCACCTTTGGTCTCGAGAAGGCTGCCGACAGCGCTGTCGCCGCTGCTGGCCAGGCTCTCGAGCTTGCCCCCAAGTTTGGCCTCGACAAGACGCACCAGGCTCGTGACCTCGAGGCGCTTGCTCAGCTCGCCGCCGAGGCCGCCGACAAGTTCTGGGGCTCGGTCCCCAAGGTCATCTCCGAGATCGAGGACAAGGTCAAGGAGATCAAGGCCGCGTTCAAGGCCAAGATTGACGCTCTCGACAGCGCGATCGGCAAGAAGTGGGCGGACAAGATCAAGGCCATCGAGGACAAGCTCAAGGCGCTCAAGGACGCCAAGGACAAGATTGACGCCGCGGCCGTCGAGGCTATCCAGGCCGAGATCAAGGGCCTCGAGGACCTGATCAAGGCCGACAAGGACTTCTTCGACGCCACCATTGGCCAGGCGATCAAGGACAAGATCAACGCCATCGAGGCGGGCATCGGCGCCATCGCCGGCCTGTTCCACCTCCCCAAGCGCAGCTTTGACGACGACCTCGCCGCCGCCGCCCCCAAGCTCGGCGAGATCTTCCAGAAACTCGAGCAGGCGTTCGCCAACGGCGACGCCAACGCTGAGAAGGCTATTCAGGAGATTGACAACGCGTTCAAGAACCCCGGAGAGATCGCGCCCAAGCTCGCCCAGGTCGTCGACAGCATCGGCAAGCAGGTCGACTCGGCCCTCCAGGGCCGCCCCATCTACGTCCCCTCTGACTGGAACAAGGGCGGCAAGCTCCGCCAGCGTGACGAGGACGAGGAGGAGACCGAGGAGGACGAGGGCGACGAGGGAGAGGACGATGGTGAGGACGACGACGAGGAGGACGACGGTGACGACGAGTAAGCCCCTCGTCTCGTCCACCTCCTACCATCAGAGCCCCTCTTGTCTTTCTCAACTACTTTCCCTTCATGGACCCCCACACCCCGTGGTAGAGCTAGAGCACCGCCCAGCGGCGCCCCGCCTGACCCCAGTCCCTCTTTGAACCAGTACCCGGTACTCTGAGCCATCAGTATGACTTTAGTCACAATATCAGAAAACCACCATTTCCTAATAGTGCGCGTTAGTAGTCCTGTCTTTTAGCAATAGCTTGATTAGGGCGATGAATCAGTCTTATTGTCGGAGTGTCTGAGCGGGGGTCAAGTGGGCTATGCTGCGGGGAAGACGAGCTTGTGGGATGGTCTGTGGGGTGGTGGGGTAGTCAGAGTCGGCCCTGGTCTACGGCCGCTGGAGATCCGTACATAGTCCCTCGGACTAAACAGGTTCACCGGGTCAGCTTGTCCGCTCCGAGGGAGTTCGGCAGAGGCGCCAAGCGACAGGCAGGCAGCAGGGCGTCAGCCGACGCCATTGGGAGTCCAGTCAAGCCAGTGCAGACGCCAGTGTGATCCCCGACGTCCCGGAGATCTCATCGTACCGGTCGGGTACCGGCCTTAGTGTGTTGGCTGCGATCGAATGTGTCGAAGTTGCTGACCAGCGATGAGTGACCACGAAAGCGACTGACCACCCCGGGGTCGATGGTGGTTCGGCTGCAGAACGCTGCTGAAGCTGGTGACCAGTTCCCGGAGCCGCGAGATCCCACGAGCTACTCAAGGCGTCGGGCACTTTGAGTCAGCTCAGCTGGTGACGGGCGAGAGGAGATGTCGGATGGCTCCGATGTAACGCGTCCACTAGTCAGTCATTATAAGAGGCTTCGATCGCAGCCGTAGTGCATCCGAGCCAGTTGGGCAAGTATCGCTGACAGATCACTGACAGTCTGCTGATCAGGCGACCCACAGTGATGGAGGCGTGATGAGGCGAAAGGTCACCCACACCGCTGATCCTACTCATGAGCCAGACGAGATCCATTCCGGCCCGAAATCAGCCCAGAAGCGACAGAGGTGACCGCCCTCTCCCCAAGAGAGCGCCGCAAGCGCCGCGGTGACAGAACCCAGCAAGAGTGACAAGCCCAAAGGTGTCGCTACCTGGCGTAGACAGGGAGGGGTTGAGTCCCGTGACTGCACCCATCTCTCTCCTCGAACCGCTCCTCAGCCCAGACATCTCGCAGCTTCTCCTGATCACAAAGCTTCTCCTAATACTCCAGCACATTCGGAGCTACACCACCGGCGTTCAACTGTCCATATCCCGCCAAGGATCCGGAGCACACAAGGGCATAAGCCATCGCAAGCCAACCACGGCCCACCGCTTACGCCACAACGGGACGAACCGCACGCCCGGCACGCCTCGTGCCCGCCGCGCGCCGCGCTGTCCCCTCATCGGCGTCCTAGGCGTGCTGGCGCAGCGGCGCCGCTCGGATCATTACGCCTCCATCAGCCAGGTGCCAGGCGCCTTGCTTGTCTCGCACAAGCTCGGATCGCATCCACGTCTCCCATGTCTGCGCTGTGCACCCTAGTTTCTCCCGTGATCGAGCCCGTGCTGACGGTCGTGCGTGCTTATTCGGAGTGGTCGCGATTAGACTGCACCATGATCTGCATGCGTGCGCGAGTGCAAGACTGTCGGCACCCGGTCGTGTAAACCAGAGATGAAGCAAGGGCGAATGTGGTATTGAGATTCTCCGCGCCGAGCAGGGAGGGCTGAGGGCGCACGCCCGGTGCCTGGCGCCATATCTACCCGACGTTGGCCGATATGGCTGATAACGCGACGCGCGCGACTTTTTTCACGACAAACCCACCACACCACACTTAACCTTTACATTCTGGCTACCCACAAGCAGACGACAATGCAGTGCGGCACGCACACTTGGAAGACGGGGTACGCAGCGGCGTCGTCCCCTGACGCCGTTGTCTCCAGCGAAGCACACCCAGATGTGGGGGAGCAGCGACACTCTGATGCTCGGCTGGCTGACGAGCTCCTGAGTGGCGGCCCGTGCGACCGGGCAGCTCCGGAGGAGCCGTGGCGCTGATGCGAGTGTGAGACCGGCTTGGGCTCGGGCACCTTGGCCACCTCTTGCACCTGCACCTCGACGTCGTACGCAGGCCTACTCCGGCTGCAACTGCAGGCATCCCTGTACCACCTCGCGCCCGCTGGCCCCAGTGTCCCCGTGTCCCGTGTCCAAAAGCCAGAGCCAGAGCCAGTGGCCAAGCAGCGGGTAGAGGATAGGTGCCAGAGGGCCCATCTCACTGTGCCGGACAGCTAAAGTTTCTGGCTCCTCTCCACTGCAACCCCTCGACGTACTACCTTACTCTACACCATGCCCTCACTGAAGCGACCACTGCCCGTGCTCATCATTGGAAATGGACCGGTTGGGCTGCTCCTCGCGTACGGACTTGTCAAGCAGGACGGTGAGTAAGTCTTGCCGTCGGGCGAGATAGACGTCAACTTCATCGCCGCCGCTGGCGATCTGAGACATACGGCCTTACAGCTTGACGCTGACACCAGTGCCCGTGATCCTCGTCGCTCGACACCTTCGCCGCCTCGGCGTGCCGAAAGCGCACGCCCTGTCCCCCCGCTCCCTCGAGATCTGCCGACAGCTCAACGTTCCGGTGCATGTGCTCCGAAGTCTTCCCGCGCACCGGGAGGACGCACAGTACGTCCAGTTCGTGACAAATCTCAGCGGACAGAACCTCGGACGGCTAGACTATGAGCGAATGCACGCCGACGTGCTCAACTACTCGCCGGAGATGACGCACAACGTGTCCCAGCCGGACCTGGAGGAGATCCTGGAGACGCTGCTGCTGCAAGACCCGACGACGCAGCACCTGGTCGACTACCGGAAGGGCTGGACGTGGACGGGGTACGAGGAGCGGATGGACGCGAATGGGACGACGTATTGTGTCTCGCGCGTCGAGGACACGTACACGGGCGAGGAGACGACGGTCGAGAGTCTCATGATTGTCGGCGCGGACGGGGCGAACAGCGCTGTGCGCAACGCGCTCGGCATCAAGAGCGAGGGCGAGCAGACGGCCGACGTCATGATGACGATCCACTTCCATGCTGACCTGCGCGCGGTCGTCGGCGACCGCGTCGGTATGCTGCACTGGATCCTCGACCCGGAGGCGCGCGGGTTCATCATCTCGTACGACCTGGACTGCAACCATGTCCTCATCCACAATGTGGCGCCAGACGACCCGCTCGCGTCCTTCACCCCAGACAAGTGCATGCGTATCGTGCGTGCGGCTATTGGGCAGGACGTTCCCTTCGACTTTGAGTGCAGCATGCCATGGATCCTCACCCGCAAAGTCGCGAGGCAGTACTACCGCGGCAACGTTGTGCTCGCCGGCGACGCCGCCCACCAGTACCCTCCCACCGGTGGACTCGGCATGAACTCGGGCATCGGCGACGCGCACAACCTCGTCTACAAGATCGCAGCGACCTACCACGCCTGGGCCGACATGCCCGCCATGTTTGCGAGCTACGAGGCGGAGCGCCGGCCCGTCGCGGTGCGCAACAGCCTGCAGTCGGTCAAGAACGGGAAGAACATCTTCGCCATGCTGAAAGCGCTGGGCACGACGAGCTCCGACCCCGCCATCGCGCGCATGGAGATGGAGCGCTCGCTGGCCGATCCGCGCAAGCTGGCGCACCTCAAGGCGCTGATCCAGGAGCAGGCCGAGCACTTTGACAACCTCAACCTGCACCTCGGCTACATCTATTACAGCGCATACCAGCCAAAGTCAGCGTCGACGTACCACCCGGCGTACGTGCGCGGCGCGCGCATGCCCCACGCGTGGGTCAAATCCAAGCAACCCGTGTTCAACAACCTCAAGCCCGTCGACCTCTCCTACATGGCCGGCGACATCGGCCAGGACAAGCTCCAGAAGTGGCAGTACTCCACGCTCGACCTCGTCCCGGCCGCGAGCTACGTGCTCATCCACTCCGGGTCATGGGGGAAGAAGGCACTGCAGCTCCGCATGCTGCTTGCAGCGCACCGCATCCCGCTCGTCATCCTCGAGGCGGGCAAGGACTTTGAGTTTGTCGACAAGAAGGCCGGCAAGGTGTGGCAGGACGGGTTTGGACTCAAGCATGGTGCGGTGCTCGTCCGGCCAGACCAGCACGTCGAGGCCGTCCCGGGCAAGGACGCAGTGCCCCAGGCCATCGTTGACCAGGTCCTCCTCACGCTGACTATCTGATGTAACTGCCCGGTGTCGCCCGTGGACATGTGGGGATAGATACCCTGTGACTTCTATGTAACTTATGTGTTTGCTCGCTGTCCGAGGGCCAAGGCTTGCAAGCAGCGATTCCTGGATACGGGGCATCAGCAAGCGACTCATCCGCCGGAAAGGAGTCCCGACGGAAGCGGCAGTGCACCCCTTCGCGTCGGCAAGTGCAGCCTTCTGTGATCCACAAGGAACGTTTCGAACACGCCCATCAAGGCCATCTCCCCAAGCACAGGTCCCCAGGCGGTGTTCGGCTTCTGACGACAGATCCGCCCACCTCCCGTCGGGCGCGTCGGGGCCAGACCTCACCTCCCGCGCTTGCTCGGGGAGAGCGCCGCTGACGCAGAGATCCGCGATCCAGCGGATCGGATGCTGTTACAAGATGCTCGCATCGTTGCGCTCGTCGCACAGCATTGCATCAACGTCGGCGTAATCAGCACGGATGCACTGACGCGCTGCGCTGCGCGCCGAGACCAGGTCTCGGCTCGCTTGGCTCCAGCAAACCTCGCTTGCAAGTGATCGCGATCGCGCCGAGTCAAAAGTCGTCTGACCGAACGCTGTTATCGCCGAGCAAACGCGGAGTGGCCTAGTGTGCGGGGGTGACCAGACGGTTGCCTGGTCTGGGCTGAGAGCTTTCACACCCCTGCGTTCTGAAGCTTCCCCGCGTTCCTTCAGATTAATGAACTCCTGATGCCGTAAGTTTGCGCAACGGGCGAGGAGGGGCCCTCGACGCGTTGGGTATAGAGAGCACTGAAGGTACGCGATACAACTGATTCTTTCCTGATTCATACTACGGTCATGTACTTGCCCTCAGCTGGGAGGGGAAGAGCCAAGTGAGTGTGGTTGGTTTGTCCGTGTGTGCAATGTGCGACTCCTCGCCGAGGGTGAATTTGCACTTGAGAGAGGTCAGCTGCTGTTGGACATGGACGGGATGAACGGGTGAACTTCGGATGGTGAGGGAGGGAAGAGTTTCGGGCAGAAGCCCGGGAAGGACGGCAGAAGGCGGAGAGGAAGAAGGCCGCAGAGTGGGTGGGATGCGGGGCAGAGTTGGATGGAATGTGCTCTGCATTTGGTGCGCGATTTTGAGGAGCAGGCATGCCCGAGTAGAGGCTACTCACTTGCTTTTACACCGAAGCGACTAATCCGACGAGGCCGAGGATGATGGGGATGAACGACCACGAGCCGAGGGCAGCCTTGAAGGACGGGGCGGCACCCTTGTCCTTGTCGCCGCCAGTGACGGCCGACTGGCCCGCGGCGGCGGCCGAGCCGATGGCGGAGGTGGCAGCCTGGGCGCCAGAGACGATGTTGGAGGTCGCGGCGGCGGCGCCGGAGACGGCGTTGGAGGTGATGTTCTCGGCGAGGTAGATGGGCATTGCGATTAGGATGAAAGAGAGTAGTGGTGGAGAGAAAGTTGGAGGGGTGGTGGGATCCGATCATGGGTGTGTTGCATTGCGCCCAGATTTATAGCTTTGACAGCCGCCTGAAAGGTCCGGTCTCACCCCTCACCGCTGCTGGCCCCCCCTCGGCCCCAGATCCGCGGCGCCTGCATTTGCGGATCACAACCCTTGGAAATTCCTCTTGCTGCTCCTTGCGTCCTGCCTTGACTGCTGCCCCTCGCGACCGCGATGCGCTCATGCATCTCGCGTTCCTTCGGGCCGCCGGCTGATGGAGCGCGGCAGCCCCAACGGCATTACCATCAGCGTGGGTCGGCGCCGTGCCGTTTGTGCCGCCGTGCCGTGCTGCGCTGGCGTTTGTGTGTCAGGAGACGTGCGATGTGCAACCCTTGGCTCTCTTCCTCTGCGCGTGCACGCAACAACAAACAGAGACAGACATTGCGGTGGTGCAGGAGGTCGATGATGCTGACGAATAGGTTGTCCTTAGTCAGGTACATGACCCTTGAAGGGCAGGTACGAGGTACGTCGCAGGAGCCAGGAGCCAGCTTGAGCTAGCGCCGTCCGTCCCTCCGAGCACCGGAGCTTGAGGGTCCGTAAGTCAGCTGGAAGCGCTAACAACCCAAGGTCTGACGGAAGGGTCACCGAAGTCACAGATTAACAGCTCTGCTGTCAGGCTGTCTACTGCGAGTGGGTCCGAGGGTCTGCGCCCAGAAATAAGCTTTCGCCCCCGTGTTGGAGTCTTATCAGCGTGCCCTGTGGCAGCGTGCTCGAGCTCCTCATGTGCACACTGGCTTGCGTGATGGAATGTGTGCTCACAGTTGCTCCTCTTGGACAAAAGCCAGCTTGCTCCAATGCGCGGGTGACTGCCCCTGCTTGGCTGACATAGTGTCGCAAGCAGTCCAGTGCACACGAGGCAGCGGGGCCGTTTGGAAGCTTAATCTTCGGAATCTCTGCCTGGTTACGGCGAGCGCGCAGCACGCGGGTGCAAACGGCTTCCGGGGAACCAGAAAGCCAAGGAGCAAGCTCGGTGGGCGCGTCACGCGGCATACTCCGGGCTCCGAGTGAATATATTGCGCACCCAAGGAGCATACGGGAGCACTCTCCCAGCGTACGGGCAAACCATGTACGAGAAACTGACGGGGAATCGAGGTCCTGGCGCAAGGAGACTCGGAGACTCTAGGAGGCCGAACCCAACCTTATCGCGCCGCGGCACCGTCGCCCACATGTGCGCATTGTAACGTCGTTAATCGCGTGCTCTTCGGATGCTCGTGAGGCACATGGGCCCGCTGCTGGACGTCGGAGAGAAAGCACGCGCGGTGGACATCGTTGTCTCAGTGTCGACCCGAGAGTTGTTCAGGACAGGACATGCTGCCCGCCCTGGGAGTCACCTCGTCCAACGAATGGACAGGACGCGATGGCCCAGGCTGAGCCAGAAACAGCTCTGACACACCGTCGCTTACTTCGATTCGCCCACTGGTTGTCAGATCTCAGCTGACGCCTTCGATTGTCAAAGGGTCGCATAGGGGAGGTCATGTCGTTTACCAAGGGTCGAATGCGAAACAGTCACGGCGTGTCACCGTTCGAAATTTCGGTGGAGGGCATGCCCAGAAGAAGTAGTAAATGAGAACGTTGAGCCCAAAGTACTAAAACGCACCCGAGAGTAGACGACCGAAGTGCGTGCGCGCTTTCTTCGTTCTGGCTCGTGTCGCTCGCTTCGCTCGTCGTTGAGCAGCAAGCGATCGCTGAAGCACCTGCGCTAGTGACGACGATGGGGTCGTCATGGCGTTATGGCGCTCCGCCAGAGCGCCAGCCTGGGTCTGACACAGACGTGCCTCAGCCGTGAGCAGGGACACCCGTTCGCGTTCCTCGTTCCTTTAACAAAACCCTCCACAAACCCTCTTCCATCCTTCGATCTCCCGTACCCAGCTCCATTCCCCGCACGCCGTAAGCCGTAAGGGTTACCCCGCAATTCTGCACGTTCTGCATAATTAGAGAATCACCCTCCGCTCAACGTCCATACAACGTTTATTCGGATTCGCGATACCCACGACAGGTCGTGGAGCGAGCGTGAATTCATCTTCTCGTTCTGCCTCCGAGAGGCAGACGAATGCAGACGGCGAATTATTGCAGATAAACCTCGAACAGATGAATGGGCCCAATTCAGCGGCGCCGAAGCGCCGAACAACGTCCGCAGTTCTCTCAGTTGCACAGAAGGGTCCCAGACGCGCCAGATGAACGCCGAGAAGACGCCACGGCACGGGGTCGTTTGTAAGTCGTATTGCACACTATGACGCCCATAGCCCACGTTGTGCTCCAGCTCTCCCTCCCGATCCTCCATGTCCCCACCGTCCCGGAACGCTACGGCCCGTCTACAGACTGTTCGCTTGAAGATGCATGCGCACCGTGTGGTCTTTGTGCGATTCTGGACCTGGCATATCTCGGGTGTTCCTCTCCCCTCACGGGCCCCCTGTCACGCCTGCTAATTCATGCTGGAACGTCGGGACTTTCCTCCGTCCTTGGAGCTGCTGATACTTGCTGTCGGAGCGTCGTCGCAGCGGGAGGAGTACGCATACCAGGCCCGGGGTGCCTTCGACCTGTGTCGAGCTCCATGACTTCCAAGCGTGTAGCTCGGTTCGGCCGTTTAGCCGTGCACAGAAGAAGACGCCGAGGACGCCGAGCCAACCGAGCCCCTGTCCCCCTGTCGACCCGGAAACTCACGACTTGGCCAACTACAGCGTCCCCCACACGAACCAGCTCGAGCCAGAAACCTTGCACTCGAGTTCTCGCAGTATTGCTAGACACTCAGGCTCGCCGGACCCACCGGTTCCTCGGCGGGCACATGGGCACGCGGCACGTACCTACGCAGTATAACCGACGTCAACTGGCATGTCGGCGCAGCACGCGCAGAGTGCTGGCCTCTGATCGAGCCTTCACTCCTCCAAGTATCGGCGCAGTTCCCGCTGACCTTCGTCTGCGCCGTTTCGCACGAAGAGAGAGAGGGTGACAAACGAACCACACGATAGACACGCGGAGTGGCAAGACAGCGCGCCATGACCGAGGTCAGGTGCTTGACTGTTCTTGTCAGCCTGGCACAAGGCGTCGGAAAGTGAACCAGATCCGGAACGGGTGAACGGCTGATGTGAGCTGATCGGCACGCGACGAGTGCTGCGTGTCAAGAGGTGAGGACAGGATCGGTCTTCAGCTGAACAGTTAGCCTCGAACATGACCGCAGATGTTGCTGCTTCGAGTGTTGAATGCCGAAACAGAGGTTGTAAACACAAAAATCACATGCTGGGTACACAGTGATGGCTACGTCTCCCGACTACAGACCGTCGCAGTCCATGCCACACCCTCCGCGTCTTACAGCCACTGCTTGCCATTAACCCCCACCCATTCCTGCCCGAGAATGCTCCCTCCTGCCAGCCGAATCGAGTCCAACACATTGCTTGTTGGGCGACAGCGCCCCGCGAGACCGCGCTCGTGGCCTGGACTTGCGATGGTGACTCAAGTCGACCGTAGCCCTCTGCGGAGTGCAGCGCAGTGGACCAAGCTGGCAGTCTGCGCAAGATGACGGGGTCACCAAGGATCACCAGGCTCTTACGCGCTCTGGACAGCGCCACGTTGGCTCGTGCCAGATCGTCCAGGAATCCCGGCGAGGAGGTCGGCGTGGAGTGGCGTGTCGTCGACACGACCACAACATCCGCTTCCTGGCCCTGGAAGGAATCGTCCGTCGACACGTTGACGACGAGCGAGCCGACCAGCCACCCTTCCGGACCCCTGAGGAATCGCTGGCTCGGCTTGTCCTTGACGCACTGCAGCTGGCCGCGGTACGCGGAGATAATCTGGACCGAGACCGGAGCTGGCAGGTCGTGCGCCGAGGCGATCGCGTCGAGAGCAACGATAAGCTGCACAGCAACGTTGGCCACGCCCTTGTTCGCGACGGACAATCCAACCTTCTCATGGTGGGACTGAGTCATCACGAAGGAGACCGGCCCCAGCGCCCAATGCCGATGGCGAACAGCCGTCTTGCGAGGGTTAAGCCATTGCAAGTCGGCGCTGAGAAGGCGGTCGTGGTACGCGCTTTCGCTGATCGTTGCGAAGATGAGGTCGTGCATCCGGCGCTGGGTACTGACTCTCAGTTTTCGAAGTGTCGGGTTACTCACTTCAGGAAGATTAGATAGCTTCCACGCTCAATCAAACGCTGGAAAGTACTGCGCTGGTAACCGACGCCGGCGGCAGTGCGCGAAGTCACGAGGGGTGGAAGTTGCTGGTGGTCGCCGATCAGCACGAACAGCGCAGCGAGGAGTTGCAAGACACCGAGGGGATCCGGCTCGGTAGCGCAGCCCGCTTCGTCAAACACGACGAGCGAGAGCCGAGCATGCACTTGCTGGCGTGTCTTCGCAAAACGACCTCGGTGCTCCTCAGCACAGCCTCGATACGAGCGTCGACCACTAAGTCGTCAGCTGAATTGTCCGACACACGCAAGACTCACCTGCGTCCCCGGTAGCCCAATCGTCGCGCACGACGTAGCGAGCCCACGCTCGCGAGAAGAACTCGCTCCTCGAGCCTCGCCGACGGAACACTACACATTCCCCGTAGGAGTCCTCGAGCAGGCGCATCACCAGCTGGTCCTTGGCACCCTCAACTGGGAGCCCCGGCTCGGCGCACTGCTCGGCGCGGGTAGGTTTCCATCAGCTCGATGAAATCCAGGCTGGATGACGGCTCGACGAGGTCGAGATCCGGTCCGTCCTGAAACTCGGCGAGCTTGCGACTGAGCTCAGCCTTGGGCCCCTCGGAGGGAGCGCCCTTGGCCATGAGCAGGTGGCGCAAACCAACGACAGTGTACGCCGTGCTCAGCCGCTCCGTCGTCTCCTCGGGCAGTCCTGGTAGAGTAAGCGTCAATCCAGGACGAGTGACCCACTCTACCTGTCCTTGGGCTCTTTGCGGCGCTGAACCATGGCCGAAGGGAAGGCGACGTAGGTGTCGAGCTCGACGTCGAAGCGCACCGAAAGCTCTGTCGCCGAGAGACCATTGAATCGGTACTCTCTCTCGACGTCGTCGGCGAGGCTGAATGGCAACAGCTCCACCGGAAGCTCGCACGCCGCCGCGCCGTCGACAACCTCCTGCGCCGTCGATGCTGCTGTCAGTATCGGAATGATGCAACGTTTCACTCACCTGCGCTGCGCAGCATGCTGACGAGCACGGGGAGGCGCCAGGACCGCACCAGGCGGTTCTCCAGCCGAAGTTCTACCCTCGCACTGACTTTGGCCTCGTCGTAGTCTGCCAGGGAGGTCGGCATGGCGGAGGCAAAGCCCAGGTCGAACGGCGCGTGGTGAACCGTGTGCGCGAGCAGCGTCGGGCGCCGAAGACCATGCGGGGCGGGACGAAGTCGATCTCCAGGCCGGAGAGGATGCTCCTGGTGCCGCACTTGATCCAGTGGGCAACCCAGAGAAACACGACGCCGGCCGGCCCGTTCTTATCCGACGGCGGGAAGATGTAGTCACAATCTTCCTCCGCTCGGCACAACACTCTAACCGCCAACCGCCATACGTCTTCCTCCTCGGCTTCGGGCCAGAACACGGTCGGGAAGCCGGCGCTGTTCCGTGGTACGTGCTTGCCCTTCCACTTTCTACCTGTCAGCGTCTGATGTGTGAATGTGACTTACTTGTGCTCCTCTACGAACGTGTCCGAGTACTCCAGCAGCTCGAGCACGGCGTCATCCTCGCCCGGAGCCGGATCGTACTGGTCGATGAGGTCGACGATCGACCTGCTCTCCTCCGGCTTGCTGCGCAGGAGCAGGTGCTCGGGACCCGGGTTGGCGTAGAGCTCCTCGCAAGCCTCCTCGAGACTGATGACCTCGAGCTTCTCGTTGACATTCAAAGATCCTGCCTCATATAGCCCGTGTGAACGCCTTGACCGGCGTCCAGGAGCGGCTTGAGGGCATTGCCGTCGTGCCCTTGGTTGGTCAGGTAGATGCTGCCGATGACAACATCTATGCCGCGACCGTGCCCGCCGCCCTTGGCGAGATTGTACCAAGTAGGTACTATCTCGACTTCGCCAAGCTTGTGGTAAGCGGCGGCGGCGGGCGCGCCGTCGTCCTCGAGAAAGACCTGACGACGCAGATCAAGGCTCTCGCGCATCGCGTATCGGCGGTTGCGGAGGTTCTCGTACTTCTGGCGGACGGCCGAGACCTTCTTGACATCAAGGAGGCACGTGTTGTCAAGCTCGCTCAATGGTGGCCCGCCAGCCAGCCACTCGAGTATGCTGTCAACCATGGCCTCGTTCGTCGTCGTAGATGACTTAGGCACGACGTCGGAGAACGTCGACGCATTCAGCGCCCTGGCCTGCGTCTGTCAGTGGCAGCGGAGCAATCGAACTCACCTCAGCCAGCGAGATGGAGCGGCCAGGTGCGGCCTTGGCGCTGTCGCGACGCTGAATGTCGCTGATCGCCTGGGCCCAGAGGTCCCTGGCGAACTCGCCCTCAACGTAGCGCTGAGCTGTGCAGCTCATGCACCTTCCCTCTCCGTAGTACTGTGCGCAGGACACTGTCCGCTCTGCGAACTCATCGCTCGGGTCGTGCGCGGCAGCCACGAGCTCTGTGTGGCGCTCGCCGACGCAATAGTGCGTGCCGCACTGGCCGTCGCAACGATGGGCAGTCTGCGCCTCGACGCGCTCAAGGAACAGCCTAGCCAGCGTCTCGGATTGGAACTCGCTGAGGCGATCGAGTTTCGCCGCCTGCTGCTGGAGCAGAGTTTCCTTCTCGGCCGAGACGATGAAGTTCTCCCAGACTCTGAGCCGGTCGGCAGGCTCAACGTCGTCAAAATCTTCCTGTACAAGCGCGATCCATCCCTCCCGTGCTTCCTAAGACGAGAAGGAAATAGCCTTGCCGTTGAAAACAGCCTTGAAGAGGTGGCAGTCCGCAGATGGATACTGCCTCAGGATAGGGTCAGGACCAGCTTGGCCAGGGACTCACCGACGCAATAGTGCGTGCCGCACTGGCCGTCGCAGCGATGGGCCGTCTGCGCTGCAACGCTCTCGAGAAACAGGCGAGCCAGTATCTCGGACTGGAACTCGCTCAGGCGATCGGATCGGGACGTCCGCTTCAGCAGCGTCTTCTTCTTGGCCGCGATGAGCCTGTTCCAAGCTTGACCTCGGCCTGAGGGGTCGACCACCTCCTAGGACGTGAGGGAAGAGGCTTGGCCGCTGTAGACTGCGTTGAGTAGTGGCAACACGTTTGCGGACCGCCGAAGTCAGAAGGGGGAAGGCGAAGTCGAAGGAGAGCTTCATCTGATACGAAAAGCTCGGTCGTGGTGGAAGGTCAGGAGATCTAGCTTTAAGATCTCGCAGCCATTGGGATTGCAAGAGGCAGGAGGTATTGTTGGCGCAGTTCGAGAAAGACTTTGAAGATGCGGGTGAAGGTATTGTGAACTGTCAGCAGGGAATTGCAGGGAAGAATGAGCGTGCGGGCTTGGAAGAGCTGACGTGTGATGCATGTGAGCGGAACCTAATGCAGAGCGCACAGAAGCACTCAGAGGATCTGCGATCTGCAGGCATGTAGGCGAGCAGCTGGTCGCGACTAGTGCCTTGGGGCGCAAGTCCCCACCGGACTAGGCTGACACTCTCATCTGCTCTGAGTGAGAACGAGAAGCGCAGAGCACGTCTGCAGTGAACGTGCGGTGAGGCCGGGGTTGCACATTACCGTCCTTCGCGAGCTTCAAGCAAACCATACCGGCCTCATACTACACAGAGCTTCGGATTGCAGCACCTTTCACACCCAAGCTGTTGCGGCCTTCCAGTCACTGTGACCTGAGTACGTGAGCAATGTGGAGGTGGAGGTGGAGGCGAACGGAACCAAATTTTCGTGGCACTGCGGCGAATGTGGCTATCTGCTAACATGGCTGCATCTCCTTATACATGCAATTTTTGCTTAGTAAACACGCTTGAAAGGCGGGACAGTCTGTAAAGTCAGCGTAGAACAGTATGAGAGATGATTGCCCCATTTCTTCTGAGTGTCTCGCCATCGTTCACATAGGCGACGAGGAGTACAATTCCGTCGGTGCCTAAAGGGGAATCCCGATTGCGATCGTGCATCAACGTCCTTGTGACACCCGATAGACGTAGCTGTCATGTCGAAGATGTCTCAACCGGTGCAGGAAGGGGTCTCGCTGCTGGTGCGGCCCTCTAGTCTGGACACCATGTGCCGAAACCTGCGGCGCGTTCGGCGCAGATGAGGGAGGCGGCCTCATGGAAGTACTCCTGGGCCCTGCCGAACCCCCTCATTACCCTAACGAGCGCAACGTCAATTCGATTGCCGCCCGCTATCAACTAGATGAGCGACAGGCGGAAGCGGTAGCCGTTGTCGCTGCGGGTCGTTTCCCGCTTCTCCTCATCCAGGGGTAAGTGTTGGTGGGGCTAATACGGTCGCTGATCTCCGCCCACCCGGTACAGGCAAGTCTAGGACCGCAGAGCATCTGGTTTTTCAGGCTCGAAAGTTGAATCCTGACCCCGTTCTTGTTGTTGCGCCCACCAACGCTGCCGCTGTCGAGTCTGCTTGAGCGGTTGACTTCATCGGCGCTCATGAAGGGACAAGAGATTACGCGGCGGGGACGCGAGGAACACCTCGATGTCCGTACGGACAAATATCGACTAAGAGCGATGATCGACTCCTCAGCACTCAGAGGCGTATGCACGATGTCGTCTGCGAGACGGTTAGCCTGAGCGTTTACGAAGGGAGGCTAAGAATTGCCGATCAGAGATGGCTCTATCCTTGCACCGTGGCACCGTCACTGGGCTCTCAGTCCTCTGTTGTCGTACGGGCGGCGAGAGCTATGCCCGAGACCGAGAGTGGCGACGAATAGCTATCAAGAAGGGATCCTCGTAGAGAAGATGAGAGACTTAGAGTATACATTCGATAGAGAGCTACGGATGATAGAAGGAGCCTTATATACCTATCGAATGGAGATGTTCGAGGCTCGAAGACTATCGTGGACTGTCCCGGTCTCGTGTGTCCATCCTTGGTTCCAATGGAGATTCAGGCGATCGCCGGAGGTACGTGACATCTATTAGCTAGAGACCCCATTCGGCGAAGCTGACAGCCAGTTCTGCCCATCGCTCAAATTCCCTCTTTGCCATCCTGTATTCACTTTGCGGGCAATCACCTCCCTCTCGAGACGATTTTCAAGATCCCCGTTCCAGAGGATGAGGAGGATGACCATGAAGAGCTATGCCCGAGACCGAGAGTGGCGACGAATAGCTATCAAGAAGGGATCCTCGTAGAGAAGATGAGAGACTTAGAGTATACATTCGATAGAGAGCTACGGATGATAGAAGGAGCCTTATATACCTATCGAATGGATATGTTCGAGGCTCGAAGACTTCTCGTGAAGGAGCACGTGGCGTTGAAGCTTGTCTGTCGGAGCTGACCGAGTCTACTGAGGAGTAGGTCCGCACGACATCTGTCCTTCGTCAGCCCTTAGTCCCCGCTCTCGGTTGACGGCAGCTCGGTTCTGAACGAGGGCGAAGCAATCTTGGCCGCGCGGATGGTCGGCTTGATTGGCACCGAAGCGCGGGTGCACGACGCGTCAGCGTCCGTATCGGTCCAGATTGTTGCTGCGTACCGGAGTTAGGTCAAGTGTGTACAGGGCGGACTCGACGAGCACTTCGCAAAGGCCGCACAGTGAACGTTTCCACAGTCGACTCCTTCCAGGGACAGGAGGCAGAAATTGTACTGGTATCGACTACGCGCCATTCCGACGCCCCTTCCTGTTCACGCGGATTTCTCGACGGCCTGTCTCGGGCCAATGAGGCGCTGACCAGAGCTCGGGGGAGCTTGATTGTGCTGGGTGTCTCGCAATACTGTGATAGGAGCGACCAAAGCTTACAAATGATCCAAAGTGAGGTTAAACAATGGAGCGATGCGCACACTGCTCACTCTGCATTCTATCCTACCACTGACCAAGCAGACTCCTCTCAGTCGAGGCCGGCGGGCCAATTCAAGCTCCTCTGGTGGCTTGGCTCTGAAGCCGTCGAGCTTCTGCTACGTGCAGCTATTGAACCACCCCTCATTGCCAACCACAGAGAGTGGAATCGTATTGGGCAACTCTCTTCAGAAGTCTTCATAGCGTGGAGGTATATGTCCATGCTGATCGGCCAAGGGTTAAAGGCTCTGAAATAACGTGATAGAGGCCATACGTCGTAAACATGGTTTATCCTTTTATGTATCTGATCGGTATGCACGTTTTGACAAAACTTGGCGCAGCGCCACTGCCTTCTCTAGCCTCCACAACTATCCCATGCTGATGCAGGATCTCGGTCTCCTCCAGTTGCGGAAGATTTGGACCTCCCTCATCGCGATCAGAACTTTGTGGCAGTCTTGGCATGCATCGGCCTGTGCAGTGATCCAGATTATGATATTCGAGAAGTGGCAGAGACATCCTACTCCGACCCTCGCACATCAATTGAGTCGCGTAGGAGAGACAGGTACACCTGAGTGACGTGTGAGGTCACAACACATTGAAGAGAACTTCCCTATAGTTACATAAATCATACTAACAGACTGGTCCTCGATTGTACAGGCGGGGTGAGCGTGGGAAGGGTGGGGCGGGACGGGATATGAAGTGATAGGATGCGGGGCGGAGCTTCCATTGCCCATGGCCAGCGCCTTGACCACGGTTTGTCACTACTCAGAGTCCGAGCTGTGCTCCGACATGGAGGCTGAGTCATACACGGGAATATCCTGTATGTCAGCAATCTTAGCACAGCCCGTGAAGCTTACCTTCTCCGTCATGCCCATGTCGCGCAGCGTCCTCTCTCTGTTCTTGTTACCAAAGGCTTTCTTCCCTGCCTTGCGCAGGATCCAACGATTCTGCTGTTTCCTGTCCATAGGCATCTATGGGTCAGCTGAAATAAAGTCTGGCACAGAAGGCTCTTACCTTAATGCCCAGCATGCGCTGCAGCCTCGGCGCCGAGTAGCCGCGGCCTCCCACTCCCTTGCCTCTGGGCATGAGATTGTAGTGTCTTGCCAGGCTCAGGAGGTTGTTCCTCCGCAAGTCGTACACAAGCACACCGCCGATTTTAGAGGCAGCTGAGACTGTCAACCAGGTTTGTTTCGATATAGGACTCACGATATCCCTTCGCGCCGCTCTTCTTGAACTCGGCGGCCTTCTTCGTCACTTTGGCAGCCCGTGCCTTTTCATCGCGGGCAGACATCTGCTCGAGCCTCTCCGTCTTGCGACCACTAGGCATCGCGTGATACCGTGCGAGCCATTGGCGGTTAACGCGCTCACGGTCGGTTACGAGGAGCGCTTTTCTCCCGGGGGTCTTCACATACTTGGTGCGTGTCGAAAGTGCATGCACGCCTTCGCGAAAGGACAGATGCGAGTCGCCCCCCACCCAACCGTACGCTGAGCGAGGACGGCCGCTAACCCTGCTCAGTATAGAGTCATCGTTGATGGTGCCGAGCCAATAAGCGATGATGCCCTCAGCAAAGTGTGCGAGCAGGACAGCGCGGCGGAGCTCCTCCTCGTTGCTCGGAGAAGGGACCGCCAGCGTCCCGACAATCTCGGGAAAGCGGTGATGAGGTCGGTTTGCCCGATACAGATCGCGGAACCCTGTGCCAGGAACCAAGCGCAGGGCCGCCTTGTAATGGTCGCGGCGGCGGCTCGCTGGGGCTCCGGTGTGACCTGAGTAAGCAACGTTAGGGACGGTGGGTGGGGCTGATCTGAGACGACGAGCCAACTTGAGATAAGCAACGACAGCGTCGAGGCGATAACCACCAATACTCGCCAGCTCGTCGGCGGTGGGCATGGGGCCACCATTGAGACTGCGAACCCAGAGCCGCAGGAGTTTCGGGTTCAGGTACTTGAGGAGACCATTGACCAACTCGTCTCTTGCCTCTGCAACGGAAGCGAACAGTAGTTTCCCGCCCAGAATGGCCCTCTAGGCCTTGCTGGTACCACTATCGTTGCGTGCTGTATGAAATAGAGCGTTCAGGTCGCGACGCAAGTCTTGTCTCTCTTGGTCCGACATATCCTCCAGCCGAAGCGGAGCGATCTCCACGTGAGCGGTCTGCCTCGCGCAGGTCGCCTGAGTCGTCGAGGTGGCCGTGGTCGACCCATCCCTGTAGCGCTCAATGGCATCATGCACAGTCTGGGGCGTTACACCCAGGCCAACAGACCTTGGGCCGACTGTGGGAGCGACTGCATCGTAGTGGAGCGTGTCGGGGTTGTAGACGACCCAGAGCGGCGGTCCGACGACAATGCCGCCGAAGTCCTCCGAACGGTATACTTGCGTCCCCAGACCCGTTACCACCACGACGTTCCGGCCGTATGTAATCGCTGCAGCGATGAGCGATCCATGGTCGCCGAACTCGCCTTCGTGCTGCAGCCGAGCGATGCATTCTGCTGCCTCCTCGTCATGCAACGGCTCGACGAGGTTGGCGAACGCAACTGGATTCTCTCGCATAGTGGCGAAGGCGGCCGCCCGGACCTCGGCGTGTCGTGTGGCGTCGCCCCACAGCTGATGGGCTATCGCACGGTATTGGCAGTTGCCGTCGCCGGCCATTGGAACGACTGCTAGACCGGACTCTCCCAGGGCGTTGATTATTCCGCCCTCCCCTCCTTCCTCGCACATGTCGTTCTGGAAGTCATCGACTTCCATATCCTCCACTTCATACTCCTCGGCTTCATCGTAAAGCTCGTCCGAGAGGGAGTCCTCCTCGTCGTCGGGACTCGACCAGCCGAACTCCGAATCGTCCGAAGGGTCTGGAGACGTGCGGCGACTGTCGCCAGCCATGGCTTAGGGATTTCGATAGAATGAGGAGAAAGCAAGGGAGAATGATATCGCGAAGGTCAATCGAAAGTCCACTTGATCGGCGAGGGGGAAGGAAGACACAATGAGAGAGAAGGGTGATGGAACGAGTTGTTGCCAGTGAGGTTGTTGAGCGCGGACAGAGTGTAGTCGGCGTTGACGGAGGGAGATGGTCTTGTTGGGGGAGCGTCCAGAGGGAAATTGGAGGTACTGTTAACAGGCGTGTCCACGGAGTGGGAGAATGTGAGTGGGCGTGATGTGCCGGAGACGGGATTGCTTTTAAGCGCGCAAGGCCGGAGAAGGCGGCACCGCTCGTCTGCTCGGTAGAGAGTGTAGCGGTACGAGTACTGGGCAAGAACAGAGGAGCCTGAACTACGCAGTGCCTCTAGCACTTCGTTCTGGACCCTCATCAGGCCTCAGCTTACGAGGCTAGCGCTACCGCCAAGTGGCGGGCGGCACGCCGAGGCTTGTGCTACGTATAAAGGCGAGCAATTCACCAAACTCACACAGGTCTGTCGGGCGGAGTGCGGGCGGCCCCCATTACTGCGTGTCAGGGCAGATTAACGAGCGAGCGACCACCAGAGATCTGCAGCAACACAGTGGGAGGTCTGAACATTAATTGTCTCTGAGCTGACTCACACACAGCGCGGGAAACACACCAGGATTATCAGCGGCAGCATCAGCGAGTGATACGTATCTGCCGTGGTCTGTGTGACGATATCTGCAAGAGGAACGCGCGACTGCGTGGACGACAGAGCTGACGAAGGGATGAGACCACACGCCGCTAGCTGTCGTGCCTGCGCCCCGCGCCCTGACCTACTGATCTGCCACACTCCAGCTCGACATGTGCCTTCATGAACGAGGCAACTAGCGTCTCGCCAGCTGCCCTCGTGGTATTGTGAACTGCATTCACCTCTTGCGATTTGCTGACGGACCTCCGATAGCGTTTTGCCACTACTTTGCAATGAGGAGATGGACGCCCAGTGCAATTGCGATGCCTTGCATTCCCGTTCGACCGAGTTATACCTGTTAGCGGGTGACAGTCCTGACGTCCATGTGCGAGAAGTCCGCCCGGTATTTGCGCAGGTCCCCCATACCGCTCGCATATGGTCCCTGGCTCCAATGACGCTCGCCCGTAGCCGTGCACTCAGATTGTCGTGATCTGAACTCTGGTACATCTGCTGTTATAGGCAAAAGTGCTCTACTACTGTTTTTTGGCGACTCTTTCGTGTTCTCTTAGTAAACACGCTTGAAAGGGGGGACACTGGCGCACTCGTTCTGGTCCAGCGTATTGTTCTGGACTGCGCGGTACTGCAGTTCAATGTCAGGCTTGCTGATATCACGGTGGAAAGAAAGAGTGTGTCGTTGCCACTAAAAAAAAATCAGTCAAAATCACATAGTCACTGTCGAAACCCGTACTCACGTTCTTGTCGTCACGGTCGGGGAAGTCCTCACGGGCGTGGGCACCGCGAGACTCCTTACGAGCAGCAGCAGAGACAACGGTCTGCTGGGCGCAGGTGAGGAGGTTGTGGAGCTCGATGGCCTCAACGAGGTCCGAGTTCCAGATGAGCGAGCGGTCCTTGATGCCGATCTGGTCGAAGGTCTTGTAGACCTCGGACATCTTGCGGACACCGTCGTCGAGCGACTCCTGGGTACGGAAGACGGCGGCGTCGGTCTGCATGGTCTTCTGCATGGCAGAGCGGATCTCCGAGGTGTGCTTGGGGCCGTCCGAGGTGCGCATCTTCTCGATGAACTCGATGGACTCCTTGCCGAGGGTCTCGTCGTAGGGCTTGTGGGGGGTGTTGGGGGCGAGGTTCTCGGCAATGTGGTTGGCGGCGGCACGGCCGAAGACGACAATGTCGAGAAGAGAGTTGGCACCGAGACGGTTGGCACCGTGGACGGAGACACAGGCGGCCTCACCGGCGGCGTAGAGACCGGGGACGACCTTGTCGTTTCCGTTCTCGTCCTGAGTGATGACCTCACCGGTGTACTTGGTGGGGATACCACCCATGTTGTAGTGGACGGTGGGGAGGACGGGGATGGGCTCCTTGGTGACGTCGACACCGGCGAAGATGGCGGCGGTCTCCGAGATACCGGGGAGACGCTCGTGGAGGAGAGCGGGGGGAAGGTGAGAGAGCTGGAGGTAGATGTGGTCCTTCTCGGGTCCGACACCACGGCCCTCACGGATCTCGACGGTCATCGAACGCGAAACAACGTCACGGGAGGCGAGCTCCTTGGCGGTAGGGGCGTAACGCTCCATGAAGCGCTCACCCTTGGAGTTGAGGAGGAGACCACCCTCACCACGGGCACCCTCGGTGATCAGGCATCCGGATCCGTAGATACCGGTGGGGTGGAACTGGACGAACTCGAGGTCCTGGAGGGGGAGGCCGGCACGGGCAACCATGGCGTTTCCGTCACCGGTACAGGTGTGGGCCGAGGTACACGAGAAGTAAGCACGACCGTAGCCACCGGTGGCAAGAACGGTCTTGTGCGAGCGGAAGCGGTGGAGGGTACCGTCCTCAAGGTTGATGGCGATGACACCAACGCACTCGCCGTCCTGCATCAGGAGGTCGGTAGCGAAGTACTCGATGAAGAAGTTGGTGTCGTGACGGAGCGACTGTCCGTAAAGCGAGTGAAGCATCGCGTGTCCGGTACGGTCAGCGGCACAGGCGGTACGGTAGGCCTGTCCACCCTTGCCGTACTCGAGCGACTGACCACCGAAGGCACGCTGGTAGATCTTGCCCTCCTCGGTACGGGAGAACGGAAGACCGTAGTGCTCAAGCTCGTAGACGGCCTCAGGAGCCTCGCGACACATGTAGTGGATAGCGTCCTGGTCACCGAGCCAGTCCGAACCCTTGACGGTGTCGTACATGTGCCAGCGCCAGTCGTCGACGGTGCGGTTGCCAAGGGCAGCGTTGATACCACCTTGAGCAGCGACGGTGTGGGAACGGGTGGGGAAAAGCTTGGAGATACAAGCAGTCTTCAGTCCAGACGAGGCTGCATCGTTAGCGCGTGTGGCAGTCTTTGACGTTTCTGCAGCCATAACTTACCGAGACCGAAGGCGGCACGGAGACCGGCACCACCGGCACCACTAACGCCCGTCAGTTACCAAATCACAGCTCCTCGGGCCGAGGGCCCCTTTGCGATAACTTACACAACGATGGCGTCGAACCTGGAGACTGTCAGCTTTCTGTCGCGATCGGGCTGATCAAGAAGCAACGGCGGCAGTTCTCCGACGACCCCAACCCCAGTCCAACACAAGTCTGTGCACCGGTTGAAGCGCGACCCGGAATCACGAGGGCGCCGGAGGAAAAGCACGAAGCGCTCCGTCTACTCACTCATGGTCAATGACGGGGTAACCCTTGTGCTGGCCGAAGTTCTAAGCTGTCAGTACTTGTCCTCTTGAACACACGGGCACGAGACCAGCCGAGACATGTCGAGCGCTCGTTGAACAGCCGAGCATTTGACAAGGTTGGTTGGGCGGGGCGACTAACCTGGGCCTCCTGAGCGCGGTGAGTCTGGCTGGCGACGACGTAGGAGCGGGTGCTGCGGGCGGCAAGGCTGGCGGCCTTGGGGCGAGGAATGGCGCGCGAGAGGCGCATCATCTTGGGCAGAGGTAGAGGAGTGGGGAGGTGAGGTGGAAAGGGAGGTTGAAGCGGTTCGAAAAGGGTCGGTCGGGGTGGTGGGAGGGGTGTGTGTGGTGCCAGGCGGAGAGACGGGGCTGAGGACGTCCTGTGGACGCGGAACCAATTGTCCATTTCACCTTGGATTTCTGGCCTGCAACTGTCATCCTCGTACCGTGGTTGGCCCACCCCTCGCCTCGGAAAAGATCGGGGCTAATCCCCGCCTGCCCGCTTACATCCAATGAGCTCCGGCGCGTTTCACAACCAGGTTACACTCCAGGCCGAACTCACCACTGCTCAACAACTCGAGTCCTCGCTGCCACATGGTCGATCGGCTCCAGGAACCGAGGTGACTACGCGACCGCTGCCCCGCTGGACCCCGCTGATCCCGTGACCCCGGGACGGCGACGGCCGCGTCGGCCCCGACGGAGCAGACAGTGGTATTCGGGTGAACCACCCAAACCACAGACAGCATCACCACACACACACACATAAAACGAGACTCGCATTTCGTTGGGGTGAAATGTTGATACATGCATGCTCTATCTATCTGCGGGGTGCTGCTATCAGCACATGCTATTCGAGCCTGAACGCTTCATTACGGCGACACTGCCCAGCGTTCAGGCCTCTATGGGCGTTTACTCAATGTCTCCTGCTGTCTCGCTTCTGACAAGATACCGGTTCCTTCACCACTCGTGCAGCAAAACAGACTTAGAAGACCCAGTCTGCGTCCGCCTCAGCTTCCGCCCAGGGGAACTTTTCGCGGCTGCATCGTCAGCTTCTAATCTGAGTGAACTACTCACAGAGTCTTGGAGAAGAGCTTCTCAAGGGGCACGTCATACTTCTTCGCCCAAGCGACCGTGAGACGAGGGTCAATGTAGTTGATCTTCGATGTGCCGAGGGCAACGTCCTTGAGCTTGTCACGGTCTCCAAGCTGGACCTTGGCAGTGGCGATGCGGTCGTCCAGCTTGCTGATGGCGTTCAGCAGTCGCTCCTCCGTCATGTTCTTCTTAGGCTCGATGGACGCCTTTTTCCGCTCCTTCGCCAGCTGCTTGAACTCGTCCTTGATCTCCGCCAATCGCTCGTTCAGCACCTTGGCGCCCTGCGGCTTCTTGCCGTCCTCCTCGAGCTTGACGTTCTCCTTCTCGAACTTTTTGCGAGCATTCTCCATAGCCTTTTCCTTGAGCTCCTCCTCGTGTCGCTCGATAAACTCATCGTCGACATCGGACTCGTCCTCGGCAAGCTCAGGGCGCTTCTTCTTGATCTTTGGGTTCACGTTGAAGAGCTGCTTGCGAAGCTTCATGCGCTGGTACTTCAGAGCTCGGATCTTGTCGTTGGCCTTGGCAAACGATTCCGCAAAGTTCTTGCTGACGGACTTTTGATGGTTACAGAGAACGGCGACATCACGGTTGGCGGTGTTGTAGGCAGCGATCTTCTCCGCGACAGTACCGTTCTTAGGTGTGTTCTTGAGCTGCTCTTGGAAGGTCCACGAGGCGTTGTAGGTACGGAACACCTTGGCGGTGAGACCTTTCATCTGGTCCTGCAGCCACTTGTTCAGACCAGTAGTGGTCAGACGGTCGAAGATGTCGTCGCCAGTCTTCTTTGGTTCAGCCTTGAACAGCTTGATGTTCTTGAAAACCTGGGGCTCGACCTCGACTTCCTGGTGAAAACGCATCGAGTCCTTACCGAGGAAGTCGAAGATGACCTTGTTGGGCGGCTCGAGAGTGACATGCTCGTAACGGAGAGAGCAGCAGCCAACAGTGTCTGCTTCGTCTTCACCCTTCTCGTTACCCGCACGGAGGGCCAGGCGATCGATGAAGTAGAGCGCGGTAGCACGCTGCCTGTCGGCCATGACCTTGCTCTTCATATCGGTGTTGTAGATGCGGCGGATCTTGTCGACATGCTTGATGAGCTCACGAGCCTTCTCGAACTTTGCACGGTCGCTTTGACCCTTCCAAGATGAGGCAGCAGAGAGGAAGACGTACTTGGACTGGCCGTTGACGTTCTCCTTCCAGTGCGCCAGCCAGGTGACAGTGTTGTCATGCTGGATGCCCTTCCACTTTCCAGGGATGTTCGGAACAGGGATGGGGGCGTCCTTGCCGATGTTGATCACGATATCCTCAGGGCGCAGACGATGCTTGAGCGTACCCTTGCGCGGGTGCTCACCACGGCCACGGAACAAGGAGGGCGGCTCAGCACGGAAGTTGCCGGTCTTCTCCTTGCGTCCGTCGATAAGAGCGTACATGTACGGCTCCTCCAGCTTGTCCTTGGCCTCCTTGATCGCCTTCTTCTCCTCCTTGGACAGAGCCTTCTTCTTCTCCCTCTCGCTCTCAAAGTACTGGTAAATGTCGGAGAAATCGCACTTCTCAAGGCTGGTAATCTTGACACCTTCAGCGGGAGGATACTCCTCGCACATCTCCTTGAAGTCACGGAAGAAGTTGGCTCGGAACACCGGATCCTTGGCATGATCGGTCTCGATCATTGCACCGAAGAAGCCGGCGACTTCCTCGGACTCTGGAGGCAGAGTGACGGGCTTGCCGTCATACTTCATCTTGACGTTCTTCGGTAGCGGGACGTATGGCGGCGGGAACAAGACACCGTTATGCTGGAAGGTCGTCCACTTGACAGAGTTGTCCTCGTTCTGGTTCTCCCACCACTTGAACATGTCTTCCTCCTCCTCTGTCTTGCCACGCTTCGCGGCAGGCTTCTTCTCGTCTTTGACATTCGGCTTGACGTCCTTCTTGGCAGACGCGGCCTTGCCCTTCGGTGCGGGTTTCGCTTTGGTGCGGGCGAGAGGTTTCTCATCATCGCTGCTCTCAGGCTCGGGCTTGACCTTCTTTGCCGCAGCTCTGTTGGAAGCAGGCTTGCCGTTGGCCTTCGGCTTGGCCTTCGCCAGAGGTTTCTCGTCCTCGCTAGACAGGTCGCTGTCTGAAGACTCAGCCTTGCGCTTGGGCACGGCCCGTCCTCGGGAGGCGGGCTTGCCGTTCGACGCTGCCGCACCCTTGGACGCTGGCTTGCCATTTGACGCTGGCTTGCCCTTGGAGGCCGGCTTCGCGCGAGACGGTGGCTTCTGGTCTTCGAAAGAGCTTCCGTCATCGTCGTCGTCCTCATCGTCGCTCTCAACGATGCGACGCTTCCTCGCATTCGCAGCCGATACGCGGGGCTTCTTTGCCTGTTGGTAACGTCAGCTGCGTGTGGTCGACATGAAATTAATGTTTTCCCTGACTCCAATGACGGAGATCGAAGTTCTGGACGGTACGAGTGACTCACGAGAGGCTTGTCGTCTTCGTCGCTGGACTCGGCGTTCACGCGCTTGCCGTTGGCGGCGGGGCGGCGGCGAGCGAGAGGGGCATCGTCGTCGCTGCTCTCCTCTTCATTGACGACAGGCACGCCGGCAGCGAGTTCCTCAGTAGTGGAGGCGAAACCCGGGGCCTCCACTGCTACTTCGTCGGAAGACATTGCAGCGTACTGCTATGCAGTGCAGGGCAAATATTGGAGAATGGCGGTAGGGGGAATAAGGAGTGAAAGGCGTCGCGGTGGAGCAGGGGCAGGTCGATTGCACAAAGGAAGGAGTGTGTTTGGGGAGCGATGAAGAATGGAGATGGATTGAGAAGGGACGCGGGGCGGGGTGATGATGTCTTTGTTCTATGGTGCGCGGTGCAGCGTCCACGGGTGACATTTGGTCATTTCACGGCTAAGTCCTGGCTCAGCTTCGCGCGCCTGCGAGCCACCGCACCCTCAGAGTCATTCCCAGCTTCTGGGCCCTTGGCCCACTGCCCGCGTTGGCCGCGCTGCCTGCCCAGCCTGCCCACTACTGCTTGCTTGCACTGCCCGCGCGACTGAGTCACCCCCTTTCCCGGTTGCGGCGGAAACGGAGGCAAATAAGCCTTAACGAAGTGGCGCTAAAGACTAATCGACCGAATTGCCGGCGGTCCTAATGCCGTCAATACACCTTCCAACTTGGTCATTTTTCCCCCGTCTTGAATGGACCAGCCAGCCAGCCACTCCTGGACCCGCGTTCTCTGTCTTCTTCCGGCTTCTTCCTTCCCCATCCTACATGCTCTCTCCCAAGCACTTCGGCCGACCGCAGACGTGCGAAGGCTGGTCCTTCGTGGCCATAATCGTTCTTGGGTTCTTGCGATCGCCGTTGCAAGTATTGATAACTGGGCCGTGATCCACGCCCCGTGATGCATACCAGACACTCTCACTACATGTGACGTAGATTGTGCGCTGATCTTGGCACGCGAGGCTATGCGGCCAGGGGCCTGAGTTTAGTGGCTCAGGCGCTCAACGCGCGCGGTGGAGGTCGCTCGGGGCGACAGCACATCAATCTCCAGATCTCCATCTACCCCGCAATCCATCCCGCATCGAGCATCGAGCATCCCGAACAGGCCGTAGTCCGCTATCGCGAGCCCACCAAAAGCCCGACGTGTCCAGTGCCCACATCCGGCAAGCATCAGCAGTACCACCTCCCCGCGTTACCACGAAAGCGGCTCCGGTTACTTCGGTTTTCACCCTTGAGGAAGCATCGCCATGAACTTCCTCAAGAGCGTCACTTCAACGGTCCTGAACTCGACAGGAGTCAGCTTCCCCTTCACGATCGGGGAGCGGATACCCGGTATCGAGGCGGGTGCGACGATCTGGGATATCCGTGAGGGCGTGAAGAAAGTTTGTGCTCGTTACATCGCAAGAGCATCGCTGACAGCAGGACGACGGATCACCAGTGACGTTGTTCATCTTCGATGCGACACTCGGACCGCTGCAGCCGGGGAACAAGGACCGAAAGACGCTCTTCCAGCTGGCGCGGAATGCGCTGAAGAAGCTGCGCACGATCCGACACCCCGACGTCATCAAGTACGTCGACTCTGTCGAGACCGACACACACGTTTACATCGCTACGGAGCCGGTGCGCCCGCTGCAGGGTGTGCTGCGAGACTGGGGTTCAGGAGGAGCGCTCGCTAGCTCAGCCGCCAAGAGCAAGGTCAGCAAGGACGCTTGGTGTGCATGGGGAGTGAAGAGCATTTCCACTGCGCTGGCGTTCCTAAACTCGCCGCCGCTCTCCCAGCACCATGCCTATCTGCTCCCCTCCACTGTGTTCATCACCCCTGCGATGGAGTGGAGACTAGGTGGATTCGATCTTTTAACGGGTATGGACGACGGAAGCGGCGTGCTCTGGGGTCTCGGCGGAGTTGCGCCGGGCAATGCGGGTGACTTCTCGTGCCCAGAGGTGCAGAAGGGTGGCTGGGGAGTTCTGAGAGAGTGGGTTAGGAACTGACTTCATGATGACTGACAGTACAGTACGGACCCAGCATCGACCGACACGTACATGCTCGCGATGTGGCTATTCTGGCTGTACAACCCGGAGAAGCCCCTGCCTCGGCTCTCTGCGCCGCCAACACCAGCAACTGCCGGCGCCATCCCGAAGAACCTGTTCCCGCTGTGGAAGCGGATGCTGACGCCGAACGCGCGGACACGACTGTCGACGGCGAATTTTGTGCTCGAAGCCGAGAGCTGGTTCAAGCAGAACCCGCTCGTGCAGCTGGTCGAGGGACTGGACGGATTCGAGCTTCGGTCGGACGGGGAAAAGCAGGCTCTTCTGAGCGTGATCCAGGAGAGCGCCGAGGCCGGCTCCCTGCCAGAGCCGTTCCTGGTGCACCGCGTGCTGCCGTCGCTGCTGCACTCGCTGTCGCTGCAGAACGCCCCTTCGTCGCTCATGCTCCCCATCATCCTCAGCATAGGCAAGCAGGTCCCGCCCTCTACGTATGGCAAGGTCGTGCTTGAGCCGGTGGTCAAGTTGTACGCCTCGCCGGACCGCGGAACGCGCATGGCGCTCCTCGAGGGTCTGGACCAGTACGTCGACAAGCTCGACAGCCGGACGGTCGTGGACAAGATCTGGCCGAACCTCATCACCGGATTCGCGGACACGGTGCCCGTCATCCGCGAGGCGACGATCAAGGCCGTCTACCCGCTCAGCGGCAAGCTCTCGGACCGTATCCTGAACAACGACCTGCTCCGCCTCCTCGCCAAGATGCAGCAGGACAGCGAGGCGTCCATCCGCACGAACACGTGCATTCTGCTCGGCCGGCTTGCGCCCAACCTCTCGAGCAATACGAAGAAGAAGGTGCTCGTTCCCGCCTTTGCGCGCAGTCTGAAGGACCCCTTCGTGCACGCGCGTGTTGCGGCTCTGATGGCACTGATGGCCACGGTCGACTGCTTCGACAAGGAGGACATTGCGACGCGCGTGATCCCGAACATGGCCTTTGGCCTCGTCGACAAGGAGAAGACTGTCCGCGACCAGGCCTTCAAGGCCATTGCCATGTTTGTCCAGAAACTGGAAGAGTATGCCGCAACCCTCCCCGTTACCGTCGAGGAGGACCGGAGCGGATCCTCGACTCCGGCGCCGGGCGTGCCCCAGGCCGGGCTCGTCACGAGCGCAGCTGGTGCCGCTGGCTCTTTGGCTGGATGGGCATTCTCGAACCTCTCCAAGCAGCTCAGCAGCGGCGAAGCCGGCACGCTGTCCGCGCAGCCTGCTGCGTCCCTCTCTCCTCCGCCGTCGATGCCCGCCTCAATGCCGGCTACACGGCGGTCGTCCCTGCCAAGCAAGGTCGCCTCCTTTGGCGGTGCGACAAAGCTCTCCTCGGGCCACGGCATGAAGCTGGGCGGATCAGGGGCGAAGAAGCCGACAACGTCGCTCGTGGACGAGCTCGCGGGCGAGTGGGACGACGGGCCAGGCGGATGGGGCAACGACGACCTCATCAACGTGAATGCGGACGAGGACGACTGGACCGCCTTCGAGCAGGCTCCGGTCGACATTCCCGCCCCGGCCCCGGCGCAGGATTACTACGTCAAGCCTGCGAGTCCGAAGCCCGCGCCCGCCAAGCCGAAACCGAAACCGACACCCGCGGCGCAGCCCAAGCCTGCTCCGGCTAGCCCGACCATCGTTGCGCCGAAACCTGTCAAGCCCTCTGCGCCCGAGCCGACGAGTCGGCCGGGAAGCGGCAGCTCGACGCCAAACCTCGCCAGCATGAGCAAGGAGGACAAGGAGAAGGAGATGGCGCGCAGGCGGGAGGAGCGCAAGGCGCGCATTGCGGCGATGAAGGAGCAGAAGGCGGCCAAGGGCAAGTAGGTGTTAGGGTATACTAGTTAAATGCATGACATAGACCGGTAAACACTGGACCAAGGTCCGCTCGTGCTCGCGCTGTACTTTCCTACAATGTGTCTCGTTCCGGTCGCACCTCGACCACCTCCTCATCACCTGCCGAGTGACAAACTACTGACTGGTCCACTCCCTACAATCCGAGCTGACAGGGCGCCTACCACCGCTCCTTCTCGTCATTCTCCGAGTTGCCGCTGAGGCTCTCTGGCGTCTGCTCGCGCTGTCTGCGCATCTGGCGGACCTGCTCCCACTCTGCGTCGAGCTCTGGGTCGGCCTCAGAGCACCGCTCGAGGTATCCCTCGGGCACGAGGCCCTCGACGCCGTCGCGCAGGCGCGTGCCGACGACCCAGCCCTCGCCTCCCCCGCGCCCGCGCACGTCTAAGAATTCGCCGACCTCGATTGCGATCTCGTTGATGCCTTCGGGATAGAAGGGGTAAGCAGTGCGGTATAAGCCGTCGGGCTCGCCCTCGTCACCGCCGTGGTAGTAGATGTCGTCCGGGCCCAGCTCCTCGTCCTCGCTCCAGTAGTCCGATGCACTGTGGTCCGCCACGTCCTCGTCGTCGCGCTTCGTCCATGAGCCCAGGCCAAATGACAGTCCGGTTGATGGCTGCTCGGTCGACGGTGACGACGAGCTGGGGCCAAACGAGGCGCCGAACCCGAATCCGCTGAAGCCCCAGCCCTCCTGCGATGTAGGCGCTGATGGGGTCGACGGCTCGGGCTCGCCCTCGCTCCAGTTTGAGCGCGAGCGGTGAGGTCCCAGACCGACGAAGCGCAGGTCCGTCATGTGGAACGCGTAGTCGCGCACCTTCACGCGGCGAGACACCGCCGCCTCGGCCACAAGCGCCGGGTTTGTCGCACGGGGAGTCGCACTTCCGCTCTCGTCCAGGCTCAGCGCATTCAGCGCAGCCAATGTCGCGGGCGTCAGGGGCGCGGAGCCAGACTTCGAGCCGGTGGATGAGCGGTTCGAGCCAGGAAGCTTGCCGTCCTTCGATGTAGGTCGTGATCTGCCCTCGGCACTGGCGTCAGGGCCGTTGATGAGACCCAGACCGTGTTTCTTGCTGTCGTCGGCAACGACTGAAGGCTGCTCCTTGGGGTTCTCACCGACCTCAGGCTTGTCGACCTTGTCGGGTTCAGCCTGTTCCTCCTCTGCTGTTTCTAAGCCGGCGCCCATTGGGGCTGATGTCGAGACTAGGCCGAGTAATGATTTTGGGCGCGCCTTGATACTTCGTCTGCTCGCTGTTGAGCAGCTCCGATCCCGCGTCTGCGAGCCAAAGGTACTGCCGCTCGGGGAGGATCCAAAGGTGCTGGCGTTGGGACTCGTGAGGCCATGCATACTGTGGAGGCTCGCTGTGGGGCTGTCCAGGACTTGCGACGCTGGTCGCGAGGGCGCTGGCGATGGCGGGGCTGGACGCGAACTCGTTAAGGAGGAATTTGATCGCGGCTTTGGCAGCGACCCCCGGCGCTGCATCCCCACGGCCTGCATGCCTTGAACCCCCTGAATGGACGATCGTTGCAGGGATAACGGACGCATCCGCACTTCTGGACTCCGCTGCTCCAGACTGTTCAACGACGGCACGACGGGGGCCGACTTGGACCCGCCTGTTGTTAGCTCAAGAGGGATCAACAACACACGATTAGGCGAGGCCGGCACGGTCACGTCCGTCATGGCTCGAAATGATGGGGAAGCAGGGTCGCGGTCGATGCGCTAGATTGCAGATTGCTGTGGCGGGGTAGGGTATGTATGCTGGGTGGGACGGGCGGATGGAGCCAAGCTGCTGTGGATGAACGAAACGAATGCACTGAGTCGATGATGTAGGTTGTTGTGGTCTGGTGTGACGGGATGGTATATGGTCGGGAGTCAAATTGAGTGTTGGAGAGTGTAAGAGTGTGTCTGGTGTGTGGTGTATGAGCGTGTGTGGCCCCCTAAGACTTGGCCGCCTGGTTGTGTTCCTGGCGTAGGCCGAGCCATTCCCCCAGCGCGTGGAGGTACGTTCTCTTGCGGGGTATGTATGGCGTTTCGGCTAGCCCGCGTGTGCAACTAGGACAGGACGCAGTCAACTGCCCAGGTAAATGATGCATGCAGAAAAGGAACCCATGCTTGACCATGGTCGGTCGCTCAAGTAGTCGCATGCTCGACCGACCGCGGGAGTGGGTGATGCACGCGTGGACGGGCAGAGGTCAAGTGAACGGGTGGGGAAGACGTCGGCTGGAGTACAGGCAACAAGGGGAAGCGCGTTTGATCACAGGCCCGTAGGGCGACGACATGACAAGACTTGCAAAGGCCGCAGACCGCAGAACCCGCGGAGAGCCGCGCGAGCTGTAGTGCCGCAGAACCGCAGAACCGCAACCCGCAACCCGCAGGCTGTCGCAGATGAGCGCAATGCGCAAGTCTTGCCTGAAAACAAATCACGCTGACAGCTGACGGCTCACTCCCGCGTATGACCAGCAGGGCCTGGCCCTCTGACCGTCTCCTTCGTGTGCACTTGCTCGGTAACGACCGTTGACACACAGAAAAAGCTGGCAACACATCCCACCCGAGTGCACCTCCGCTTTACATTACCCCAAGGTCGCTTCCCACCAGAGTCAGTCGTGCAAGTCTGGCCCCGATGCATCTGCAGCCGCTTCGCTCTAGGTGACTACTCATGCATACAATCAACTTAATAAGTCACAATACAATCGAGTCTCATGGTGACCCCCGCAAAAACGCATTCGTTTCAACAACCATCCGCCGCACAACACCGTGCAATGACGTTCCAGCGCGAGTGCGCTTTACTTTTACTTTTTGATAGGTTGGATGAACAGAATACGATTGGGTGGGACTTTTGATGCCTATACAACAATGGAGGTATTATACTTGAGTGTGGTTTTTGGTCGTTGATGACTTTCAACGAGTCATGCTGCCGATTGTCTCGACGAGGTCGTCAACCGTGGCGATCCCGTCGCTTCCAATCGCTGCACTTCGCTGCGTTCTACGCGATAACGAAGAAGTCGGAGGAACCAGGGCGTACGTTGTCGTGTTGACAGGTCCGTGATGGCCCCGCACAGTGAGGGCGAACTGCTCGGCAGTTCCGTTTCCGACCAGCATCTTCATGTCATCGACACTGCCAAGCCCGCCCTCAGCCACTGGGACCAAACGCAGACGAGCCAGGTCGGACTTCTTCGTGCGGAAAAGATTTCCACGGTCGGCCATAGGCTGGGCGATCAGAATAACGTCGTTAAAGATCAACATGGTGTAGACGTCGTCGCGACGAGCTTTGCGGATGGAGGGTGACTTGCTGGGGGGAGGCGTCCCGTCGGAGGAGATAAGCGAGGCGCCACGCGAAACAGGAGGGCGACGCGGTAAGGAAGACGCGAGGGACTGAGTCGACGAGGTGGCTGAAGTCGCAGAGGATGTGGTAGTGGTAGAGTCACGGGTGGACCGGCGGCTGGGACGCTCCTTGACCTCGGAAGCGTCGGACGAAGTGAACCCGGCATAGGCGGCAAGGTCGGTGGTGCTGGCTGCGCCCAGAGCAGATTGAAGAGACGAACGAATGTTCTTCAAAGTGTGGGAGCGGGTGAAGTGAGCCCCCGGATGCACCACCGCGTCCTTTGCGTACGCGCGGACAACCTGGGCATGTCCCAAGAGGCGACGGCCACGAGTCGCAAGCCTAAAGTCGAGCGGCAGACCGTCACAACGCTGTTGAATGCTAACGAGCTGTTGGAACTCATCCTCCCGTGCCTTGCAGGTCTCAAGGTGTGAGAGAACGGTCTCGGTGGCTTCAATTAACTCAGAAACAGCGGCGTGGTCGGGGTGGCCCACCGGAGTGGCGTCGAGCAGGCGGTGAAGCATCAAGGGATACTTTGTCAATCGCTGAATAGGCTTGAGGAGCATGCTGGTCAGACCCATTGCGCCCATGGCAGGGTTGCGAGTCTGCATACGGAGGAATTCGCCATAGTTGCTCATCTCGTTCCGGGTCTCCTCGTCCAGGAACTGCGAAACGGGGTGGAACGAGGCGATGTACGGTTCATGGCAGCTGAGCTTCTCAATCCAAGGCCGCATGGCCGTCACGAATTGGCCAACCTGCACCGTGCCGTTCGTACGAGGAAGACCCTGCAGTGCCCTGGCGAGCTCGTCGTGGGTGTCCGTGAGTTTCTCGAGCAGATCGAAGAGCTCGCAAGCGTGAGTGGGAATACCGGACATCCAGACTCCATCGGGGGTCTTGAGTGGGTGGGCGAAAAGGCGGAGAACGTCACGGCATGATCGCACAAAGGCATGCTCGGTTTCACAGAACTCGAACATGACCTCCTGGCGTTTGACCTCCTTCTCTCCGTCCTCCTGAGAGACAATGTTCTGGTAGATGTCGCTGTCGTTGAGGGCCTCCCGCCACGTGCGTCCGGTCTCGACGCGGGGCATCACAGGCCGAGTACTCTTAGTGTAGCCCGTGTGACGAACGTGGAACGACTCCTGGCGCTGACGAGGAGGCTGAGGAGGCTCGCGAACCTGACGAGCAGAGGCTGACTTGCGGAGGCGAGAAGTCGAGCGAGCCAGTGCCGATGTTTTGGGCGGTAAGAGGTGGGTACTGGAGGCACTTGTCAGCGGGCCAAGCTTTCTTCGGCGCTGCACGAGGCGTAGTGCTAGCAGGTCGGTCCACCATGGGGAATGGGGGCGAGATCGACCGCTCGCGGTTGTCGTCATCATCATCATGAACAACCGAGATGAGCGACCGGCTAAATGACTTCGACTTGCTGTGACCCCAAGACTGCGAGTCCGTGTCCGACTCGACGGGTGAGCCAAGGTCTGGGCTAGTTGGGGTAGGCTCATCGACCTCAAACTTGCCATCGAACTTGGTGCCTAGAGATAACTCGAGCTGGGGAGGAGGATCGCCAGGGCACGCCCAGAAGTACTTGCCAGTCTCATCGTGATGCGGCTGGTCAACGATGCTCCACGGTTGGGCAAAGTCGAGGTTAGCGACAAGCCCGCGAAGAGCGTTGAGACGACGCTTACGAGCGCCAGTGGGTGACGGCTCTCCTGAGCTGGGCGACTCCTTGGAAGTTGGAGAGTTCGTCATCTTGGCGCCGAATTCGAGGGTCTTTTGCGGAGGAGACTCCATTCCGTCTCTAACGAAAGACAGTCGGGGAGCGCCGCGAGACGACTCGCACACGCGAATGGAAGGGCCAGAGGGGTGCGAGTTCGGAGTCGGGCATGAGGCGACCGAGTACCGACTCGCGTTGGCGTTGGGCGAGACAGGCAGAGGGTAAGCCTCAGTGGGCTGCTTGGACCAGCCATAGCGTTTGGAGGAATGACGACGAACTGGTGAAGTCGTCCAAGCTGATCGCGTAGGCATCTCCTCGTCGGTAGAGGAGGTCAGGGAGTCGGGTCGCACAACGACGGGGAGAACGCTGGGCGCAGGTCCTGCGATTTTGCCACCGGGGCCGCTGAGCCTTCTAGGCCAAGGGCTGGCAAGGCCGTCCGACGACTCGCAGGAAGACTCGACGGAGGAAGCGCTGGTGTAAAAGGAAGCTTCGGACTCGGAGAAGGGACCAAAGGCTGGGGTTGTCGATGATGAGTGGGCGCTCGAGACAGGGGTCAGGAGATTTGTATCGATGCCGGACGACATTATGCGAGGGAGGTCGGGCAAGGAAGAATTGATGGGCTGGGAGAGCTTTGCAGCGATGCCGGTGGCCAAAGAGTAAGAGCGCGGTGGGGCCTGTTGCCTTGACATCGTTGGAGCTTTTGGGGAAGCGGGCATGGTCGAATGAGAGTGAGAATAACGAGGGTTGTTGCGAAAGAGGTCGAGAGCACAGACAAGGAGTGTGCTGTGAGCGGGGGAGCTAGGTGCTCTCTCGGTCGGGGCGTGCCAAGGGTGGCCGTGTCACTGGAAAAGAAGGTCGTTACACACCAGTGGAACTAGCCGAGTCGTGCAGGACCGAGGATGAGGTGAAGTGTGCTGTCGAAAGCAGACGACAAACGCTAACCCGCGAGCTGCAGACGTGTAGTGGGCGTGGTGGGATCGAGCGGATGATCCGGTGATCAGATAGCTGGGTGGAGGCTTTGGAAGGAAGGCGACAATCACTCTAATGAATGGAATGACTGGCGGGTTCCGTTGAGACTGTCGCAGGCGCAGGTGTGGAGCCCAGAAACGAGAGCAGGGCAAAGGTCGCTACCGATGCGTCTAGCTGATCGTTGTATGATCGCTAGGTGTGTGACGTCGTCGGTTACGAGGTCGAGGATCGAGGATCGAGGACGGGTGCGAGAGTGCGAGCTGAGTGAGACTGAGGGGTGTGCTGATGTGCTGATGATGGGAGCGTAGGGCAATGGTAATGTTGACGTTGATTGTACACGAGGTTGATGAGAGAAAAGACCGGGTGTGGGGGTTAAGTCGGGGCGAGGGAAGACGAAAGGGGAGGATCAAGCACGGTGCTCTGGTGGTGAAGGATGACAAGGGAGGAGAGATGGTGAGCAAGGGGAACAGGCAATAATAAGAAGTGGGAGTCGGGAGATTGCTAGTGGACGGCTGAAGAGAAGAGGGGACCGGGCTGTCGGAGAGCTGGCCAGGCGGGTTGGGAGGGGTGGTCGAAGCGATGTTGACAGGAACTAGCGATTGTCCACTGTGGTCGTCGTAGTCGATGGTGGTACGGTGGTGGTGTGCACATGCTCCAGATAGAGACGCTGATCCAGGATTCTCAGGGTCCCGAAAAAGGTAAAAACAACCCAAAGACCCCTTTTTGCGACCTCTGCCCAGGCCATCTCAGATATCATGCCTGCGCCCCCTGAGATAATGTTCTAGACTTATGTAAAGGGTCAAACTGCAATAAGCTTCCGCTGGCCATGCCCTTCGCGAAGTCATACGCCTCCCCAGCGCCCCGGGGCGTGCGCGCTCTTCACCCGGACGTACCAGATCCCCGGTCTACCATGCTTCCAAGCCGTCCAGGCCCGACCCCCGAAATCCTCTGCGCTCGAGACTGCTGATAGCGATGCTCTCGAACCCAGTGACCCTCTTTTTTCCTGTCCTCAGGACAATCTAGGACAAACTTTTCGAACTAAAAGACGCCACGGCACACACTCAAGCGTCCTGCGCATCTGCGCACCGACCGCCTCGCCCGTCACCCGCATCTCATCAGCATGGCAGTCGACGCTAAGTGGAGCCAGCAGAGTCGAGAACTTGCCACTGCTGAGGGTCCTTCCTTCGGTTAGCCCTGGACACGCTCTTAGCCCTGGACACATCCACTTCTCCGTTCTCCGAGCGTACCAAGAGTCCATGGGCCAGTGGGCAGTGAATGCGCAAATGCGAGCCCGCCTAAGCCGTGGCCAGTGCCCGGCGCCAGCCGCAGCAGCCAGCCGTGGCTGTGCGTGGCGGCCACAGCGAAGCCACTTCAATATCGCCTATTTGATCATGACCACTCACTGGCATACAACCGGGCGATGACTAAATGTTACAGGCCAACAGAGCCATGGTGGAGTGGCCCTTGCCCTCGCACGCCCGAGACGCCCAAGTTACGACATACTTAACGCCCAGTGCTGCTAGTAAGACTGTCGCAGGCCCACAGGTACCACGAGCGCCAGCGCCAGCGCGCCTCGATGCCGTTAACAACGGAAAAAGAAAATACGAGGTGCTCTCAATGCAGCTCTACCGTCGTAATTAACCATCAGCGAGTGGCAGCGATGGGTCATCGTCAGTCACCGAATTACCGTTCTTGTCCTCAGCGCGTTGTCCGGGCCGACCGGATCGTGGTGCAACCCTCGATTCTTCACAGAAGAGTGTGTCCACTCCTGAGACTCTTGCCAGAAGCCATGTCGTCGAAAAAAGTTGAGGGTTATGCGGTCCTGATTCATCATGACGGAATGTAAGCCGGTCGAAAAGAGGGTCAGGTATACTCTCACACTCGTCTGCTGCATTGCTACCTCCACCTTCATCCTCACCCCGCCCAGCCCCCGCCCAAGCGCTGCGTCCGAGCACCTGTGTGTCCGAGATCGTTGTCTGAGAGCTCCAGAGGCCGAGAGTTCAGGCGCCTGAGGCAAGTTGCCAGCGGCCAGGTTCACTCAAGCCCAGCCAGGCCCGTCAGGTTTGTCAGGTCCAAGGCACGACGAGGGTCCTCTAAACCTTGCAAGATTTTCGTTGCGGGTCTTGCGACACCTCATCGTCTACGCGTCTACGACTGCAACGCTTATAAGACACTTTCGGAGACAGGTACGCATGGCCCAGCGCACACCCCGCAGCATGCAGCAGTCAGTCCCACCGTACGCATGCCCCAGTTCCTTTTCCCTCCTGTTTCGAACTCTCATCTCTCCAGTACTCAGCCTCGTTCCTCATGAGTCATTGGTTGCGTTCCGTTCCGTCTAAGGCTTGCTCACGGCAGCCTCAACGTTTGACACAAGGTCAGCTTCGAAAGGACCTTGATACCAGTAAACGACGGATAGGCTCTGGGGTCAGGCCGAGGTCCATTTCGCCGAACATGAAATTGGCCCGCAGGCCGCCAACCTGACCCAGACATCGCGGCCCGACAATGCACCCAGGACGCAGATCCCATTCAAAGGACGGATCGGGAAGGTAGCGTGTCCTGCTTGTCCTGGCCGTCCTGGCCGTCCTGGCCGGGGCTGGGCTCGGTCATGTCCGCGCGTTGTTTTTTTCGGCCTTCACCCAGGAACGTAGGCCCGCTCGCGTGGACGGTCGCCGATGCAAGCGGTACAGGTTCCAGAGCTCCCAGAGCAGCGCAGCACGGCAAGTCCAGGATAAGATGGAAGCAAATTTCCTTTATTTGTTCGTAATATCACAATCAGAACACTGGTTCCCGAATCCGCGCTGGGCTTCCTCAGCATCGGGACCCTCTCGTTCGTGGCTCACATGGCAAAACCTAGCTCACCGGCGGTTCTCTCGTACCGAATAGAAACGGCCGGTGACCCCCGTTCTCAACGCCATCATCTTCGCTCCACGCCAAGATCCATGGGCGTCTGACTGGTTTTGTCGACTGACGCGCTCCACTTAATGACTGAAATAGCTCAAGCTACCCGATCCGGCGACGGCCCCCTGGAATCCTAACTGGCTCCAGCAATCCAGCTGGGATGCAGGTCATCGGTGACTAACTGCCCGCTGTCAACGGGCCGGGGGGTTGTCCTCAAAATTTCAGCATTCTCACCCAGCAACAAACAAGCCGAGCATGGTCAGCAAGGCACGCTGACCTGTCGCGTGTGCGTCGTTGGTGTCCTCGATGCCGAGCAAGGCCGCAGGGCGGCACTGCCGGGAACGTCCCGGCTGCCTGGTCTGGCACACACCGACATGCACCCTCCTTCGCCACGATCTCGCGTGGTCCGACTTCGAAGCTCGAGACTGGCTTTCGATTGCCTGCTGCGACTTTCAGCACACCTGTGCATGGAGTGTCTGGCCCACGGCCCACTCCACGCAGTGCGCAAAGGTGCACCCTTCAAACTCTGCTGAATACAGCCTCTGATACGGGTTGGTCGCTTGCATGTGGCACGCCATCCGCCGTTTGTTCGGCACCATTTAGACGTCCAGACTTGGTCAACAGTAACAGCTCACTGAACGCTTAAACCGCCTCAGAGTGTGCGTTGTGCCAACTCCCAACGTGATTGAAACCCTGCGAGACAGTCACACCTGCGTCGCGGATGCAGAGTATCACATGCGGGCTGTCTCGGCCCCCTAGCTGTAAACGCTTGCGTACTTGTCCTTCAGGCTTCAGCTTGGTCTGGGCGAAGGATTATATCATTTGCGCACCTGGCAAGCTCGCCACGTACTCTGCTCTGAAGCAGTTACGGCCGTGACCTGCGGAAAGCCAACTCTAACTCGCTCACGTGTTCCCATTTTTTCTACTCCTGGGCCAATGTCACGAGCGTCGTGCTTTCGGTCGTCCACCATTGGTCATTGACAGCCTTGTCTGTTTATGGACCTTCACTGACCTTCTGGGGTGCTTATCGAGTAGACGACGACGTCCAACACAGCCGGTGGGCATGAGTGTGATACATGTATTGTTGCGCGAAGATGAAGCAATTCACAACGTAGTCGCAGATCTCCAAATGCAAACCTGGCGGACCTGGAGGACCTGACGGTGTACCTAGTCTTCGATGCTACAGTCTGCCTTGGCGAGCCGATGCGGCTCCGCCCGCACCATCGGCGATTGGAGTGACCGCTGATTCCCAGGAAGTAAACATAACGCCACATCATCGACATTATCGACATCATCGACAACCACCCACACTGTGTACATGTGTGCATATGATTCTAGTATGTGTAGCAGACATTGTTTCACTGACTACTGACCGCGGCGAGTGAGCCACGCGAATGCACCAGAGAGTGTTCGGCCGCGCCCCCCTCCTCCACCGTCCTCGCCCGAGCTCGACTGCTCCTTCTCCGAGCTCTCTCCCGACTCCTGTGTTGTCTCGAGGGCTAGACGGCTACGGTTCCTCGGCCTGCTCCCGCGGGGCAGAGAGCCGTGGCTCCCATGCTCACTCGCGCTGGAGTCACTCGGTCTCAGCGATGGGGCACTTCGAGAGGCCTTGTCGATAGCCCCGAAGTCGTTGTACAGCCTCACCTGCGGCCGGTCGGCGCTGCCGATACTTCCAAGATCACCCAGGCTTCGCGTTGCCGACGGTCCGGTGGAGACATTACCCGACGACATGGTCCAGTCCGTGTGCGTGGCGTGGCTGAAGGTGCTTCCTGTCGGCGTTGCTGTCGTCGGCCCGAACGGGCTCAGCATCATGTCGCCACCCACCGCGCCGCCTGTTGTGATAGCCGGTGGCGCTGCGCGACGCTTGACGCCGCCGAGAGGTTGGATCAAACCCCTAGCACCTGGCCTGTCCTCGAGCTGCATCTCGGACTCTAACGTCGGCTGTCGGACCTCAATGGACGGACGGTCCATCGATGGGCGATCCATCGACGGCCGCTCGTACGATGTGCGAGCGCTGTCGAGCGAGGCGCGCTTGTTGGCGGCAGCCGCATTCGCGGCAGCGGCAATATACGCTGGCATCGAGCTGCGGGCAGCGGTACTTCGTGCGGCTGGTGGGGCGGCGCCCAGCGGCCACCTTCGGACAGGACCGGCGGGACTCTGACCTCGGCCCATTCGAGCGGGACTGCCACGACCGAGGGACGGCACACGACCCACGGTAGCATCATCCTCGTCGTAGGCAGCATTCTCGTATGGGCCGCCGAAAGTGTCGACACTCGTGTTTGATGCGTAGCGCGGTCCACGCCGCCGCCGGTTCATACCGAACTCGGCCAGGTCACCGGACTCGGCTGACTCGTAGTAGCTCGAGGCCGCTGAAGCATGGGTTTCCTGGCTCTCGTTCGGGTGCATGCCAAACGCGTCGCCAATGTTGACATTCACGCCGGCACCGGTTGCTATCGGTCCTCCAATGCGCGGCGTCGGCATCGGCGTGCTCTCCTCCGGGATCGTGCTGACTCGGTTGCTCCTCGTACTCCGCGGGAATGACCCTTTGGAGCCTTTACTACCCGAGCTCCATGAGCGACTACCGCTACTGTTCGAGCCGAGCGAGCCAGAGCCAGAGCCCTTTGTGTCGGCTGTCATATACTCGGTCTCGTGGGTCGAGGACGAGAATCGGTTCCTGTCAAACGGTGGGTTGAAAAAGAGGTCGTCGTCCTCCATGGAAGACTGCCGCGCATCGCTGCTGCTTGGTTGTGTACGCCCCCCGGACGAGTTGGCATGCGACATTCGCAGACCCAACCTTGTGGAGGACGGGTGCGACGTGCCGAGCGACCCTTCGCGCTCCCTGCTTGCCGGGGAGCCCATGCCGATGTGCTTCTCGAGCGTGTTGCCGCTGACGTTTCGCTGCGCGTCTGGCGAGTTGAGCGAGTCGTGAGAGGCCGACGGCGACGAGACCTGTCCTCGACCCAAGCTACGCAGGAGACCGATACCGCCCGCAGCGGCACCCATGGTCGTGGCGGCGAGTCGACCAAAGGATGATGTACTAGCGTTAATGGACGCGAGCGAATCGCCAAGCGATCCTGTCCGCGACCAGGAGCCGTGCCGGGATACCTGTGACCCGTTCCGGCTCGAGCGAAGCAACGCCGACTGCTCGTCGCTCACAGTTGACTCCGTGCGTACGCTCCGGTCGTCATCCTCGAAGTCACGGATGTTGGCAATGGGCCCACCGAACACCTCATCGCCAATCTGCGGCGGACGATCGTGTATCCGGACGCCCCCTGCTCCGACGCCGGCGATTCCTGCCACCCCTGGGTGACCGAAGCTTCGGTGCTTCTCGTATAATACCGGAGACGAGGGGCCGTCTGGGTCGTCGGTAGGAACACCGCTCCAACCTTGCGGTGCGCCACTTACGAACGAGTCGTCCGAATCGTAGCGTCGGTCACGCCGCTTATACCAGAACAGCGCTAGGATGAGTAGAATCAGCCCTACCCCCAGCACGGGGGCCACGACCGCGGGTACTATGACACCAGCGTCGGGAGAAGAGTCCTTGTCTCCTCTTGGCGCTGCCGCCCCCGCTGACGATGACGATGGAGCAGGTGAAAGTGGCACACGCGACGACGAAGATGGAGAGGATGAGGGGGAGGAAGAGGAGGAGGACACCCGCGAGAAAGATGATGACTGCGACGAGAATGAAGAGGAAGTGGAAAGGGAAGAAGACGATGCCAAAAGCGAGGATGTGAATGAAGATTGAGAGGAAGATCTTGAAGATGTAGGCGAAAGGGTTGATACAGATGCTGAGGAGGAAGATAACGAGATCAGCCCAAAAGACGAAGAATCCGAGCTTGAGAGGGAGGTCGAAACGGTCGACGATGTTGACGATAATGACATCGATGTTGTTGATGATGACGACGACGACGAAGACGATGGTGACGGCAGGGCAGTCGTAGACGACGCGGACACCGAGGATGAGGACGCGGAGGATGTCGGTGACGTCGGCGTCGAGGTCATGGATTCTGAGGATGACGAGGCGGACTCGGAAGAAGACTCTGCGGAGGACGACGCACTCGCCGAAGCTGTCTGCGAGGGCATGGAAGAAGCAGGGGATGAGGACGCTTCCGTGCTCATCGAGAAGTCTGAAGATGTGTTGGTGGCCGAGGAGCTATCTGAGCTCGCCGTCCCGCTGGTAGTTGTCGTCGCGCTTTCGGTGCTTGGTGAAGAGGATGGGGGAGGAGAAGACGTGCCCCCAAAGGCCCACCCGCTCGCCATAGGGATACTCGGGCCATAGTCTATGTCGTCAGCTTGTTTTCTCTGCCATCGCCCCCCCCCCGACTACTAGCTCAGTTCGGGGACCCTCAAGAGACCTCTGGTCTCGGGACAATAATCCATCGAGCCACAGTGTTATATCAGGAATGCTCAAGATGAGGCGTCCAGGTGCACTTGTGTGGAAAGGGTCCAATGGCTTATGGGGTCCTCGATGTCCTGTGCGTCCCGTCGGGGATTGATTGCGGGCTCAGGCTCGCGTTTGTTTTCTTTTTCGATTGAATTGACTGTATGACTGTGGACAGGTGAACTCACAGGTCAGAGGTAAATTGACAATCTGCCCGGTAGTCACTGCTTCGCCTCCGATTTCCGTCACGAACTGGTAAACAAGTCAGCGCATGAGCCTCACAGCGTATCGTACCGATGACCAGGACATCCAGTCAGGCAGCTCTTGGCCGTCTGGTGTAAACCCCGCTCTCTTGTTGGGGGGGTCAGGACACCCGACAACAGCACACCATAGTCGACGAACCATCGTCGTCGACGGCGTTTTGTGGTGGTCTTCTTTAAGGCTATCGTGCTGGACGTTGCGGAGGATAGTCGAAGACGTAGATGGCGCCCGCGAGGCGTCAGGTTATAATGTGATATGAGCCGTTCAGATCGTCATACGGCATAGATGGAAGTAAGACTGTTTAGAAAGTGCAAAGTCATGAACGGAAGTGTGTACGTGTTGAGGATAGTCAATTGACACTAAGCATGCAGGCGCCGAGCTACCGAGGTTCACGGAACGCCCTTTGCGTTGGGAAGGTTGACGACGCTCTCAATCTCGGTACTGTAACGATAGGGTCTGACGAGAACAATAAGGGAACAATGAGGGCTCACGGCTGCCCAAGCCAAGCAGACCCAAGCAAGCCCAAGTTTGCCTGTCGACTCTGTACCTACGAGTTCCTGGAGGTCCAGAGCGTGTTTGTCCTGGGGCGAAGAGCTTTGGACGGTATGCTGCAGATCCAGTGAGGGACACGCACGAGAACTGCTGGTATGGGATGCTGTAATGTCATCGGTGGGATTCATTGTCTGATTGGGTCCCGCGGACGTTGGCTTGCATTGAGGCGGAATATCCCAACCTAAGGGCAACCTAAAGGCGGGCGGAAAAAAGGGAAGTGGCCCGTGCAGTGACATAAAAATCAGGCGCGAGGGTAGTGCGCGGCTGCGGCGGCAGTGCGCCACAGGAGTGTCTATATCCTCTGGCCATGCAGGCGTACCAACAGTGTACCAGCGACAACGATCAGGGCCCGGATATGAACCTACCGAGACTCAGTAATGTTGACATGAGCCATGGGTACGGCCAGCAAGGTACTGGTACTGCTTGGGGGTAGTACCTGGAGTGCAGGGAGTGGGTTCTTTGTTAATCTTCGGGCAGTGCGGCGCACTCTCGGCATGCACACAGGCAGCAGACGTGGGGGCGGCGTTCAGGCATCGAGGGCGATAGAGAAGCTGGGAGACAAACAAACTCGCACGCAGCACCAATACCAAGCTTATGATGGCCAGGTGATCGGGACGAGGGACGTCAGGAAGCTACCATAGTTCCTGGACAGCAACAGGTACGCAGTTAAACAGGAGAGCAGGCATGAGATTGAGAGCAGCAGGAAAGCAACAGGTCAGTCGCGTATCGGAGGATGACTGCACAGCCAAGTCGAATTAGACTGTTGACGCTGCAGGGTTGCATTCAAGTGGTCGTGAGAAAATACCTCCGCCCCTACCTGGCCCGAGGCCCATGCGACCTGTACCGGACCTGTCCCCGCACGCGTAAATGACCGAGTTGTGATGGAATGCGAGTCGGATCCCCAGTGCAGTGGCCGTGCGCCGAGTCAAGCTCTCGACTCTTCGTCCTCTCCCATTCTCCCATCCGATTACGAAAGGCTATCTCATGCTTAGTCGATTGCTAGGCTCCCGCAGCACTACTTTGAGCATCAACACCCGAACGGCCTTTTCCCTGCATCCGCCATTTACCTGCTCCACCCACATTCGTCTTCCCCTCCGACCCCACCCCGCCCACCACCGCGCTCGCGCATACACCATGTCCCCCAACTCGTCCGATCCGACCGCGACGCAAACGACTGCGTCTGGCGTCAAGCTGACTGCCCACAACCAGTACAAGGCTGAGCGTCTGCTGGCGGGCGACATGCCCGCCGAGGCGCAATCAACCCCTTTCGCTTGCGCCAATCTCCAATCTCCAGATAAACGAGGGCAACGCCCACTCACCCTTTGAACGAGAGTAGCTGAAGATCGGTGCCGGGTTGACCATGCTGGCGGCTACCTGTCCGCCGGTGCCGATCGGACCCGCCGCAGCACTAATGCTTCCACATGCCCGCCGACCCGATCCAGTACTTCAAGGACTGGCTCGAGGCGGCGCTGCATGGCCCCTACCCGGTGAAGGAGCCCGAGGCAATGGTGTTGAGCACGGCGACGGCGTCGGGCGTTCCGTCATCGCGCGTCGTGCTGCTGAAGGAGGTCGACGACCGCGGTTTCATCTTCTTCACCAACTACGACAGCCGCAAGGGCCACGAGCTCGCCGAGAATCCCGTCGCCGCGCTCAGCTTCCACTGGAAGGAGACGAGCAAGCAGGTGCGCGCGGTCGGCCGCGTCGAGAAGCTCTCGCGCGAGGAGAGCCAGGCCTACTTTGACTCGCGACCGCGCGGTTCTCGTATCGGAGCCTGGGCGTCGGAACAGTCTCAGCCCGTTGGCGAGGAGGAGCTCGCGCAGCGCGTGCACGAGTTCGAGAAGAAGTTTGAGGGACAGGAGCAGGTCCCGTGTCCGCCTCACTGGGGAGGATTCAGGCTCGTGCCATTGTGAGTAGCACCGGAAACAGCAGCGCTGACGACCACAGCGAGCTCGAGTTCTGGGCTGGACAGCCGTCTCGCCTCCACGACCGCTTCAGGTACTCACGTCTGAAGGACGGAGAGGGCAAGTGGGACGTGAACCGTCTCGCTCCCTGAGTGCCGCGCCTTGGGTCAAGACACTTATCAATATGCATGTTACTCCGAGATAGACAATAACTTCTTCTTTGGGCGTCGCGTTCTTCCAATTGTGGGCGATCGGCGGACCCATCGCGTTGTCGCTAGCAGTCGACGATCCGGCAGCCCGTACCCCTGCGATTCCAGCTCTGTCCTATGACTGCCCCGTCTGCCGCGACATTGTTATCGTAACTCATTGCCCAGATGGGCGAAACACTGTTTTGGGCCATCCGTTGCAATCTGTTGCCATGTCTGCCCTTCCGGTGAGACATTATCGGCAAAGTGAGACGCGATGGCTTGCTCGCGACTCCCGCGCTGACGGCACTGCGCAAAACCACGGCTGGAGTGGTTCAATTAAAACATATGCTGTTGCATCTCTATGAAGTAATCGTACAGTGTGGGGGTGGTCTACTCCTCGTCGTCAGACTCCTGCTCACGAAGAGCCTTCTCAATCTCCTTCCGCCTCTGTGCGCGGACCTTGCGCTGGACCTTGACCCAGGTGCCAAGCGGCGTTGTCTCGACCTTGATGCCCTCCTTGAAGCGAGCAACCTCGGCGCGATCGCGGGGCGCAAAGCCGACGTTTCTCCTCTTGCCCTCGATGAACGTGCGGTTCGCCTCGAGCTTGTCCACGAGCGTTTTGAGCTGGTTGGCAACCTTCGGCGAACCAGCGGTTCCGCGCTTGATGTGCCGCTTCACGGACACGATGACGGGCAGAACGAGTTCGGGGTAAGAGATGTGGTTCGAGAGCTGGGCGTGGAAGTCGGCGAGCAGCCACACGAGCTCCTCGCCCAAAACCTCCTGATACACGCGCGTCTTGGGGTAGGCCGCGGGTGCGCGGATCACGTACGCCAGGTCGAGGGGCTTCAGCGTCGCCTTTTTCGGGTTCGAGCGGCGGAACTCGCTCGAGTCAAGGATCTCGAGTAGGAACGGCGACAGCGGAATGTACGTCTCTGTTTGAGAAACGAGGCGAATGAGCGAGGCAATGATGTGGAAGCGGAGAGGGAAGTAGCGGCTGCTCGGGAGGAGACGCACAGCACCGAGCGCAATCTGCACGAGCGGGTAGATCAGCGGCTTCAGCGGCGACTCAAGGCCGCCACGTGCGGCCTGCGCCTCAGTGCCAGCGGCACCGGCAAGGACCTGAGACCAGAAGTCGATGGAGTGGACGAATGCCCAGTTGTACACGGAGCGGAACGCCTGGCCGTCCTCACCGCCCTTGCCAGAGGTCGCGGAGCGCACGACGGTACGGAGGTGAACCGCGAGCATACGAATGAAGGTGAACGCGTGCTGATAGGCGAGCTGCGGGTCGAGCTGGTACAGCTCGGCGGCCGTGTTCTTCATGAGGTTGATTGACGGGAGGGTGTGTACCGACGTGAGGCGCATGGGCGGGAGAAGCGCGCGGTAAATGTTGCGGAGAGCGATGTCCTTGACGGCCTCGTCACCAGCAACGAACAGCTTGCGAATAGCTAGGAAGGCGGCGACACGAACGCTGTCACTGGCCGACGACCACAGATCGAGCAGGACCTTGAGATAAGCGCGGAGGTGCTTGCGGGCGGACAGAATCCAGGGGATGAGCTTGGCGCTCTCGGCCACAGCGGTCGCGAGGAGCGACCCGGCGTCGGCCTCGTCGTCGCCGCTGATCGCGGAAGGAGTGGTCGGAAGCGACTTGATGAGATGAAGCAGGGTCGAGAAGTGCGAGAGGATGAGACGGTCGAGGTTCGCAGGAGCCGACTTCTTGGCGGCTTGCAGGCGAATGCGACCGTTCGGCAAAGTCTTGTAGGGCAGGTGGTGGGCGAGTACGACGGGGGTGAACTTGAGAGCAGTCAAGACCAGCTTGTTGAAGACCTCGGCACTGGGGATGGTGTACTTGGTCTCGAGGCCCTCACCCTGCGCACCCTCGTCCTCATTCATGTGCGCAGCAGCGCGGAAAGCGAGGAGCATCTTGCGCAATGAGCGAAGCGAGTGCTGCTTCAGCATGGCCTCACGCCATCCACGGAGCATCTTCATGGTGACCACGGTCTTGCGCGGAGCAACATCATCGTCGGCGACGTCCTCGTCCATCTCCTCGTCGGCATCCTCGTCCTCACTGTCATCCTCGTCGACGTCCATGCGGTTCTTGCCCTTGCCGAAGTTGAGCAGTTCGGGGTCCTCAGCCTTGAGATGCTTGAAGAACTCGGGGTCGTTCTTCTCAAGCGCCGCCATCGCCTTCTTCATCGCCTCCTCGTCAAAGTCCTCATCCTCGGGTCCCTCAGAGTCTTCGTCATCGTCATCCTCATCCTCATCCGCCTCGCTCAGGTCCTCGAGGTCGCTTCCTTCCTCGAAGGGAACCTCGAGACCACCGGCACCGAAGAGCTCGTCAACAGTCTTGGCAACACCACCGGCCTTTCCTCCTCCCGGACCCTTCGAGGCCTGCTCGTCGTCGTCATCGCCAGCCTCGTCGTCACTGATCTCATGCTCGGGTCGTCGGGCACCGCGCTGGTGAATACGCTGCTGGACCTTCTCATCGAACTTCTTCTTCTTCTCCTTGGTCGCGCGGCGCTTCTTGATGGTGTCGGTGAGCTTGCCTGACGCAGCAAACTTCTTGAATTGCTTGCTCGGGCGCGCCATGGTGAGTGGGTATGAAGGGTATGATGCCAGCGACTGCTGCTATCGCGAGAGACTCAGAAATCTTCAAAACCATGGCTGGAGACCCCGCAGTCCCACGTGGCATGTGCCACGGCTTGTATCGCCGAATTGCCGAGAGACAAACAACCCTCTGTTAGATTGAAGTCACACGCGTGCAGCCAGGTTCGTGTTAGGAATTAAAGCAGCAGTACATACTACTGAGACGAAGGAGGATAGATAGAGCAAACGAGCAGAACAGAAGGGTAGAACGGAACAAACTTTCTGTCAAATCTCTTTCTCTTACCAAGGTTCTTACGTTTTAGTCACGACCACGAGGGCAGATGGTATTCTTGCGGGGAGACCCACAGTGCACCTGGTGAGCTGAGATCTTGGAGTCGTGGAAAGCTTCCAGCCCAAGCTGGATGGACTACTTGTGAGACATGCCAAAGGAAGATGACCCAGGGCACGGCGCCCGAGCGACATTCCGGAGACGGTTAAAGCCGCCCCTACTGCACGTGGCATGACGTCAATCTCCGCCGGCGCACGCACGGGCGGTAACGGGCTGCACGGCGCACGGCGGCGATCATGGCCAGGTTCTATAAATGTGTTACTACCCGCTCGCCACCTGATCGCCGCCCACCCCAACCACACACACCATTGCTGCAACTCGCACCAACACGATCCGATGGCCGCCCGAGTCATGATGTCCGCTGTTCGAGAAGAGGCCGCCATGGTGTCGACCGAGGCTCTGGCCGCTGCCCGGTCGACCGTTACAACTGAAGCTGGCGCAGTGACGCGCCAGGCTGCCGAAGCCGCGTTCAATCCCTTGGCCGCTAAAGAAGCAGCCGAGGCAAATGCGCGCAACGTCGTCCACACCACTGGTAGGTTACGTTTCGTCTTTCACGTACTCACGTCCTTCAGAAAAGTCGTTACTGGAAGCGATGGGACGAGGCTCGCCCGTTCCGGGGCACATGGGGACCCCGAAGATGACTTCGTCGACGTCCACCGTTGGAAACACGATTCTCGGGGAAGTCGGTGCCGAGGCAAGCGCAACGCTTAGGGAAACCACAGTGTCCGAAAGCACAATTGTCGGCAAGGTCTTGGAGCAAGATATGGGCGTCAGTGTGAAGGAGGCTATGACGAATGCCGGCGAGACTGGCGTCCAGGCTGTCACAGAGCAGGCAGTGCAGGTGGCCGAAGCAGTTCTCGACGGTAAGTTCGCCGACACCGGCAAGGCTGTTCTTGCGCTCAAGGAGGGCGCCCCAAAGGCGTTCTCGTAGATGCTCAGCTCACTGGACCCAGGTCAACGAAGACGAGCTTAGACGTAGCCAGCCTCATAGCTATATAGACAGCTTGCATGTAACACCACAACCTTGACATACCATAGATGACATGCGATTTTCTAACGACATTGATGTCTGCGACCGATGTACGCGGTCCGACTCGTACCTACTTTGTGCCCTGGCCAAACCTAAAGCGCAGCGGCTGACAGAAGAGCCCACATGCTACATCTGGACACCAATGAGCCGCCGCCGACATATCGGTCAAAGGTCCATCTGGGGTATGATCAGAGCTTACCGTGAATTGCCGAACACCCCTCCCAGCATCACAATTGTAGCATGGTTCCGACAGTGTCGTCAGTCACACCTGCTGCGCGGAAGCATTCGGGATGTCTAGGTGGGCATCTGGTTTAGCATCTCTAGAGAGTGACGGCGATGCAGTCATTAACTCATCAACACAATGCTCACGATCGCGATCACCGGGTCGAACGGCGAAGTCGGGAAGCGTACCGTGCTCGAAGCGCTAAAGGATGGCCACAGCGTGATCGGGATGGATCAGGGCGACGAGGCCAAGCTCGCGCCAGGTGTGGATGAAGAACTTCGCAAGCGCTTCACGTACAAGCAAGCCGACCTGAAGAACCGTGACGCTTTTCTGGGTGCGGCACGCGGAAGCGACGCCATGATCCACCTTGCAGCCGTGTTCAAGAAGGAGGGCGTGCCGGAGAGCTCGCAACTGCCCGAACATGTAAGTTGCCAGCTGCCGGGGCACTAACGTCAGGTCATCCACAATTGGAACACGGTCATGTCATGGAACGCGCTCGATGTGGCTGCCGAGCTTGGGCATAAGCGCGTGTCGCTCGCGTCGAGCATCAACGCCATCGGCCTGAGTATGTAGGAAGCAAGGCACGGCTGATTGTCCCAGAGTTCTCAGAGCACCCGACGCTGCACTACCTTCCGCTTGACGAGGAGCACCCATGCGATCCGGAAGACGCATATTCGGTATCCAAACTGTAGGTAGCGGCGTACAGGGCGGGTACACCGCCCACAGATCTGGGCCCGGAACACGGGATGGGACGACGAGGTCGAACGTCAGTGAGGCGCACGGGCTTGTTGGCGCGACGGTTCGGTTGGGCATTGGACACAGCGTGACGCGCACGACCGCTCTTGAACATTGAAACCTGCGCCACGAAGTACGCAGTACGGTCCGATGGTTCAATGCGAGTCCTTATGCGCGTTCTGTGCGCGGACGAGACGCCCCTACAAACGTTCCAAGGACAGCCTAACGCCATCACGCCCCTCATGCTCAGAAGCTGACACGATCTGCAGACAGCTCGAGCTGCAAGCCCGCGCGTTTGCGCGCAAGCACGGTATGCGCGTAGCGTGTATTCGTCCCCACTGGGTCATTCCCGAGTCGCTGGCGTATGATCCCGAAAAACTTGCCGCGACAGGCGGGCTGGCGAACGACTTATGGGCGTGGACGTCCGAGGGGCAGGCAGCCCGCGCATTCCTGCTCGGCCTGACAGCTCCCGCGTCCACCTTCCCCGAAGGCACTTCGGAGGCCTTCTTTGTCGTTGCACCTACGACCGTGCGACGGGAGCCCACGAAGAACTTGATCAAGGAGCACTTCCCCGAAGTCACGGACTGGAAGTGCGACTTTGATGGCAACGAGGGCCTGTACGACTGCTCAAAGGCTGAGCGGATGCTGGGCTGGACGGAGCGTGGGTTCCCCTGGTCTCCGGTCGAGTGAGCGGGTCACAGAAGGTGACGGCCAAGTAAGAGCGCTCTGGATAATGGAACAATGGGCATTCCTGGAGCCCTTGCAGTTACGCCCTGGGAGCGATGCATTGTTGTTATACGCGGCACGGTTGGACCAGGCTCACGATGCAATCGATGCAGACTAAGTAGCAGACTTGGAAGCCGCAGTTGTAATCGACGCTGTCATGTGTACATAGGCTTGTAGACCTGGGGCCTGGGGACTCCACTGATGACGCCCAATGCATGGCTCACCTCGGATTCAGGCACGCAGCAGGCAGGCCGTACGCGTCAGTGGCAGGCGTTCCTGGTATGCAGGGCGTGTCTCATTAAGCGAGCCCTCACTTAGCCCGGCGTGACATGTTGTGACACTGTTCGTTTCGTGTCTCTCATTCACGACGGCAACCCTTCCTCCAATCCTCAGCGACCTCTCGACTGACCCTGTGTCTTCACCACAAACTCGCTCCACCCACACTTCCTCCATCTCTCCCCCCCTCACGACTATTCCCTCATCGCATTGCCCCGCGGGCGCGCCGCCGCGACACCCCGCAGACACGACACGACTTTCACGACCTCGCTCACGCATCAACGCGACGTTTGCATCTTATTCGAGTCTTGACCCGAGCCCTAAACAATACCGCACCACGGCCCGTTAGCTTAGGTCGCAATCAACGTCACCGCCGTTACACTCTCGGTCACCTTTTTTGGGTCTTCGACACGGACTTGAGGAGCGCGGGCAGGGCTTTAAGAACCTGGGCTCTTCCGTCCGCTCCCAATTTGACTCGTTGTCTATCTCATCAAAGCGCACGACTTTCTGCTGAACGACGTCTTCAATGTCGAACAGTCCGCCATTAGGCGGCTCCGGCGCCGTAGACGACTGGACCGATGATCCGAGCTTCGACTTGTCTTTCGCTTCGACTTCCGCTCTTCTTCGACGTCACGCAGCCTGTCTCGCCCAGCAGGATCGCCTCTGCGTCAGATGCATGCCGCATTGAATGTTAAAACGATCGACTTTGACGATGCCGACTTTGATCTCGATGACATCGATCTGAACCCGGGAAACACCATCAAAGCCAAATCCCTGTCACTCTCCCAACCGGACGTCAACTCCACTCCGAGAGCTCCGAGAGTAGGCAACTCATCACTCATGAAGACAATCCCCGCCACCGTCATGGGCACCGGCCCGGCCGGCATCGGAACCATCACGAAACTAGGAAGTAGCTCGAAGGCGCCTGTCAGTCCAGCGTCGAAACTTCCTATGGGCGCGGTTAAGGCGCGCGCCAGGGCCATTGAGCAGGGTTGGGAGGACGACGTCGACTTTGACAGTGGAGTCAGCGCGGCTGCCGACCTGAGATCCAAGCTGCACAACCTTTCTTCAGCCGCCAAGCACTTCCCAGGGGTCAATGCCCTGGACGATCTCGATGACGACGAGGACCAGGACACGTTAAAGGCGGGCGCGACCCTCAAGGCCATGTTGCCTCCGAAACGCGAACGCGACGCGCAAGCCACGATCAAACTGAGCTCGAGCACGGGTCTGAGCAACACCGGGAGCGGTAGCGACACCCTGAAACCAACTTCGGCACTGGCTAAGAGCTTGAGGGAGGAGGATGACCTGGAGGGCGATCTCGTTTTGCCTCTGAGCTTGACCAACCTGACTCTTGCGACTCAGTCCTCGCAACCCAAGCTGCGAGCACGAAGCTCCATCGCTTCGACAATCACGACCGACTGGGACTCGCCCTCGACACCGAGCACCTCGGGCCGCAAGACCTTCATGTTCGACGACAGTCCGGGGGCCCGCCCATCTGACACATCGCTCACGAGCGTTTCGTCGAACGGGCTTGAGCACAGCAAAAAGTCGCCAGAAGACTTTTTGGATGAGGAAGAAGACTTTGAGTCCGGACTCGTACTCCCGGAGCAGCTGTTTCAAAAGAAGGGCAGCGTGCTGAATTCGATCTTGAATCGCAAACGTCGACAGCAATACGTGCCTCCGCCTCCGACGCATGACTTTGAGGAAGGGTTGGTGCTCGAAGATCCCCGAGCGGACCTGTCGAAGCGACGGCTGAAGGAAAGCCGCCGTGCCCGCACTGTTCCCGTTCCCTTCAATTTGAGCACGACAAAACGCGCCGAGCACAAGGAACTGCGTGACCCGCTCGAGGTTCCGCGACCACCTTCAAAATCGCCAGCCTCCAGCATCTCACGAGGCAGCAACCCTCACCGCGATCGCTCTAAGCCACGCCCCACCTCCCCGCACGTACCACTTTCGCGGGCCTCCAGCAGGACGCGACTCAGCGACATTCCCATTCCACCGATGCCGCCCTCGGTGCCAAGCACGCCCTCACGCCTGCGACAACAGAAATCGTACCACCACCTGCAGCCTAGCGTGTCTCCGACGTTGGTTCGCAAAAAGTCCCTGGCTAGCATGCAGGACGCACTTGCTGCAGGACACGTCCGTGAAGCGGATCTGCCGTCGATCAGCCGATTGACGCAGCCGACGTCCAGCTCCCTCGCGAAGCAGCGCCTCCCTCATCGACGTAAGATGGAAATGCCGAAACGGCGGCAGTGGGGCGACGGCAGCGAGCTGGACTCGATCGAGGACCTTGTCGACACGAGTGCGCCGCCCGCCCCTGCTTACGGACGCCTTGGTAGGCGGAGTCATGAGAAGCTTCCGAAGGGTGTCGAGGCCGGAGAACGCAAAAAGTCTGGCAAGCGTCGACCGCGAAAGCCTGCGATGCTCATCAAAAACCTCGGCAGCGTCAACGAGCGCAAGGTCGTTGGCGACATGGTGTGGAACCCCGCTACACTGCGATGGGAGGGTAACGAGGCGATCTTGCGCGATTTCGATGTTGTGGCATCCTCTCGCCCTGCTCTGATCTCGCACATCCCCACGCACAACTCGCCCATGAAGATTGTGGGCGACATGAAGTTTGACCCAGTACAGATGTGCTGGATCTCTCTCACTGAGGAGGAAGATCCTTTCGCTTCAATGGCCGATGACGAGGACGAGCCGTCAACATTACGCATCAGTGGGAAGAAGCTCGTTAGTATCGGGCTGTCGTCCATCCCCTCCGCTACGACCGCTCAGACCCCGCAATCGCGATTCGTCTCCGAGTCTACCACCATCAGCACGCACAGCTGGGAAGACCGCACGCGCCCCAACGCCCACAACGCCATCAGCACGGAGCTCTGGAACGAGTGCCGCGCCGCCGAGGAGCGACATCGCCGCGAGATGCGCGGATGGGTCACGCGGCCTGGAGACTCGAGAGACCGGGATAGAAGAGAAGAAAAGCGATTATGGGAGGTGAGGAACCTGGCTATGCGCAGCTAGCGCCTCGATACCCACTCTCCTGGGAGCAGCCCAAAACAATAGATATACCTTAGACACCCGAGGAGCCAACGATGTTGTACAGTGTGTGACTAGTGTAAAACACCATGCCGGAGAACTGTCCCGGTCCCCCACCCGAGGAGCTCGCAGCGAGCCCTGTTATGAATTTCCATGACAAGCACGGCCTGGTGACCTGCATCGACCACTTGAGGGCACGGACGAGTCGGCGCGCTCACCGAGGACTGCGCCAACCTCCAGTGGATAGGAGCAGAGGACCCATATGGGGGTGTTCGATCGTAAGATGGCCAGCCTGTACACGGACGTGGCGGCCTGATGAAGCTGGCTCGCAGACGCAGTGGCAGCGACGACTTTCCCACAACTCACGCAAGGCCACGCATGGGTCACGGTAGTATCGGCGCCTTCACATCTGCTCCACAGCAAGTTGACCAGTGGCATGTGCGCTAGCCCAGAAGATTGCGAGAATGTCGACCGAACCGCAATTTAACATCGATCATTTCAATACCTTAATGGTTACAGCCTTCCACGGACGGAGTGATCGCCGAACCGCTCTTCGGTAGGCGGGCGGGTGGAGATGCAGGTATATAAGACGATGGAAGCCCACCGCAGTAGTTTGACCCTCAGACCTGGAGCAAACTCCGCCATGCGTACCTTCGCTATCGCCTCTCTTCTGGCTCTCGTCGCCCGTAAGTCAGAGTTGTCGATTCACGCTAACATGCAGCTGTCCTCGCGGCATCCTACACCATCCCCGACGACTGCAAGCCATTCTGCGATAAGCACCCTGAGATCGAGAAGTGCTACGTGGCCAACAAGTCAGGCAAAGCCGCGGAGGGCTGCAAGGCCACCTGCGCCATTTGGGACGCTTTCGGACAGTGCGCCCGCTGTGCACCTGACATCGGTGCTTGCTACCTCCAAGCCAAGAAGGTTTGCGGAAAGGTGTAGAGAATCGTAGCGGATGATGAACTTGCAAGTGACACTGTGCGATCTTATCAATTGGCTGGCGGGCCGAGATAGTGAGCAGGCACGGAGTGCGCAGTCGTCGCAACCCTTACCCGTCCTACAGCGTCTGCCACCACCAACCGTCTCGAGGGCACACCTTCTCGCACTATGCTCTGCACATGCTTACCACAGAGGCTAGCATTTGAGGGCCCAGTGATGAACAACGTTTCTCAGCGTTTTCCTCCCACCTCGGCACGTCGACCGCGGAAAAACGGAATAATTGGGTTCAATAGGTGGCACTGGCCCCCTCATTCAGCAGCTCTAGTCCTGGCACCTTCCCCTGCAGGATTTTACCGAGGAATTGTGTTCATCGAGAGCTGTACTGTCGTCACAGGTTCATCAGACATGTCCGGATGGAACAGAGTGTCGGCGATTTTGCCGGCACGAGACCAAATACATGCCAGAGGGTCTGGGGAACACAGCGAGACCAGTCAAGAGATGTCTTGAGGGACCCCGCGTCCTGCTTCGGGCTAGAGGGCACGTAAATATCCTAGACTCAGCTGTGGAGGCGCGACGCATTGGCTGTTGGTCTCTGGGCTTACCATGAGGTCCATCAACGCGTTACAGATCAATCGACTATCCGCACAGCCGGCTAACAGCCCGCTGGTTCGACTAGAGGGGACGGCACCGGCTCGGGGCGTCGATGAAAATAGACAAGGCAGTTCTTTGCGCTCCTTCCTCCAGACAAGACCACCCGAGTCACTGGAATGTGGCGTTGAATGCGCAGGTTGATGCCGAGAACAGCTTGCGGATAACGCCGAACAGGAACGACCTGGTTGGGGAACCCTGGTAGCTCTCCTCTAGCGTTCTGTGGCATTGTGGCAGGTATAAGACACTCCCGTCTTTGCAACCTGCATCACATATGGCGGGGCCAGGTAGCCTCCTCCTCAGCATCAATTCCCACCCTCGTCACTCCTTCACCCTTCGTCACCTAGCATGAGGTTCGTCGCGGGCTTCTCGCTACTCGTTGCCGCTGTCTCTGCCTTGCCCGCCTTACCTAGGGCACAGCAGCAGGTTTGCGACAACCCCGGACGCTTCGTCTCCGTCGTGATCGACGCGTCCGGGTCGCAGGCGGACAATGACCCGAACAATGTCCGCCTGAAGGGAGCCCAGCAGATCATCGCCTCCCTGACTCCCGAGGGCTCGGCTACTGCAGCCAACAAGGCTGATGAGATCGCAGTGGTTAGCTTCACCACATCTGCTGATGTTCTTTACCCGCTCGGGAACCCCGGCAGCGAGGCTTCTGACGTGGCTGCCTCTGTCTCTGCCAATGGCGGCACAGACGTGTACCTCGGTCTCAAGGCTGGCCTGGATCAGATTGCCAGGGTCGGCAGCAGCCAGTTGGACCGTGCCGGTGTCGTCATGTTCACCGACGGGCTGGACGATGGTGTCGTTGGAGCTACGGAGTGGGAGCGCAAGCGTCAGCGTCTGCAGGTTGTTGCCAAAGCCAAGGCTGCCGGTGTCCGCGTCTCCTGGGGCCACCTATCGTTTCCCAAGACATCGACCCATGGTGGTGGCCTTCTCAGCGACATATGGAACATCATCTTCGGCGGCGGGGTGGGTAGGACTACGACCACGATTGCGGGCCCCGAGCTGGACAAGGAGCTCGCCGCTGCTGTACTCGCCACTGGCGGCACGGTTTCGGTGATCTCATCTGCCGATGCGCAGATCTCCTTTGTCGAGCAGGTGCTGAAAAACGGTATCACGAACAATGATGGCCGTTGCCACGGCCTCGATATCGATCAGTCTGGCGGCCCTGTCAAGAACAATGTCACTTCGCTCGGCCTCTGCTCGGACAACGCCAATGCTGTCTTTACCTACACACCTTCACACTCGAAGGAGAAACTCGCTGTCACGATCGATCTCCTCTCCACCGCGAACCATGTCAACCTACACGCCACTCTCGAGAATAAGTCCACTGGCTCAAAGCTGAAGGTCACTGTGGACAGCGCCAGCCCCACTCAGATCCTGACGGCAGAGGCTGCTCCCGGAGAGAATGTCGAGATCACCATTCAGCCGTCTGGCGCGTCGGCCGACACATGCCAGTACGGTGTTCGCCTTGATGCTGTTCCCATTGACACAATCCCAACTAGCTGGCAGACGGTCTCGTCTTCTTCTTCCAACGCGCCTCTTCCCAGTTCTTCTCACGATTCCTCTCCCACGTCGTCGAGCACTCCTCCCACATCGCCAGATGCCCACCCTTCTAGCTCTTCCAACAGTCCTCCTCCCACATCGTCGAACAATTCGTCGTCCACATCTTCCAGCGCGTTCCCTACTTCCGACGGACCGCCTTCTACCTCTTCCAAGGCGCCCCCGCCCACTTCCTCTAACACACACTCTTCTTCGACCTCCCAGGCCCCCCCGCCAACCTCATCCGCCCCTCCTATATCGAGCGTGCCGCCTCCCTCTTCGTCAACTGCGACATCGTCTACTCAGCAGTCCAGTAACTCATCCGCATCTCCCACCTCTATCAGCGCCGCCCCCACGTCTCAAGGGCCCAGGCTCCCGAATGTCCCACCGCTGCCATCCCATCTGTAACGGTCACAGCTACAGCAACTGTTGTTCAGACCATGACCGCTACCACCACTGCCACTGCCACTGCCACCTCTGTGCAGACCGTCACCGCTACGGCTTCCACCACGGGAAGCATCTGCTTGTGCAAGTGCGATGCGCCTGGTGTGCAGCCACTTGCTAAAATCGAGCTCTGACCGTCTCCACCTTTACCTTTACTCCCGCGCACCTATCGCACGGACAATATCGTTTTCCAAGTCCTTTAGCGGTACCATTTCACACTTCAACCGTCTGGGTATGCAAAAAGTGCCATCGCACGATCTCTAGGGATTGCATGGGATCGCGTCCGGCATGCACGCGCAGCGATAAACAGTACATCGATATGAGCTACAGCAAAGAGATTTCATTTCTACACGGTGCCCCCAAGAGGAACCTGCTCGTATCCAATAGCCATCCACTGAGCAGATCGCTGAACGGGTTTCCCATGCCCATGGGCATGGCGGCCTGGTTTAACTCCCCCAACAGCATGGCCATCTCTTCGGGGCTGTGGCCCTGCGGGGTAGGTTCGGCGCTTGCTACCCCGCCGCTCCACGACAACAGAGCGGAGGTGTCTCCGTAGAGCTGAGATGAAGAGATCGCAGGCGGCGGGTAGCTTCCATTGCTACTCGGAGGTGGATAGCTAGGGGCAGGTCTGCCAAGATGGTTAGCCCTCAGCGTCCGAACGCGTCGAGACCACGGGTCGGGGGCAACAGGGCTGGCCGCGCCAGACCCCTCGGAAACAGTCCCGTCGTCGAGACCATGGCGTCGCAAGAGCCTGCGGGCTTCTCGAAGCTAAAGTCAGTCATCGCGAAGTCTTCCGCAACCCACTAGAGAGCGTGCACTAGAGTAGTATCGCCCAGCCCTTTGCAAGACGTTGGCCATGACAGCAAAGTCGGCTGTGAGCTGGTTGAGTTCAAGGGACTGAGCGTCTGGAGGCAGCAAGAACGCGTGCTGCAGGCGGATGCGGACGCTCTCATACACGCAGATACCGAGTGATGGATCTCCGAACACGACAGAATCCAGGTCTACTAGACTTGCCACATGTGCAAGTGTGCCGGATATCATCCGAGCGTGAGCAACGCATTCGTCACGCTGTCGATCGATCCACCCTGGGGGCGCCGTGTTGGAGATTTCCGATTCCAAAGACTCGACGAAGCCCGGTAATGCCGGCCGTGTGAGTTCTGCGTAGTTCATGTGATACCATATATGCAACATGGCGAGAGGCGTCAACTCGTTCTGGAACTTGCGGGCGTAAATGGTCTCCGGGTCAAGCCGGAATTGCGGTGACAGCGAGTTGTACCAATCCTTTATCTTGCGCTCGGCGGCGTTGAATCGTGATGCTGGATCCCATGGTGGCAGATCGGACGGTTCTCGGTAGCGAGCCGTTCGGAGGATCATGGTACGGATGCCCTGCAGACGCACAAAGTGCGCGAACAGCCCAACGCCTTCGAAAGTTGCGGGGTTCGCCTCTTGATCATGGGCATCGGCCTCAGTCTCCAAAGCCACACGGGGCGTTTCTGTGCTGAGTCCAAAGGCAAACGGCTGGTCATCGCAGGGTAACCGAATCGAGAGTCTGGGAGCAGCCAGGTATTCCGCGACACCCGTGGACATCATTCTGTCCAGAGAGTAGCAGCTCCACATGAGGCGACGGAGCGTTTCACGCTCTGTCACAGTGGCAGGTTTGTCGTTGGGAAGCTCGTGGTGCAGCTGCAAGGCAAGGGCCATTCGTGTAGCAACTGCGGCCAATACAAACCCTTGACTGGCCTTCCCACTGTGGATGTCATTCTTAGCCAAGATGAGCGCGGCAGCAATACTCTCTGGGTTCATGTCCTCTGTCAAGAGAAGCCCTTTGGCTTCATTCGCCCATCTCCGGGTAGTAGCCGTGCCCATGATAGGAAAGGGAGCCGTATCGTCGGGAGGTTTGACGAAACGAGCTGCAGCGGCGCAGATGGCCAGAATCATCTTTCGCGAGGCGGTGCCGTCAGCCACATCGCGAAGGAGGGTGCCTCGATGGACAACAGCATTGGCTTGAAGGGGATAAATGTGCGTAAAGAAAGCCTCAATGTGCTCCTCAACAACACTACGCGGAATACCATGAAGACTAGGAGTCAGCCAGGATATAAGACTTGGCTTACTGTGGGCCGTTGCGGCGATGCTCGGCATCACCGTCGTATGGAGAGCAATCAGCGCTGCTGGGACCTGCTGCAGAGGTCGACCGATCATAGGAATAGTCGCAAACAATGCCGTGATCTCTACAGCGAGTGCAGGATGGCTGATCTTGAGAGCAACGACTTCGGGCCGACCGACACGCTGAACAGGCGGCCTGGCGTTGGCGGCGGATCGGACCGGCTAAGCATGAGCAGAGAGCGATATAAGTCACTCACAGGATGGTGACAGTTGGTCACTGGGCTCAACCTTCGCCGCAGAAGCTGACGCAACACCAGCACGCTCGTCCAGGACATTTCTTACCACGGGCCAACGACAGTGAAGCAAAACGCGTTCGCAATTGCCGCATGTGCCAGGAGCTTCATCGCACTTGACCTGACGAGTCAGCCAGTTCCTTTCTCCAACTCACCTTGCGTGCTCGACATGTGAGACAACCTCAGCCGTTAGCATTGCACCGCCGCCCAGCAAGCCGGCCGCCGCCCCGGGCAAAGCCGAAGACTGACACACCTGTTCTTGTTCTCTTGCCCTTGATACGCCGCGGTCCATTGGCCGCTGGCTTTGAGGAAGGGCCAGCGCCATCCGTTGCTTTGGCGGGCTCGCGTCCAGAATCATCGTTGTCAGACTTGCGACCCATGTTTAGGGTCCGTAGAGATATTCAGAGCGATGCCAAGATCATGGTCTCTTCGACCGGCAGTTGACGCTCCCCGGCGCCCCCCTGATGCGGAATCAAATCATGCGGGTCCCCTGCATTGACCCTGGCCCACTCCGCAATCTCTTCACTGCATACTGCGACTTGGTCTCCTAAAGACTTGGATAATGCTCTCTACTATGCATGTGCAAACTACTCAGCCTCCGTCTTGACGCGCTTCTTTACAATGTTGTCGGTGTCTCCTCCCTTACGCTTTGTCTTCGGCTTCTTCTGCACGGGGCTTGAATCCTTGGTCTGTGGTCAGCTCACTTCTTCCATAGCCAACGTACCAGTTTCGAGTGGATGTCCATGAGCTTAGAGTAGTTCACACCTTGCCGGGGCCAGAAAAACGAAGCAAACACCCAACAGTGCTTCCTCCATTTGGCAGAATCCGCCCCTTCAGCAGCCTTCTCCGCGACAATCTCTTCGATGCGTGATCCGATGCCAGCGACGCATTCCTTGAGGGCTGCAATCTTCTCCTCACGACTGAGGTTGTCGGTACCAGACTTGAGCTTTTTCTGTATATCAGCACACTCCTTTGTCGATACTCACGAGGTGTCGCTTCGCTGGTCGCAGCAACTCCTTGACAGCATCCTCGTCCATCGACTCGTAACTTTCTTCATCCTCCGAATCGGTATACTCGGGCGTCTTCCGCCTCTTGCCCTTATCTCCTCGAGAGCTACTACTAGCTTTGGCGCTTACACTGAAGGGCAATGGGGGATGGTCGTAACCAAAGCCCTCCTTGACAGGCATGCTTGCAATGACCGCTTGTTGCTCGATCAGCATGCGCCGGTTCTCTTCATATTCGCGAACAAGTCCACACAGGTAGTCGCCACGGCGGACGAGGTGGATCGGACCCGGAATTCCAGCTTTAGGCGCATTGGGGTCCTTGACAACCTTGGGGTCCTCGAGGAAGATCTTGTCGTGCAGCTCAAGGGCAGGATCCTAAGGGTTAGCTTTGAAGTTTGAGCGCCACTTACATTCTTGATCTGTTCCCAAGCACCAAAGCCATACTTCCAGATGCCGATAAGCAATTTGGAGTCGTCCTTCGGCCCCCATTCCACCGACCAGTTCATGGTGGGTTTGAGGTTGTCGTGAGGGATGGCATAGTTCTCGATGTCCTCCACGCGCTTGAAGTGCTCTACTAGAGCCTTCAACTCATAGTAGCGAGCGACTACCGTCTCGGCGTTGATGCCCTGGATACCACGGAATGTGAAGAGAATGGCTTTCTGTCGCAAAGACGAAGATATAGTTTCGCCGCGCTCCTGCATCGCGCGCAGCTCATTTTTGTGGTTGGTGACAGCTTCCTCTGCCTGGGTGAGAACGTCGTCGCACGTTTGGATGACGACGACACGGTTCTTGGATGTGAGCTTGGCCTCTTCAACGATCGTGTCGTAGCGTGTGCGAATCGGTCCCCACTTTTGCAGACCACGGATGAGAACACGGAGGTCACGATCTATTGTCAGCGGACGCGGGTTTGCTTGACTCACCTTTAAGCTCGATTGCTCGTTGCGCGTTGCTCTTGCGGGGTCCGGCGACCTTTTGCTTCTTCTCGGCGGGAGAAGCAGCCTTGCTCCCAGCCGGTTCACCGTCGGCCTCGTCCATGCCCTCGTAAGCTCCCGGAGCGCGAGCAGCCGCTCGCTTGCGGGGGCCCACTTCTCCTTCCTGCAAGGCGCGGCTCTCCTCCTCGTCAAGCTTGACACGTTCTTCGACGGGAATGATATCGTCCCAACTCAGATCGTCGGCGTCATTCTTGACATCCTGAATAGCCGCAAATTGGGCCAGGAAAGCCTCGCCTCCGGAAGAAGTTCCTCCAGGCGCAGCAGCAGCTTCTGTGTCGAAGTTGTCGGCCTTGTTGAGAATGTCGTCCAAGTCCATGGCATCGAGCTTTTGGTTTTGGGCATTCTCGTCCGCCTGGAACATGGACTTGGCACCAAACTTGAGGATAGCCGCCAGCTCCTCTTTTGAGAAATCCCCGTTCTTGTCTTTAGGGGTCGACGTTCCGTTGATGTGGCCACCGCTGGTGTCCATTTGATTGATGACTGGTATGAGCAGGAATCAACACTAATTACTCACTGGCATACTCCAAAATCATCTTGCGCTTCGCACGCTCCAGGATGTCCTCTTCAATTGTGCCCTTCGTTACGAAACGGTAAATGTTGACATGCCTGGTTTGACCGATTCGATGCGCACGAGCCATGGCCTGCAGGTCGTTTTGAGGGTTGTAGTCACTCTGGGTTGTCAGTTTGCGCTTTCAAACAACAACTTACGTCGAAAATGATGACAGTGTCTGCTGTCTCGAGGTTGATGCCGAGACCTCCAGCTCGGGTCGACAGAAGAAAGGCAAAGTCGGGTGATCCAGGCGCATTGAAATGCTCAATACTCTTCTTTCGCACATCGCTGGGAACCGTACCATCGAGGCGTTGATGGGTGTAATTCCTGGCAGACATGTAATCCGAGATGATGTCCAACAAACGAACCATTTGGCTGAAGATAAGGACGCGGTGGCCGTCCGCCTTGAGCCTTTGCAAAAGCTTGTCGAGCAAGACCATTTTCCCGCTGTTCATGACCAGTCCACGGACCTGTTCATGCACCGGCTTGCTGCGGTCCTCGGCGCCGTCGAACAGATAGGGATGGTTGGCCGCTTTCTTGAGTTCCATAGCGACGTTCATGAGGGACACACTCTGCGTACCACCCTTGCTAAGAACGGCGAAATTCTTCGTGAGGATGTTCTTGTAATAGTGCTGTTGCAGACCAGACATCTCCACTCGCAAAATGGATTCCGACTTGGTGGGAAGCTCCTTCACAACGTCCTTCTTGAGACGACGAAGCATCAACGTCTCCAACTGCGAGTGAAGAGCCTTGATCTTGGCCTCCTGCTCGGTATCGCCCAGCTCAAAGTCGTTGGCCAACTGGAATTGCTCGGGTTCAATAAAGTGAAGAAGGCTGAGCAGTTCTAAAGTCAGCGTAATGACAATTTTCCACTCACCCTTGACGTTATTCTGCAGCGGTGTACCGGTGATGAGGAGGCGGAAGCCGGTGGAGAAGCTCTGCAGCGCTTCATACAACTGGGAGTCGCTATTCTTCAAACGATGGGCCTCATCGACTTCGAGGGCTTGCCACTTGATCTGCTGGAGTTCTTGGCGGTCCTTGAGGATAAACTCGTAGGTAGTGAGGAGAACATTGAACTTGAGGTTCTTCAAGGGGCCAAACTCGGTCTGGCGGATCATCTCACGCGAGGCAGCTGAGCCCATGTACATGATGACGTTGAGGTCCGGTGCCCAAGTGCGGAACTGCATTTGCCAGGCGTTGATGGTTGACAGAGGAACAACGACGAGGAACGGGCCGTATTGCTTCTGCGTGTGGAACAGATACGAAAGGAAGCTGACTGACTGAACAGTTTTGCCAAGTCCCATTTCATCCGCCAGCATACCTCCGTGACCACCTTTGCACCAAAGATACGCGAGCCAGTTGAGACCAGTGAGCTGGAATGGCTTCAGAGCGCCACCACACTTGAGATACTCTGGGTCCTCGGCAATCTTCTGATATGTCGGACGATTGTGGATCGGGTAGAACTGAGTTTTCGCCGGAACCGTCGGTCGCGCCATCCTCTCATGGTAAGCCTGGATGGCGTCTTGCGCTTGGTCCTTGATCTCGTCGTACGCTGCGGTCAGGTCGAGAAAGGCTCAACAACTTACTCTCCCACGTGCATTCAGCGTACTGGAGGTCTACTCGTCAGCTCGATACTACGCCTATCCTCACTGGTCCATTTGCAGAGGAACAAAGTCACAGACTGGCCATCTCGCTCTTCCTCCTTTTCGCCAACAACGCGCTCGACCTGCTTGTAGCTCTCATGAAGGTCTCGGATACGTTCTCTCTCAATTTCGTATTGCTCCAAATCTTCACGCGAAGGCTTCCATTTGGCGTCGGGGGCAGGGTTGTGGAAAGCCTGCTCGACCTGCCACACCTTCTGGATGTAATTCTCAACCTTCTTGAATCTAAGATGAGCAAGGATCTGCACCTCGACTTACCCTTTGAAGCCCTTCAGGAATTGATACGTCTCATCAGTATTGTGAATGTGGCTGTAGCCCTTCCACTTGACATGGAACCGCTGTCCGTCAACTCGGCTATGAAGAGGCACTCACGAGGTTCGTTTGAGGAATGTCCTTTTCGTCCTTAGCGTGCTCCTCATCGCGACTGTGGGAAAGCACAAGATCAATCTCATCCGCATTCCCGTTGTCTGCCGTCAGGAGAGGCCATTATCCAAAACTCACCGATGCGTGCCTCTTGCTGGTAGTACATGACATCGTCATCGCCCTCGCTGTCAAGACCGTAATCGACGCTCGCTTCGTTGTAGGTCACGACCTTGCGGGCGGCACCTCGTCGCCACGAGGCACCATCAGAATCAAAGGCAGTGTCCGGAGTCGATGTTCCGCGCGAATTGCCGCCTGAACGCTCAAAGAACTTCTTCTTGTGCGACTTGGTCGCATAATCCTCATCAGATGAGTCTGAGGAGGGCCTCTTGGAGGGGAAGTGCGACGGAGCTGAGGTCAGCGTAAACGGGAGCTCGACAAACCTTTCTTTGCGGCCTTGGACTTCTGTGGTTTGCGCTTCGCGCTGGAGCCAAAGTCGGGATCATCGTCTTCATCGCCGTCGTCCTCTGACGCGTCTTCCGAGATGAGTGCGTCGTCGGAATCGCTGTGACGCTGTGGTGTCAGAGGCATCTATTCGATTATACGCACGCTGTCCATGTCCAGTTCCTCCTCTCCATCCGCATCATCTATACCGTTGTCTGAGGGCTCAGGAGTAAGATCGTCATCCGACGCTGCTCTGGGAGCATTCAGAATAATTTGGCGGGGGGCCTTCGTGTTAGAGCTAGCTGTGGTGTGGCTACTCACCGGCAGAGGGCTGCTCCCTTCGTCCGAATCACTTTGCATAATGGCGAGCGAGGCCACTGCTGTGGAAAACTGCTGCTGTTAGCTCATTAAGGTCTGAACCTGGATGTCTGATCCACTGCTGAAAAGTCGCTCGCGCGAGTTCGCGAGACATGTTGCCTCAGCACAGGCATAGAGGATGCCCTTCCGAACAGTATCACTGTTCATCCTACATCCACACGGCCATTGCGGGACACATCTCACAGCGGTGTCGACCGCACCGCCGCGCACGGCCGGCGACGTGTCCTCCGGCGAGCGACCCTCACCTGATCCGGACCAAACTCACAAAAAAAAACAAACCAGTCAAGCAAAGTTACAGGGAGCGATGATTGAGGATGGGGAAGAGGGAGTACCGCCGAGGGCGGGGGGAGCGGCAGGCAGGCGGAGGTATCGGAGTCGGAGTCGGAGGTCAGGTGGAGAGAAAGAGGGAGGGTTGTAAGTGGTGTAACCGTGTAGCGGACCCGCGGAGATGACGCGCCTGCGCGTTGCAAATGCACGAGATACCGTCGGAGGGGTGGATGGCGAAGGCGAGGGGATGGATGGTGAGAAACGGATGGTGAGAGCGGGACTACCGACGACGTGGTGCGCCCCTCTTCGAGCGAGCGAGCGACCCTATGGTTTGGTTGGACCCGTGAGCGCGGGCAACGCCCCCACTCCGGGCTGCCGCCGCCGACACTATGTTGGCCTTGCACGCCAACCAAAACCCCAACGTCAACGGCCGGGCTACCCGGCGGGCGCTTTTTCCAGTGCCTTGAGCCCTTGATCGTGGGTTCAGGTATCTCCCTCGTGTCGCCATGCATCCGCGCCCAGCGTCTTGCATCCTCCCTCCCCCCTGGCCCACCAGCCCATAGCCCACCGCAACTCCGACGATGCCTCAGGTATCAGGTAGCCGATGCACAGTGCATCGCACGACATACATGGCCCCGTCCGAATATTCCAGCGCACAAGTGTAGCCAAGCCATCGCGAGCTCCGACGAGCCTTAAAGTTGCCTGCCGAAATAATGAATAGAGATCAGGTTGCCAGGCTGCCAGGCGATTGCCGCACTCGCCTGCCTTTCCCCTTGCCCCGCACTTCGGTTCACATGTGTCGGACCGCCGTCCAGGTCATCGCCCGCCTAGCACATGTGGCCGAGCCGACGTGGGTGGCCAAGTTACGCACATGCATGGCACCGGATGGCCGGATTGACTGACCATACCTTGCAGCAAGAGGATGGCCGCGCAGCTACTCTGCCATGACTATGATAGATTTTGTAGAGCAGGTGACCATGTAACCGTCAGACCTAGAACCTACGCCAACGGCGCCATCCACAGTAGTCGCGGCCTACGCTGCTGTGTCAGTCCACGGTTGACGATTCGCTTACCGGTTTGGGGGCTGACTGGCGGCACCCAAGCACTAACGCGCCCACGCCTAGCTGGGCTTACATGCCTTGCACGTCGTCCGCTACCCCCTTGCAGGCTGGGGTCTGCTGCCTGCATGCCATGCTTACGCACCCGCTCCCTCTTGTCTCCCGAGGCCTCCGGCCCCGACCCAGCTGAAACCCTCTGCGCCTCAGCTCGCCCGCTCCTCCTTGGCTTCCCTTTCGCCTTCCTACACTTTGATCCTGAGCCTCGATCGCAAACGGCCGATGCATGGTTCACGCACATTCGCACAACCTGACGCGGGTCAGTGTCAAGCCCAGACATGTCGCGGGGTTGCACGACTCCGCACCGCTACATCTCAGTGCGCGGTGCTGCAATGCTACGCATGATGCGCATGCAGCAGCGGAGCAGTGCGCAGTCCCGTCCATTTCCTTGCAGTTTCGCAGCAATCCTGCGACGCCCGTACATGTGTTCTTGAACCTGTGACCAGTAGATGAGTACTGTATGCATGTGCATGCTGGGGTTGCTGTGTGTTGGGAGAGAATCCAGTATCTGGAGGAACTATCGTCCCTCAAGTTCGCAAGAGAGTCCGTATACCATGCTCACGCAGTACGTAGCGATTCTGAAAGCCTGAGGAGCTCTCGGAGCTCCAGAGCTCTAGAACTTGTTGTGCATGTACGGTTCAATACGCCCTGTCCTAGATGACTGGTCCTAGATGACTGGTCGTGTTGACTGGTCCTAGATGACTGGTAACTGTAGCGTGACGCGTCCGAGCTTGGAAGTCAAGTCACGTGATGCTCCCAGCTTAGCGACACGTCTCATGACGATGCGTGTCGTCGAGACTGTCCATATCAGGCATTCACGCGTCCTAGCACGAACAACATGTCGCAGGCCGAGGCGCGCCAGCGCGGCTCTCCCAAGGCCGTTAAGTCAGAAAAGTGTGAGTGCGCAGAACATCGCGCGCACCGCTGACGACCAGTTACCTTCACACTGGGAAAGCTCGATGCGGGAATGGTTGGTCTTTCCAAAGTCATCGCTCACCTCAGGCTATCCTTCTCGGTCCGAATGCGCACCTCCTGGAGTTTCCTTCGCTGCTTCTGCCAACGCCATCGCCTACCGATCCGCCGTTGGGACCAGGCTCAATCCTCACGATCACCGTCTCCAGAGACATGGAGGCCGAACGTGCGTCTAGGAATGCCTTTGAAACTCTGCAGGAGTCCATTCTTGAGGAGTACGGTACTACCTCGCCGTCGAAACCCGTCCTAAGGGTTCAAAACGTCACGCAGACTAGCGTTGCTCTCGAGTGGGACCCTCTCAAGCTCGGAAGCGCCAGTTTCCGCGGCCTGGAGATGTATCGAAACGGTCAACGCTGGGGCAGAGTTGGAGGTGACGTCGGAACAAAGGAAGAGAAGCTCGAGTGGAAAACGGGTGGTCTCCAGAGCGGCGAAGAGTACACCTTCCAGCTGGTCTTGTCAGTGTCTCTGTGCGCGTAACAGTCGGCTGACGACGCAGAAAAACCACGGCCGGTACCTATACCTCCAATCTTCTCCGTGTGAGGACGCACACGATGGAGTACGTTGTAATTGGAAGCTAGTGCTGACAATCAGCAACTTGACTGGTCTATACGTTACCTTTGGGTCGATCCAACCACCAACGCTCATCAACCAGCTGCGCGGCTGCTTGGAACAGATCCATGCGCGTGAGGCCCCTGCCGTTCAGCTTGCTACGACGCACTTTGTTTGCTCGTCTCCTTTAACTGGAGGTGACGAGTCGGGCCGAGGGGGGCACCTCGATGACGCCTACACGCAGGCCATGGCTGCAAACTTGCCAGTAGTCAGCCCAGCGTGGCTCCTGGCCGTGGCTGCGGAACGGCGTCTCGTTCCCATCGCGAATTATCTGCTGCCTGCCCCGACGCAGTCCATCGACACCGCGGGTGGCCCCGCTCCCTTCCGACGCCCAAGTTCTTCTCGGCCTTCTTCACTGCCCGCCCCCGGTGATCTCGGAACTTCCAACCACGACACCATCCGATCCCCGAGTCCCGAAACCGTTGCGCGCATGAGCAACACTGGGCCCGCCATGAGTCCGTCGTCGCGCACTCAGTCATTCGAACATCGGCAGATGTCTCTTCCGACAGAGCCAGAATCATCAGGCTCGGGACGTCCTCGGAGCCCGATAAAGCCCGAATCCGATGGCCGCTTAGACCGAGGGTTCAAGTTCCCTTTATCCGTGAACACTGAGGATAAGACGGAGCAGACGCTGTCGTCGCCTCTCAAGCAGACCCCGGTCGTCCACATCCAGGCCCCTTCCACTGACGGCCCTGTCTCGGCCCCCGTGGGCTGTGACGATAAGCCCACAGAGCGATCCCAGGATACCCCCGACGCCGACCGGGAGGAAGTCTCGGCAGCCGTGAGTGCTTCGGGTGGGCAGGAGTCGTCGGTAGACGATGGAGCGAAGGATTCACAAGTAGATGACTCATCAAAACCGTCAAAGGCTGCGGGTGACGCGAACCTTGACGAAATAGACCTTAGTTGATAAGCTGCGTGAGATGCAGCCAATGTGTAAGCGAAATTGCTTTGTACAAAGCTCTCTTTACGGCGAGATTACAATGCCTCAGAAAACGCTCGACGCCCAAGCTGCACGCGCCTTTCGAGTTCTTGAATGGGGTGACGAGCAACCGGAAATCCAGCCCTTTTGACGTCATGATCTGACCGTCTTTGGTCAGCAGAAAACGGCAACCCGGCTCACCTTTGCAGCGTGACATTTCGATAGCTTTTGGTCCTGCGGAGCTGTCTCAGAGCGATATTCAACAGCCATCTGCCCAGGAAAAGCAAGGGAACCTGCCGTTTCAGTATCGAAGCAGGTCTCGCACAAACCGTTTCGAAACTGGTACTAGTTGACACGCTGCAGATCACAGTCCACGCTGCTCTAAGAATGTTCGGTCCCATGGCGAACACCGCTCGCAGGACGGACCAGACTGGCTGCATCAGCAGTTGTAACTGGGACTCACCCACCTGGGATGATAGTCCACGGAGCCGTGACAGCATTGACAAAGGACGTAATGCTGGTGTTCAGACGCTCGAGCGAAACCTTGGCATTCTCGGCGAGCATCAGACTATGGGCCATGGAAGACTGCAGGGCCTGTTGTTGACGCTGGTGTTCAGCTAGAATCGAACAATGACTCACAGATAACATCTTTGTATTTTCCAATGCCTGGATGATCTGCGGAGACAAATCTGCCGTGTTCTTGCTCATAGTCTGCAATTCCTATGACGTTAGACGTTAGGAAAAGATAGACACCTACGTTCGTGAGAAATAGCTGAGCCTCGTGGATGAGGGCTTGCAGCGATCCCTGGACATTAAAACCACTCCCTGCAGCGACGTACAAGCTGGGCATGTGCAACCTCTGACACGTCCTTCGCCGATGAACCCAGTAGCGACACAGACTGCCACACATGAGCGGTGTAGTCGCTGACGAGGTGGGATTGCTGGTGTGAGCTGCGCGTCTCCGTGAACGTACGTTCAGATATAAGGCTTCCACAAAGGCTTCAACGTCGGATGAGACCTGGAATGAGCTCTGTCTCAACTGCAAGGTACTTGGGTTGAAAGGGCGAGCTGATGATCCCCTAGAGTGTCTCGCAGCTCTCGATGCAAGGATTCTCGAAGCTGGTGAAATTCCTGGTTGAGCACTCCACGCAGACCGTGACGCTCTCGAGCAAGCGCTGCGAGTGTGAGGTCGAAAGTATCGCTGCTACGTGCTTGCAGCTGCGAGAGTAGCGATTCGAATTTATCAATCATGCTGTGGAGTGACTGGCGTGAGCTATACGGGCGGGTTGGCTTACGTGGTGCTGTGACTCCCACTGCCCCTGCAGCCTTGTGAATGCAACAGCTCGATTGCGCTCGGCTGTGCGAAGCTCCTCGAGTAGTCGGGCTTTCTCCACAGAGATATTGTGATGCCTTCTCTCCGCCTCATCTTTCGGTCAGAAAAGTTGACGCAACAACTTCACCTGCTCTGAACTGCTCGGTCAATGCGGACCACAGTAGAACTCTGTTCAGCAACTAGTCGACGCGTTCTCTTACTTGCGTCACTCAGATAACCGTTGAAAGTCGTCCAGTCTTGAGGGCTGCGATGGAGGGCGCTGGGGTCAGCGTCGAGAGTATCCCACTCACGAGAGACATTGCGATTGAAGCGCTCGTGTAATATCCATCGCGCTCTCAGCCGCTGCCGGCGCCCACCGCGAACATTCCTGCGGACAAGGCTGGCGGGCTGAAATCAACGCACAAAGAGTCATGGATATAGCCACTCTGCGTCAGTGCACTAAGCGAAGGCTGCTCACCATTAGTCCTTTCCATTTCCGTCAATCGTCCTCCTTCGCCTCGAAGGTGTACAAGTGTGACCACCTGACAATCCTCGTTGCCCGTGCGTTCGGCAAGGACTTGTATGTCAGTGCACCGGCTGGATTACTCATCTCTGGCGTACACCAGCTGGATTACTCACCTCTGTTGAACTGATCAACGGCTGCTTCATCCAGTCTTGCCAGCTGCAGGTGCCGGTCGGGGTTCAGACCCCAACCCAAGACGTGGCCGATGAGGAAAAGAACTGCGCACACGGGCAGCATTGTAGGTGTGAGTGGTCGATGTGGAGAAGTCAAGGTCAGTGAGATGAAAGACAAAGTTTGGCGTCGGGCGCAGTTGATCGACGGCCTTCTGTTCGGCACTCTCTCACGAATGTATCATATAGCTACAACCTTGGGCCAGTCTCTCATCGGCAGCCACTCTCCATTTGGACCAAAGCGTGGGTTTGCCGGAAAATGTAATCCGTCACCTTGGGGTCTCCCGATGGGTACTGCCAGGTGAGCAAGAGTCTCGCGGAAGACTCACATAACCATCCAACCCAGCTGGTGCCCATCTCACGCCTCCACATGTCCCGTTTCCTACCGAATGCCCACCGGTCGTTCACAGCAACGCCACCGTACTCGGCTTCCCACTGCCGGCGCACCCGTCGCATATCGGCGGTCATGCACTTTGATTGGAACTCATTTTCCAACATTGATTGTTCAGCCTTGAGCTGAGCGGAAGATTGGAAGGATTCGACTGTTGAACGGCCCTTTAGGATGAGGAAGATGTGTGTTGGCAACATCATGAACGCCGTGAATAAAGCCAAAAATCCTGCGCTGAATGTCAGATGTATCAGAGGCTAAGAACTCACACGCATATAATGGCGATTTTTTGCCCATCGACGTTTTCCGACTTTGCAACGTCCACGATGAGCACGATGGCCGTATACAAGCAGAATAGTCCAGCCCAGAACGTAAATGTGACGAAAATCTAAGGTCAGCTGTCCCTCCGCAGAGCGCTCACCGCATGATTATTCCAGCCAACGCAACGCCCGATCCACATACAGTGATCTGGAGTCAGCTAGAACTACGCTACAGCTTACGATCAAACTGAAGAATACAAGTCCCGCAGTGACGACAGTGATGCGTGCGATCGGGCTTGATGATTCTGCAGTGCTGGCACCACCGGGGAGCCGAGTTCACGATAGGGTTCGGCCGACGAACGTAGCGACTCGTGTGTTCTTCGTTGGGGTAGTTTTCAGGCGAAGAAAACATAACCCTCTCTTCCTCATCCTCAGCGATAACCGAAAGGGAAACGGGGGGCACGGTCGAGGTAGAAGCACTCTCGTCCGCCGCGGGTTTGTGGGTTACTGGAGCAACCTGTGGAAATGAGCAATGTCGAAGCTGAAGACCCTACATCTTTGGCATAGCCTGGTGAGGTGAAGATGATCTATTGTTAGTTGCGCTGAAAAGAACAACTCACGGCCCCGTACGACCACATAAACATGAGCCATAGAATGATGAAGCCGATCGCTAATCCGACTGCAACATGAGCGAGGAAAGACAGACAGCCTTACTGCCAGCAGCGCGACGATATGATGCGCTTGGGCGTCGTTGAATGGACGGGACGAACGAGCGACCGACAGCGACGTAGAAAGCGTAGACTGAGATGCCCAACACAATGCTGAGAGTTTAGAATATGCAGATGTCTTTCACTCACACCACCACCCCTTTCCTCTTGACCCAGAGATCGGGCCTGTCAGCTCTTCGAGAGTCCACTATCCGCGCCCAGAGCTTGGAGCCATCGCTCTTCATGGTGGTGTGGAAAAGGCGTGTAAGGCAACAATCGGTGCTAGCACCATGGCCTCAAGGGAAGTGCAGTTGAGGGTGAACGTAGATGCAACACGGACGTCGAAGTAGGAGCGAATCCGGGCACGGTCACTACGATCACAAAGGTACGTCAACATTGCTCGTGACACGCTAGGTTACGTAACCATTCGATGAGCCGCTCTGCACTAGCGTCCTTTCTGGTGGCCCACACAAACCACCAGGCCGCGCCCTGCGCAGATTACTCTGTGTATAACACACCGTTGCCCATCTATCGCCATCCATCCACAATGTCTCGCACCGTCTACGTGGGACGGTTGCCCCGAGGTGCGTATTGGCTGCAAGCTGGTTACTAATGTGCAGATGCTACTAAAGCCGATGTTGAGGATCACTTCAAGGGCCTCGGTCGCATCAAGGAAGTCCGCCTCATGTCCAACTTCGGTTTTGTCGAGTTCGAGAGCCCCGATGTAAGGCCGATTCCAAGGTGACACTGACACAAAGGACGTCGAAGCTGTCTGCCGTGAGCTCGACGGCCAACCCCTGCTCGGCGAAAGGTAAGACTTGTAAAACCCGGTTGTTAACGTCAGGTTGATTGTTGAACCGTCCCGCGACACTCGTCGCCGCGACGCTTTTGACTCGTAGGTGCCGTGTGTGGCTGTTGCTAACTCAAGTCGTCCTCCTCCCCGTGGTGGGCCGCGGTCTCGCGGAGTTCGCATCTCGGTTGTTGGCATTTCGGAGGCTACTAGCTGGCAGGTGCGTTCCAACATGTCTCTGAGCTCACGCGTAGGACCTGAAGGACTTTGGGCGTAACGGCTGCGAATCCGTCATTTTTGCCGACATCGATCGCAACACTGGCAATGGGTGCGTAGCACAGTGTATGTATATCTAACGTCAGTGTCATCGAGTATCCGTCGATGGCGGATGCCGAAGATGCCATCCGTCGCTTGGATGGAACCGAGATCCACGGAGTGCCTGTTAAACTTGAGATTCAGGTGAGTTCCGCTTACGTTCGACCTGACACCCCTCAGGAAGGCGGAGGTCGCGAATCTTGGGACAGGCCTCCCCCCCGCGACTACGGTCGTCGCTACGATGGGCGCGATTCATACCGTCCCCGCGAACGCTCCCGTGAGCGTCCTCGTTACGATCGCCGCGACAGCCGACGCGATGAGCGCTACGAGCCCCGCTATGACGACAGGCGTCCTCGCGATGATCGCTACGACGACCGCAATCGCGAGCGTTCGCCCCGTAGAGACCGTGACTCGCCTCGCCGTCGCGATTCGCCTCGTCTTGACCGCGATTCGCCCCCCCGCGACCGCGATGGTTCTCCTCCTCAGTAAATAGTGATCCTGAAAATCGTTATACCTGTTTCCCCGGCCGAAAGAATGAAAAGAGTGCTCCCAGTTGCTTGTTCAAAGGTACATTAAGCTCAATCACGGTGGCGATAATATATGAGACCGGCGACGGCGGCTACGACGATTACGGTGGCTATGGGGATCGACTGTCGCGTAAGCGTCCAAGTTTCAATGTTAACTCACAGGTGGAAGGTTGCGGTGCGCGTTGACGTCGGCATCACCTTCCTGGAGTTTTTCGCCCCTCAAAGTGTCGGCCGATTCACGTCCGCTCTCGGATGAATCCTTCTCGTTATAGACAGTCGTCGGTGCAGAGGCAGAGGAGCGCCTGAGTCGATTCAGAGCTGCCTTCGAAGACTCCTCTGTGACTGCGCCCTCGGCTGGCTGATTGCCCCTTGGCGTTGAAGATCCAGTTGCGTTTGCAACTGATCGCAACCCGCGTACCGCCAACGCCGTCTTTGTACTCAAGCGGCGGCGACGCGACTTTGTGGTCTTCCGTGGACTCGAGTCAGCCAGATCCATCGTGGCGAGCTCTGCAGCATCAACTTCATCCTCGGCTGGATCTTCCTCGTCAGCGAGATCATCTTCGCTCAGTTGCTCGTTCATGACTCTCTCCTCTTCTTCTTCTGCGGCCCTCCTGCTGGCCTCTTCCCACTCGCGAACGATTCCGCGAAGACGGTCCCGCTCGGTTTCCCACGCCGCTCTCTCCTGCTTCCAGCGCTCTTCAAACTTAGAGCGCCAGGCTTCCCAGCGCGCTTCGGCTTGCTCCACGGCGGTAGTGACGCGTTCAGCAATTCCGCTCTCGAGCTTGCCCAAGCGGTCCGTAAGATCTTTGACCGTTGTGAGCGCTTCGCTATGTTGGCTCTGAAGGGTCTTGGACAGCTGAACGGTCTCCGCCATCTCGGTTTCCAGCGTTTGGATTCTGTTTGAGAGCTCCACCTTCGTGACCTGGTCAAGATTGTTGTCATGAGCCTCCTCCTCTGGAGGTCGTTCCGAATCCCCACCCGGCACGACGGTGACGACGCTTCTGGCGTCGTCATCGTCGTTAACATCCAACGATTCGGAGCGAAGAAGAATACCCTCCATCTCGCGGCGGCTTTCCTCCATCTGTTCTCGGACCACAGAGATCTCGCGTTTCAAAGCATCTTGCTGTTCAATCTGCCCTTCCAGCTGACGGATCTTGTCGAGCTGAAGGTTTAATGACGCTTGCGTTTCTGTGATCTGCGATTGCAAAGAGATGAAAGCCGCAGCCTGAGGTCCGTGAGGGCCAGCCAACGCAGCCTGAGCTTCAGCGGACGGGTTTCGGAATTGCGGAGGGATGTACTGAGACGCTGATCCGTTCTGCGAAGGAGGCTACGCATTAGTCATTGCCAACAAGGTAAACTCACCAGACCACCACCGAGCGTGTCCTGCACGTCGGTCATGGCTGTCGTCAAGCCTTGCAGCTCTTGACCGGACTCCTTGCTGCGATTAAGAGCGTCCTAAGGCCAGTGAGCGTCGCGTAGCAGACGAGACCTACCTGAAGTTTGTGCAGTACATCATCAAAGTTGAGGCCGCTCTTTCCGCCCGCACTCATAATCGGGGGGCCCATGTGGCTCAACGGATTCACGGCAGCTCCGCTATTTGACAGGCTGGTACCTCTGCGAGCGTTGTGCGTATCATTCTGGTAGTTTGCAAGCTCCCTACGACGTCAGTTTCAGGACGTGCCCCGAACTCACCGTGCGCTCAGGGAGGCGTCGTCTGGGCCGAACACGCAGTAAGCTCTCGCCGACACCTTGTGGTGAATGATTGTGCGGTTGTCTTCACTGATGATGTCGATGCCGAATTCCTGTGACATGAGCGACATTAGCACCTGCGACTTACGACCATGTCTTCGCTCTTCAGCTCGTAGGGATCACTCTCCACTCCCTCAGGGGAGAGACGCACACCGTTGATGAACGTTCCATTCGAGGACTTGACATCCTTGATGTAAATCTAGCAGGTTAGCCACCCCACAGCCCATCGCTCACCTTGCCGTTCTGTTCCCATATCTCTGCGTGTGTTCGCGAGAGCACCTTAGAATCGAAGTAAGCGTTCCGCTCACCGGGAACCGTCTTGTTGTTTGTTTGGCGCCCAATCTTGATCTGAACCGTCAGAACACGAATTCGCATTTCACACACCTTTTGGCCTGGTGGGAGGTGTATCATCTTCATCTGGAACGTATCCTGGATTGGCCACAGGTGAAGGCTCGGAAAGGGCCCACCCCAAGACGGCTGTCCCGACATGGAAGGCGTCCCATGCTGAGAGGTTGCGTGCATTCCTGACTGCATAGGCGAATGGTGTTGTTTCGAGCTCACGGGCGAGCGCTGTGCTGGAGGGCGACTCCGTCGAAAGGAATTGGTTTGTTCAGGCTTGAAGTTTGGACACAGAGAGAGAAAGAGAGAGACCGTAAGTAAAGCTATGAAAGATTTAAGGCCAACGTGGATGGATGTTGAGGTCGCTGGAGGTGAATGTCATGACGAGGTCGTCAGTGCACAACAGTGGCCAGATAACCATTCACGCCCCCGGGGCTCAGTTAGGAAGTACGCGATTTGCTTCCGCTCTTCGCGTCATGGTCCATGGCAATATCACGACCTGACCCGAGCAGTCCTGCAGCCTGCAGAGCTGCAGAGCACTATCCTCGCACTCTCAATACACAAAGCGAAGACGATATACATTTCAGAACTTATTTGGCTATGGTGGTCCATCAGACGGGTCACGGAAAAGGGCTGGCAGGAGGGCTGGGTGGCTCCGGCTCGACCTGGAACAGTCCAAGGCGACGGACACCACCATCGTCAACAGATTCCTCCGCTCCCCAGCTGTCATTGACGCTGCCAAGCTGATCTCTCTTGCTGTATCCCCCGTACTTGGGGGGGCGCATGGCTTCACGAGCTGCGGGGTTGGGCGACGGGCCACTGCCCTCTGCACATGTCAGCGAGACCAAGCCTCGTCGAGACTTACTCAGGTGGTGCTTAGGGGAGGCTTTCGAGACGTTAGCAGGCGAAGCCTGGGAGATTGAAGCCTTGCTTGAAGTTAGGGGTGGCTGGGAGGGCGCGGCTGCCGGAACGGGAACGACGATGGGAGCCGGGGCGAGAACGGGTGCCAGAACGGGAGCCGGGGCTGCAGCAGGATTGGCCTTGGGTGGGCCGTGCGCTGCCTCATATCCTCGCATGCGCATGATGAAGTGTAGTTGAAGAGTTTCCGACGAGTGGAAGCAGAGGAGTGTGGCGACGATATGGGTCGAGAAAGAAGGACAACGACAAGAGAGGCATCGGAGGATTAAGTAGGATTAAGTAGGACGCCAGACCGAGTGATGGGGCGCGGTCGCCGCAGCGTGCACGCGTGCGACAGTCCTTTGGCCCTTGGCCCATGGGGTGACAGGGCGCTCGATCGCCCTCGAGTTGTCGCGCCTAGTGTGCTACTGTGCTACCGCTCACGCGTATCAGGCGCGAGTCGCGACGGACAACGAGGGGCGCTGGGGGGCGGGGCGGTGGGGTGCAGGCGAGGGCGCTAGGCCGATCGAGGTCCTCGTAGGCCCGAGGTCCCTTGTGATTTTGTGCAGTGCCATCTATCGCGTGAGTGAGAGTTCACTTTAGTCCAACATATGGGAGTCCGGGAGAGACGACGCGGTACGCGGTCATGCAGACATCATTGCGTGCACACTCTATACCTAGCCATCTAAGTCTGAAAACGTTCATCGAGCGGAGGCTGCGTGGGAACTCGTCGACCTGCTCGTCAATCCTTTTTCCATCCCAATGTCCCCATTTCCCTTCCCGCTGAACTAGCGAGCTGATCATCGCTTCTCCAGTAAACAATCATCTGGAGGGCAAGCACCACGTTGAGGAGGGCACCGCCGGCAAAACCCCAAAAGATGAGAGGGTCGTTAACTTCTTGTTGGGTCGTGAAAAGTCGCGCGAGACAGCCGAGTAGTCCACTGAAGACTGCAAACGCTGAGAGGTTGCCAGTGGAGCGGTTCTTGTGGTTTTCCATAATCTGGGGAGCTTTCGACAGAAGGGAAAGAGGAATCGTACACAACTGAAGGAAAGCAACTGGAAAGGTCAGTTGACTGTTAGCATCATTTACTCACTCGTCGCTGGCGAGCAGAGCGTTTCCGACCAAAGGAAGAGACAGGACACTACCATAATCACGGCGCCGACCAAAACACGGTTGCGCTGAGAAGTTTGACGAGGTGAGGACAACGGAGTCGGTCCGCTCAGGCTGGAATAGGAGGAGCCCTTTGGCAGAGTGTAATGGAGAATCATGAGCGTGATGGCCATGTTCTGAATGGTGATAAAGAAGTTCTCGCCGTACGTCGAGAACGGGAAACCGCCTCGAGTGTTGTACGCGAGGGTTATGGTGTATGATACAGTCTCAAGAATCTAACTCATCAGTTGAGAAAAGAGTCACGAACGTACATAAGCAGACAGGGACAAGCCTCGTGCCGACTTGGTGTTCAGAATCTTCACGATCTGGGGTCAACAGTCGTCTCATCGATGACCTTACCTGAGGCACTTTCAAGGTGCTGCCTCCGACTACGATACCGAACCCCAGTCCTTTGGAAAGAGCGTATTTCAGACATTCGACCTCTGTAATGTTGAAATCATACACCAGCACTTTATAGCAGTGCTCCCCAATGAGGGCCTCGGCTGGCCGCCGCAGAAACCAAGGAATGTGATGGGTGAGAGCAGTCACCTGCTATTAGTGGAAAGCGAACTCACGTGCGTACTCACCGCTGACTGCAAAGACGACATGGTGGGTGGATGTTGTAGATATTGCAGTTACGAGAAGGGCGGACAGGCGTAACTGGACGCGTCAGGGACGCGTTGGATTAGAGCGTGGCTGCAATCGTCCGTGCCTGAACAATTGTCGTGGTCTTATCCATCTATAATGTGTTGTCTACAAATAACCAAAACAGAATCATGCGCCTGCACCCAAGCCCGCAGCCTCATTGGAAGCACCCTTCAGACCGCCCTCCACGAGTCCGTGGAACCAAAGTTCCGTCTTCTTCACGCGCGCTGCGACATCCATGCCCAATTCGGCAGCCCCAAACATGGTACGATAATAAGCAAAATCGAAGAGAACTTTGAGAGCCGACCTCAGGAGCCCGAACGAGAAGCCGTCTTCACAAAGCTCCTTGTAAAGATGCTCGCAGTCCGACTGATAGACTGGTGGTCAGAGGCGTCGTAGAAGAGACTCACTTGCTTGGGCACAGTATTGTCCGACGATGAGGTAGATTCGATTGGGTCCATGTGTTGTTGCCAAACTGATGTCCAAAGACCGTTGGAGGTCAGAAAGCTTCAAGATCATCAGCAGTCGTCTGCATATCAGCGTAGTTACACGACGAAGACATACCGCGGTACCGTTCTGAGCATCTGAAAGATTCCGGCCAACAACCCCTCCGTATCCATGGCTGCCGCACGAAGCTTTGCGACCTCCTTGCTCCCAGACTCTGCACCCTCTAATAGAGATCGTGGCCCCTGTCCGTCTTCACCTCGGTGGTGGCCTTCTTCCATGCTGACACGTCCGGTGATGGCGCTCTCCAGGAACGGATACTGCTGGTCAGTCGAGTTACGGACGTCGCTTACCATGTCATCGTCAATGTTTCCAACCAGTCGCGCGTACTTTTTACGCTGCTTCGACGTCTCCTCCGAGTTGGGCGTCATTAATGAAAGCCAAAATCTGGCATAGTTTACCCGAAGATCCGGTGGGATATCAAAGTATTGGCCGTGATCGAGGAGACACACATCAAAGTTGAAGGGAGACGTCGAGTCCTTTGCTTTCGGCCGAACGAGCAGATTGCCGTGGTGGGGGTCGGCATGGAAAAAGCCATCGAGATAGACCATCTTTGAAAAGATGCGCGACAGCTCTTGACTGACCTGGTTGCGATCAATGTGGTGCTTCTTCAGATACGCGAGATCATCGATGCGAGCACCATTGATGAATTCCATGACCAAACAACGGCGTTCGGCCCAAAGCACCTTTGGCAAGTACAGGCTCGTCTTTCCACTCAACGGTTCGAAATTGCGACGGCAGTGCAGCGAGTTGGCCGCTTCGTGTCGGAAGTTGGTCTCTTGCGGAAGCATCTCGTTCATTTCCTCACCCAGCCATCCAAATTCGAACTCGGGAAAAACCAACTTGACAAAGCTGATGGCAAAGTTGACAGTCGCAAGATCGACCTGAGCGAACTCTTGCAGGTCTGCGTGTTGAACCTTGACGGCTACAGGTTGCCCAGTCTTCCGATCTACGGCGCGATGAACTTGGGCCAGCGAGGCGACCCCAATCGGCGTCGGGTCAAAGTCGATGAACAGGTCGTCAATACCCAGCCCCAAGTCGGTTCGCAGCATGGCATCGATGTCTTCGACAGGCGTAGGAGTGCACTGATCTTGCAAAGGGGTGAGGGTAGACGTCCACTCCTTGGGAAGTACCTGGACGGCGGCCACATGCTGTCCGATCTTGACGTAGATCCCAGAGTTCTTCTTGAGGGCTTTCAGTATACGTTCAGCGGAACGCGTGTGGCATGCCTTACGAGCTTGCCGAATGATGTCCTTGTTGCCATCCAGAGGGTTGCCTTCATTGTCGCAGAGCTTTGACTCTTTCGCGAACGTCCTCTTGTAGTCCCAGACGTCTTGAAGAACGGCCGACATCAACCGCGAGCATCGCACAATGGCCAGTGTCGAGTGCCGAAACGGCGGATAATAGTTGTAAAGGGCGATCAACGCGATGAGTACCGCAAGCAACTTGGCCAGGCGCTTGGTCCGGGGGGACTTTGAGCTTGATTCATTTTGCTGCTCGTGCGACGTTGCGGAGGAAGACTTGGACCGAGCAAAGGATGCAGGCTGCAGGCGCGGCGGTCGCGTGACTGTACGCGGAGGCGGATGAAGAGCAGCGCAAACTCGAGGAAGCCTTGCGGCCTGTCCGGTGACAAGAGTGCTGGGCCGTAGCCGAGTAGCACTTCTCGCAGCTAGTCGATAGGACATCTTGAGTTGTGATGTTCAGAAATCACAAATGTCGACCACCGGTCCCGATGGATGCCGTAGCGGACCATGGACGCGGAATATCCGAAGTCACGTGACTTGCAACCCGTCTATGTCCTTAAAAGCGCTGGATGTCTGAACTTTTTTTTTTCTTCTTCTCAACTCATTTTACGGTCTCGTATTATTGTAGCAGCGACAGGGCTCCTCCCCAGCGTTGCCCTACAACGTGAACCAAGAAGAACTCAAGACAGGATTATTTGCCAGCCTGCTGCTAACCGTGTATCTGTCAATGCGTGTGTTGGCGTGGCTTGTCTGGCCTGGGTTTTGCCTACAATTGTACTCGTCTGTTTATGAATTTCAGTTGTTCTGCGTCGTCGCGTCGTTGTTTCGCATCTCATCACCTGACCTGTGCTGCAGACTTTGCTTGCGCTCGCGGGTTTGCGTAGTGAGCAGAACTTCATTCGCGGTGTTGCGGACATTTTTTTTTTCACGTGGTCATGAACCTCCACCGACCGGACGACGATGTGATCTCCGCGTTACAGCAGATTCCTTTCACTCCTCACCATCATCACCTGTTAGCCAGCCGGGATGTCAACAACTTTCGACCGCCGCCGAGTGCAGGCGCCTGAGGGGTCACATGCTCCGATTCGCGCAACTCCAGAGCAACCAAGCTATGGACACGAAACTTCGCCGTCTTGTAAGCAAATCAAAGAGACTCTCGCTAAAGTTCAGTTGTGAAGACCGGTTTAGTTACCCAAGCGAACGGAAGCGCGTACATTGAGGCCAGCGGGGTCAAGATTGCATGTTCAGTGTATGTCAGCATTTCTGTTCTTACCTGACGGATCCAGCTTCGGCCCACGACCAAAACCTCCTCCTTATTCCCCGAGTGGTACACTGAATCTCGAAGTCAAATTTGCCCCGTTCGCCAGCCGAGTGCGCCGAGCGCCTTTGCGAGTAAGTGTCATGTTGACCGTGAGCTGATCTTATGCAGGACACAGAGCCAGTTGACCTCGCTGCCGTTTTGTCGCAGTTGCTCTTGCCAGCTCTGAGGTTGGATCTGTTTCCGAAGCTCTCCATCGACATCCATATCCTCGTCTTGGAAGCGGACACGGATGCGGCCGTTCTGTCGTCAGGATTGACTGCAGCCTGTGCCGCGGTTGCCGACGCGGGCATTCCGTTGACTGGGCTGGTCGTAGGGTCCCTGGTCGTGAGCGATAACGAGGAGCAGCAACAAGGGGTGATTCCGGACTGCAGAGTTACAGCCGGCGTGATGCCGGCGCTCGGGAGGCTCACGAGCCTCAGTATGACTGGGGAGAACACCTTGGACAGTGTTTGCGAGGTGAGGTTGAGGCTTTTGTGTAGCTGACGAGTAGATGATCGACAGCGCTGTGGCGAATGCCAAGACCATCCACACTATTACTGCCCAGGCGCTTGTAGACAAGGCCGGCCCATGACGTATGTCGGCAAAGTCTCGAACGAGCACGTCGCGCCGTCGCGAGGTTGAGTAGAATTTCAGCATGTAACACCATACGCTCGATGCACCGCGCGATTTCTGGCCCTGCGCGGCCACCTAATGTGATCGCCCTGTGGCGACACCGTCTGATCTTGACTGCCTTTGCACGCTTGGGCACGTCTGTGGAAACATTACGAATGTCGCTACGCTCCCCGGAGCAGTCTGGTAATGGCCACGTGGCGTTCGTCCCAGTGCCTCCACGACAAGCAGAGCGTAGCAAGGGTAGATACAATCTTCTCACGGACCTATGGTGGAAGTTCGTCAGCGCAGAGGCGGACTTGCTGTAACAAGCCCGGTGCGTCCCAAGGAGCCCCACCAGCCCCGTCTCGAGAGTAGACCGCGAATTGGGGGCAACGGGCCCAGCATGAACATGTAGAATAATCATCTCATCGACACAACCCACGAGAGGCGCGCTGGAGGCTGCGAGCTGCACGACCGCAGATGTGAGTCGCCGCAAGCCGCAAGCTGCCGCCAGTCGTAAGCCGCTGTCCCATATTGCAGTAGAACAACTGGCCCCTGGCCCCTTGGGATGCGGGCACAAGGAAACGCCGGGCATATCCTCAGGTCTCTCAGCCTCGGGCGCGCGGGCGCGCCTGCATTGCGTAGAGCTTGAGCCTTCGCCGTCTGGCGCTGGCCGCCTTGCCGCTTGTGGTCTCAGCCCGCCTCTCCCCCGCGCCCAGCGGATCCGAGCGGACAAAGCCTACATCGGTCAGACCCGAGGTGAGGGGGCAAGGCGTGTGAGGCTGGGGAGGCGGATGTATCTCGCCCAAGTGGCATACCCTGGGTTAGCAAGGGCACTTTCTGGATTGGGAAATTCCGAGCGCGATCCTTGGAGGCTGAGTCATTCACAAGGTCCAAGCCCGTATTGAGCCCCGCCGGTAGAATCGTGGGGAAAGTGGGGTTCCCCACAGGGCAACGCGGGGAAGCGGGGTCAAAGTGCACTTAGACGTAATAGCTCAGGGACAATTGAGAGCTTGTACCCAGGTCTGCGTTGCTGGCCTAGCTCGCCACTCAAGACCGCTGCTGGTGTGGTGGGCCCCAGGAGACCGCCCGCGGGGAGGGTCGCGTTGTGGGTGAGGTAAGGCTCTGGTACGCTGCCAGGACGTTGAGGAACGATCGCTGAAGACTGCGGCAAATCCTGGATGGGCTTGGGTATCCTAGCCTGTCGAATTGCTCCCTCGTGCCCTCGAGTCTCTTTCAGGTCCCAAACCGTCACCAAAATCGACCGCCGCAGCGCTGCTACGCTAGTCCTCTAGTCCTCTGATGATTTGGCTGGGCGCCTCCGGCCTCCGGCTGCAGCCCATCCTGTCGCGCTTTACCTCTTCTGAGCTCCCATACCCAAGCCCAGCGCGACTCGCATCTCGCATTGGCAAGGTGGGCTATCGAACCCAGGCTCCAGACCTGAGCCTCATCGACTGAGTTTCCTCCCCTATCTTTGAAATATGCCTTGTCTCAGTCCCTCGTCCCTCAATCCCTAGTTCCTTTAGGCCTGATGGGTCTGCGTTGCCAACATCGCCGTCGTTCTGTCTCCGCATCCCTCCTGGCTTGCCTCTTCCCCCGCGATCCCCTCCTGTCGTCCAGTATCGCGAATCATCCTGCATCTGACAACCTTCACATCGCCGTCTCATCACCTTCTCATCGACGACAACGACACCACTACTCACTTCTGCGATCCAACAGGTATTCGCTTACTCTCTGTAACGCCCAAGCTACGTTTACTACGTCTCGCCACCGACCATGTCTGGGGCGATCAAGATGGAGGGCTTCCAGTGAGTTCACTCGGTCCCGCCGCACACAACACAGGTGTCGGTCTTGCTGACCTGTGCAGACCTTCCAGCGGGCTGTCCTCCAGTCCTTCGCGGCCATCCATCAGTCGCCCGTTCTCCGACGGGTCTATGACTGTTGAGTCGTCTATCCTAAACTCGTTGATGAACCCTCCGCAACAGTTCTCGTTCCAGTCCCCTCTGCCTAGTCAGTCCCCCACTCAGGGTTTCGACTACAATATGGTTTCCCCTCACTCGAACGCCATTGAGCTGCCAGGCAGCACATCTCCCCACAGTTTCCAGCCTCACGCCATGTTCAACCACCTCAACTTCAACTCTGAGAATCGCGAGCCACCGGTCGTAACTCCTGGCGAAGGCGAAACTCATCGTTCGCGATCCCAGTCATCCTCTCGTTCTTCTCACATCGGGAAAGCTCCTCCCCCTCGTTCCCGTTCAGGACGTAAACTCTCTATGAGTGACGTGCGGCCGTCGTTGCAAGCCGGTCGCGGTCGAACGATGCAACCACCCCGGTCCATGTCTTTTCACACCGACACAAAGCCCAACGTGCTCGCTTTAGGAGCGCAACGAGCCAACTCTATTACCTCTGCCGAGTACAGCTTCGAGCAGCAATACGGCCTGGCTATTCCTCGGAACGACTTTGGCAGGAGCTTGTGGGGACCCGCGGGAAGTGCCCCGTCTGCCCTTCCAGAAGGAAGCTTTGATGGTCAGGGACTTGAAAGGTGAGTGGACATTAATGCCGTGCTAACGTTAGCCCTGTAACCCCAGCTCAGGGAATGCAAGCTCTCCTTGGCGAGGAAAGCCGCAAGCAGCGCAGGCGCGAATGTCACAATCAAGTCGAGAAACGTCGCCGTGAGCACATCAACGCCATGATCGAGGAGCTCAACAAGCTCCTTCCTGCGAAGTTCAAGATGCCGCTGGACGGCGATGTTGCGGTCGAGGACGAAGAGGAAGAAGAGGTTGACACTGCTGCGAAGAAGAAGAAGAGCAAGCGGGCCGCATCTTCGTCCAAGCAAAAGGATGCAGCGCAGTGCAAGGGTCGAATCCTCAGCGACAGTGTGCAATACATTCGGTACGTCTATGTTCCGGCCTGCAGCTGACGGTCAGTGACCTGCAAGCTGTCAACGAGCAACAGTCGTCTCGCATTCGCTACTTGGAGAGTCTCCTCGTCACCAATGGAGCGAACCCTTCGGAGTCTCAGTCCTGGACCTCTGACGATAAGCCTGCAAGCGACAGTGGCCCCTTCTCGGATAACATGCGTGGTAGCCCAGAGGCTGAGCAGCTTGTTTCTCTGCCTCAGAGCGGTTGGAATGGCTTCGGCTCTAGCAACATGCTGGTCTTCGAGACATCTCCCACCGAAGCCTCGTCTGGCCCCGATAACCAGCGTTCTACACCAATGTCTTCGGGCTCGCCTGAGACAGACAGCAAAGACCCCGTGGTCTGGGGTCTGCTGGACCTGACTGAGGAGGCGAATGATGGTCATCGCAAGGACGACCTTCAACAGTCCTTGAGTAACATGGAAATCGAAGTGGACTCTGATGAAAGGCGGCCATGGGCTGCGTATTGATCGCCTCTGTCCGTCTCGTTGTAGGTCTTTTGACCAGGTAGTTGTATAATCTTATGTCACGCTTCACGTACAGTACGTTGTTCTGAATTGTAGACCTATCAAGGCGTGGATATATGCAGACGAATGCTCTACTGTACAATATACAATGCGATGGCCGCTAAACCACTGTAAAGGTTAGCTAGCTTGATCCTTCATTGGACTCACGTTGATAGCACAAACATACATATATCTGTAGAGTCAGCGGCAACCTGGAAAGCTGGACTCACACTGCAGCAGAAGGAAACTTGCCAGTGTATCCGCTGTTCCTTCCGGATTATAGAGTTGTGTCACAACGAGCTGATTAGCAGCGGCCGGGGTCCCAGAAAGCAGGATGGCCACGAATGTCCTGACTGTTGGCGTGAGTAACCAGGCCTGAGATCGGTCCTACTTTTCTGGTCTGGAGGAAACATTTGCGTGTTTTTCTGCAGAGCTTGAACAACAAACCTGATGTTAACAGGATTAGCAATGCCTTTACTCACACGCTGAAGACAGGGATCAGGATCACTACATTAGCTGTGACTTGCGAATGCACATACTTTTAAGCGCCGTCATGGATACTATCGCCATGATTGGCAAGTCCCTCCAACGAGTAGGTATCTTTGAGGTCAGACACGTTCAGAGGTGCCACTCACCTCTAAGCGGGCGAAGCTAGAGCCCAGAACGATGAGAGCCATCGGGACAGTCACAGCTCCAAGATATGTTGTGGTCTGCAACAGGAACGACAAAGGCGGGTTTCCGTCGGGCGCGTTTGGCATGCGAGTCCCCGTCCACTCCGTTGTCTCTGTCAGGAGAGCTTTGAGAGGCTGAATGAGAGAGAACATGATGCCTAGCACGACTGCCCACGTGGCTATCGGGACGCCACGCAGAACTCGTAGACACAGGTGATAGAGGCGTTTACGTCCGCGACGCTGAGTACCAGTTGGTGCATCTCGGGATAGCGATGTTTCAGAAAGACCGCCGCTCGTACTCTCCTCCGGGCGGGACTTCAGATGGCACGGATTGGGGTGCGTTGGTAGCACAGCCAGTCGTTTCCTGTTGTTTGACCTCTCTTCGCTTTCACGAGGTGACGCGTGTAGCCATTGGCCCTTGTCGTCCGTGGAGGGACACCACAACTCGTCAACAGGACGACATTCTACGTCACGCACACCGATCACCGGCGAACCCCTCCGCAAGGGACTCATTATCTCTGTGAGCCTTGTTGCGCACCTCTTCAACGTGAGAAGCCTATCTTTCCAGCGATCTCTGAGGGGCGGAGGATCACCAATTATGTGCTGTTCTTCAAAATCCCACCCACAAAGCTGTTATCAGCGAGGAGTGAGGCAGAAGGCTCACTTTGTGGACTCCTAGTGTCCAAAAGCAGACGTTCATGACAAGCATGAAAATGCTGGGTGGTCAGCTATGCATGGGAGTTTTTCCGCTCACGCGATGTACGCGACGCCTAGATCCACATCGGTGGCTGGGTTGAATGGAGGCTCCTTGGCCATCGTTTGCACCACTGCAGTGGGCAAATTTCCTGACATCAGAAATCGGAATACTTTTGCAAGCAATGGAACCTCACCCCAGTTGGAGATAATCCCCAGATCAAGGACTCCCCATCGAAAATCGCGAGGGACGTAGAAGAGTTCTCGAATCACCAAGCCTCCGAGCAACCCGAGCAACTGATAAATGACCGCCATCATTGCCAGGGGACCGAATGCTGATATATTATCTGGTGTGAAGGCGGAAACCATGGAGCTGAAAATCAGGCAAGGCAGAGCAACATTCTTGCAATCAGCGTCGTTCTGAAATGACACTTACCATTGTGATGATGCTAATGCCCTTCGTGCTGCCCGGTGGTAAGACTCCTGTCTTGGACACCGTGAACCCAGTCAGAATGCAGAGAGCCATGTTCAGCGTTGGCACGAGTGCTATGATCAGCTGACAAGTCCGACCCGTACGCACACACCCTTGTAAATGATCTGTCCAGCAGATCCCCCAGCTGTCATTATGAGTTGAGTTCGTGACCGTGACAGTGCAGTGCATGTTTGCGATAGACGTGTGTCCATTTATGTGGTCACCTTGAGCAACTCCACCAGCTGAAATCCGAATATGGGGCTCGGCCGAGTGCCGATATCGGTGATATCCGAGGAGCATGGAGCACCGTGTCTCGGATCTTAATGCATTTGTACATGTTACTCTCCAAAATGCTCGAGCCATTCGTCGTCATCGTCCTCCAGAAAATCTAGGCAACCTGGCGAGCAGCCAAGCCATTGTATAGGTAAATTAGGAACTCCTGCAACTGTTACCCACTCAAACCGCTCCTCTGCGGCATCCAAAAAGATCCTTCGGGTCACTCGCACGTTTTCCTCCTCACCCTGTTGCCACTCTTGATGTTTTGGCGAGGGGCATGGGCGATAGTAGGGATTGTCCGAGGCATTGTCGGGCCGGAGTACTTCGTTGGATCGAGGGAAGAAATCTACACCGGCTCTCTCTCTCGCCATCGATGTGCAAGCACTGCGTACCGCCTGCAGAATCCGACCCAGGCCCTTGTCGCGCAAGGATGGCGGTAAAAGATCAGCAAGAGTCTCAACATCGAGCAGAGGGTGTGAACGGCCTCGTCGCCAGTCGTCCCAGTCGAAATCTAAAAACGGGGGTTTCCCCAGCGGTTGGCGAGGGGATAAGAGTACTGAAAGGCAAAGGGACGTTAAGCGTGGAACGGTACCCGGCTGAAGAGAGGCTTTCGGAGACAGTACACGGGGAGAACCGCCATCCTTCGCTTCCCTCGCGGGGGGTTCTCTCCATTTGTTGGGATGCGCTGCAAACTGTTCCAAAGGGAGCTCTGTGATGGCCGCCGGAAGATAGGACTGTAACGATGAGCAGGCTGCACACTACTACCCTCACGATATTGTTGTTGCTGATATTAAGCTCTTTCAGGTGAATGAGAGAACCTATGGCTGCCGGTAGACTGTCCAGCCTATTGCTCCCTGCCAGTCAGCTCGCAAACGAGGCTGAGTCTCACGAAGACTCAACACTGTTATGTTCCGGATCTCAAAAAGGGCGCTGGGCAGACTGTCCGTAAGTCGAGAATCCGTACGGAAACGTTACCTGGTCAACAAGTTGCGAGCAAGGTACACCGCAAGATTTGGTCGTGAGCCCTCCACTTTGTCGCCCATAGTGACAGCCCCAGTCCGGCTACGGGTGAACGTACGCGAGCCGTTGGCCTTGCGACCGGGAACTGATGCTCCCTCCTCAACGACCGCAGGGGGAAGCAGACCCCGAGCCCGCAGAACATGGTCTTGACCGCCTAATGCATCTGCGGAAGCAGGGGCTGATTGCGTTCGTGCAAACGGTCGGTCTCGAAGGCGGGGAACGAAGGGTGCACGGGGTGGAGAAGCTGTCGAAAGGGGCAGAGAGCGCAGACGCATTGGCGAACCTGTCGGGGACTGCTGCTGCAACGTAACCAGATCACGGAGATCAGCTATCTTTGTGGACAGCACTGTCAAGCCGCAGCCTCTGAACATCAGCTACTTCACCAGATATCACTCACGAAATATCGAGCTCGCACCTCGCATTATCAACACATTCGCCAACCTTTTTCTGAATCCACTCGTCACTTCCGATCTCTTGCTCAGCTGACCCATACGACAAGCGTCGACCAGTTCCGCTGGCGGCCAACGGGCGTGGAGAGCGGTCGTGACTGTACACTGGGGTCGGGAATGCAGCTGGTAGTCCATCCTTTTCACGTCGTACAGGTTTCGGTAGATGTTGCGTGGCAGATCCGGGCCCGTTCAAGTCCAGCGTCTCAAGTGTAGCTGCGAATGGCAATGGTCGAGAGGGTATGGAGTCCCAGTCGGGCATGGGCTTGGAGGCCGCCGAGAAGGGATCAACAACCATTGTCCACGGCCGCATCGAGCTGCGACCCCGCAGGTCGTCTAACTCGGTTTCGCTGATGGAAGCAAGGGTCAATTGTGCGCAAGAGAACGGTGCCATGGATCCTCGACGCGTTGGAGAGTCGCGTGGTGGCAAACCAAACGCGTCCCAGAGCAATTTTTACGTAAAAGAAGATGTGTGCATTACCCGCTGTTTAGCAATTACTAATCCCTTCTGGGGATGAATCCAAATGATTCCAGTGATAATTGCCACGTGGGAAAATCTTAAAGCGTCCTCCCAGGTATGCGCGATGAATCATCCGCATCGTCATCGTCGTCTACTCAGCTCCCACTGTCGCTAGATAGGGGAAGGCTTTCATCATAACTATTCTTTACCCAACTTCCTTCTTCATCTCACTTTCCCCAAGGATTTGAAGAACTGAGCATGTCTGATCCTTCCCAGGTAAGCTATCGGAGATCATCCCTTTTGATGCGCGCCCGGGAGGGCAAGGAAGGCTCGAAGTAGGTTGCTGACGCGAAGCCCACCGCAGATGACTCGACGGCGACGGCGATTCTTCGTCAGAAGAAGTCGTGAGTTTTTGTCACTGGTTTGCTTCCCAGTGTTGTACTGACAGCAGTCCTAACCGCCTGATGGTTGATGAGAGCCCTTCGGATGACAACAGTGTCGCTGTCCTCCACCCCAACACCATGGAGACCCTCGGGCTGTTCCGGTGAGTAAGCGAGTGTACTCAGAAAGTGGGGCAACGCTGACAAGTAGTGGCGACACCATCATTGGTGCGTGATTCGCCAAGTGGCAAAATTGCTGACTGTTCAGTGCGCGGCAAGCGTAGAAAGGACACTGTCCTCATCTGTCTGAGCCAGGATGACATTGAGGAGGGCAAAATCTGCATGAACAAGGGTTCGTCTTCAAGCAGTGAATGAAGTACTGACCTGTCCAGTGGCCCGCCAGAACTGTGCTGCGAAGCTCGGCGACCTGGTTCACGTTGCTCCGGCCAACGACATCAAGTACGGCAAGCGGTACGTATGGCTCGACCTGGGCGCAACTGACGTGACCAGTATTCATGTCCTTCCGTTCTCTGACTCTGTCGAGGGTTTGTCTGGCAACCTCTTCGACGTCTACCTGAAGCCTTACTTCCTCGAGGCGTACCGTCCCGTCCGCAAGGGCGATATCTTCCAGGTTCGCGGTGGCATGCGCACCGTTGATTTCAAGGTCATCGAAGTGGACCCTTCGCCGTACTGCATCGTCGCCTCCGATACCGTTATCCACACCGAGGGCGACGCTCTCGACCGTGAGGCTGAAGAGGCTGACCTCAATGCTGTCGGTTATGATGATCTCGGTGGCTGCAGGAAGCAGCTCGCGCAGATCCGTGAGCTTGTGGAGCTTCCTCTTCGTCATCCCCAGCTTTTCAAAGCCATCGGTATCAAGCCTCCCCGTGGTATCCTCATGTTCGGCCCCCCCGGTACTGGAAAGACCTTGATGGCTCGCGCCGTCGCCAATGAGACGGGCGCTTTCTTCTTCCTGATCAATGGTCCCGAGATCATGTCCAAGATGGCAGGAGAGTCGGAGTCAAACCTCCGTAAGGCCTTCGAAGAGGCCGAGAAGAACAGCCCCTCTATCATTTTCATCGACGAAATTGACTCCATCGCTCCCAAGCGTGACAAGACCAACGGCGAGGTCGAGCGCCGTGTTGTGTCTCAGCTCCTCACCCTCATGGATGGGCTGAAGGCGCGTTCGAACGTCGTTGTCATGGCTGCGACCAACCGTCCCAACTCGATCGATCCCGCCCTTCGCCGTTTTGGTCGTTTCGACCGCGAAGTCGACATCGGTATCCCCGACCCTACTGGCCGCCTTGAGATTCTGCGCATTCACACCAAGAACATGAAGCTCTCGGATGACGTTGACCTCGAGCAGATCGCCGCCGACACGCACGGCTATGTCGGCGCCGATATGGCCTCGCTCTGCTCGGAGGCTGCTATGCAGCAGATCCGCGAGAAGATGGATCTCATCGATCTCGACGAGGACACCATTGATGCTGAAGTTCTCGACTCTCTTGGCGTCACCATGGAGAACTTCCGCTATGCCCTCGGTGTGAACAACCCGTCTGCACTTCGTGAGACCGTGGTGGAGATCCCTACCACGACCTGGAACGACATTGGTGGCCTGGAGAAGGTTAAGCGCGAGCTGCAGGAGACCGTTTCCTACCCCGTCGAGCACCCAGAGAAATTCCTCAAGTATGGCCTGTCTCCGTCGAAGGGTGTTCTTTTCTACGGCCCCCCCGGAACCGGTAAGACTATGCTCGCCAAGGCGTAAGTACATTTATCTAGGTTACCATACTAACTCCTCCCCAGCATTGCGAACGAATGCCAGGCCAACTTCATCTCCATCAAGGGTCCCGAGCTGCTCACCATGTGGTTCGGTGAGTCGGAGGCCAACGTTCGTGATGTTTTCGACAAGGCTCGCGCCGCCGCTCCCTGCGTCATGTTCTTCGACGAGCTCGACTCCATCGCCAAATCGCGCGGTGGCTCTGGCGGCGATGCCGGTGGTGCCAGTGACCGTGTCCTCAACCAGATCCTCACGGAGATGGACGGAATGAACGCGAAGAAGAATGTTTTCATCATCGGAGCCACCAACAGGCCTGATCAGATCGACCCCGCTCTTCTTCGTCCCGGGCGCCTCGACCAGCTTATTTACATCCCTTTGCCCGACGAGGCGTCGCGGTTGTCTATCCTGGAGGCTACGCTCCGCAAGTCGCCCGTCGCACCTGGCGTGGACCTCGGCTTCCTTGCAAAGAGCACCGCTGGCTTCTCCGGTGCCGACCTCACTGAGATTTGCCAGCGTGCCGCCAAGCTGGCCATCCGTGAGAGCATCGAGTCTGACGTCCGCAAGGATCGTGAGCGCAGGGAGAAGGCTGAGGCTGCTGGTGGTGAGGGTGAAGTCGACATCATGGACGAGGAGAACGACGAGGACGAGGTCCCTGCCATCACAGTGTAAGTACCTGCTTGAAGCTCGGGCGCCGCTAACCTTTCAGTGAGCACTTTGAGGAGGCGATGAAATTCGCCCGTCGCTCAGTTTCTGACGCCGACATTCGCCGGTACGAGATGTTCAGCACGTCGCTTCAGCAGTCTCGCGGCTTCGGCAACAACTTCAAGGTACGGAAGAAAAGTAGCGTCAACTGACTCCACAGTTCCCCGAGGGCGATAACGCTGAGCAGGGTGGTGCTGCCTTCCAGAATGAGGCGGACGATGACGAGTAAGTGTTCCCGTCATTCGTTGCTGACCTTCTCAGCCTTTACGCCTGAGCACCGTGATCAGTCTGTTTGCATAGTTACCACCATGAATGAGAAGAAGCGTTCCGTAGAAAGTACATGAATATTGAAGTCTACCATGTGTTCAGTCAAACTTTTCCACTTCCACCAGTCAGTCTCCTCTCTGAAACCACCAGCCGCATGGAGACTCCTGATCACGGTAGTCGACCCTGCCCTCGATACTGCGATTCTCAAACAGCACAGGCAGATACATCTCTGCCTCTGGCCACTGAGGATGAGTTGTAGTCGTACGTGAGGATGAGGCTTACCATTTCGGTCCAAGGGAGCGAAGAAATATCATACCATGCGGGGACCATTTCATCCGTTCTGAATCGTTCAGCGGTCATTCACCGATGTCGCTCACTCAACTATCTCCCCTGTCCACTGACGAACCACATACAGGTGAATGTGGGCAACCACGGTGTTTGTCACTGCATGCCTAACAATCGCGATTCTACCGCGTTCCTCCAAGGCAGCTTCATCGACTACGAGTCCACATTCCTCCTGCGATACTATAAGCCAAAGGCAGGTCTGGCAGCACTCACTCTGATCTCGCGCACGACGCATTGGGCGAGCGATTCGTTCGGCTCCAACTTCCCTCCGAAACCATTTATTCTGACGAAGGTAAGCCATATCACAACTCGTATGGAACAGAGACGGAAGACTCCCGAACGGCACGCACCTACCCTTTCCAAAACCTCTCTTCTTCCTCCCAAGCAAAACGAGCGTTGGTGAAATCGGAGGGGCAACAATGAATACCAGAGGGAAGTGACCGTTTTCGCAGTTCTGCGGGCTCAGCCAGCCTTCCAACGGTTCCCGAAAGTGAAGCAACTCTTTCGCTGGGTCTGGTATGTCGAGGCCCAGCATGCAAACAACAAGTGTAGCTAAGGTACATGTTTGAAATTATATCGTGAGCTCGTTTGAAGTAATATCATGAGCTGCGTAACTACGCGACGTCACTTACGGGGCCCCGCGGGCTGACGTTTCATGCTAAGACCGGCTCGTCGAGATCATCGTCTTCCTTACACCGCATCCATCATGGACGAGCTTGCAAGAATTCCACCCGTAACGCGTTTTCTCGTCATCTCCACTGTTATAGTATCACTGTGAGCGCATGGGAAATCAATCGCTGACTCAAAGGTCGTGTCTAGTGTCGTTGATCCGGCCGTGGAGCGTAGGTTTGCTTGGCTGTGCTAGGCTAACATCAGATTGCGCTTAATTGGCCTCGGACGCTGAAGAGACTGGAGGTGAGCAAGCATATTCCAGTAGCATACCGATGCTGGGACACTGACTTGTCAGCTATGGCGACCTCTCACGGCATTCCTTTACGGAGGTGACGGTATTCAATTGATATTCAACATCTTCTGCCTGTACCAAATGTCATCAGCTTTGGAGTCTAACAGGTGGGTTTCGACTTCTCTAGTAGCACTAACCGAAGCATTTTTGGTGGCTCTGCATCTTATGCCTGGACGATCCTAGTACTTGCTGTGTTGATACTCGTGAGCGAATTCTCTCACCCGCGTAGTTAACCATGAGGCAGTTAATGCCATCAGCATCGGGGCTCCGGTTCTCTTCAAATCGCTGCTGAGCGCTTTGATATATCTGTGGGCCAGAGACAACTCGACCTCCAAGGTCACTCTGTTCGGACTTGTCAACGTACCTGCGCGAGGTGAGTCGCTGACCGGCCAGACCCTTGCTGACATTGAGTGTACCCTCTAGTTCTGATTTGCTTGGACGTCATTCAGACCTCTTCGCTTCGAGGAGCTTTACCGTCTGTCCTTGGTGTCATAGTTGGGCATGTTTGGTGCGTGTGGCTGCAAGAGCGTATCTGACTTCCGCAGGTGGTTCATCTCCTCATACCTGCCTACCAAGGCCCCCGTTCACCTGCGTCGCCCCAATCATCTGGCCATGCCAAGGTGGTTTCAGTCACTCTTTGACCGGCAAATTCTACAGCCTGCGCATCCTGAATCAGCTTCCGGGGCAACTCGTGTTGTCGGCAGTTCCCAACGTAGGCAGACTCCAGGGGAGGGCTCAACGGTCCGCCATCGCTGGGGATCAGGGCAACGTCTGGGCGCGGAGTAGGTCTGGAAGGCGACCACCCAGTCCGCTGAGTAGCTTGTATGAGACGCTAAGTTTGGTGATTCGCATCTTCCACGTCCCTGGGTTGCATAGGCACGATTCGAGCCACTAGTTGTGCGTTGGCAATAAGTATCTTGTGAGCTTGGCATTGCAACCGTACCCTCGTATACGCTTGGGCTCCACGTCTCCAGCTGCACGCCGAACGGCCTCAACATATGCATTTACCCGTCCATCCTGTTCTTCATGCTCCAGGTCACGAGGTCGGGAGACGGCTCTCGCAGATGCAAGGTCTCCCACGGTTGGTGGCCGGGGCGCCAGGCACGGTATTTTGCATCCGAGTGTGGAAAGGCCCGTCGTCTGGAATGGTCACGTGCAAATGGGCATCAATGGGGAACGGGTTGGGAGGAGTCACGTGACGGAGTGTTTACGTAAGCAAGAAGTGTTACGTAATATTGACTTTTAAAACTTTGACACCCGACGCTCCAGGACTACTTGGAACTGGCTTCCAAACTCGATTCTCACCCCGTTGCTCAGCATTAGGGGACCACTGAGAGAAGTTAGGAAGGAGGAAGAAAACACGCTCTCCGGATTTCAGGTCCTTCTCTTACGCAGCCGATGGCGGAGCTCAGGTAGCATGCCCATCAACCTGTCTTGCCGCACGGTCTCTCAAGGAGTTGTGGCACGTCCTGACTCCTCTCTTGCCCCCTCCCCCCCCCATGCTCCCATGCTGTTCAGAAATGCGTAGGACCCAAAATTTGAGCGTTCACGCAAACGTAGTAGCTGGATGGGGAAACAGCGATACATGACCCACTAAATGAGGCCCGCTATGTCATACGTTTAAACTCGCCAGCCCAAGCGCGGTGGGGTCACAAATCCCTTGCTTGAAGCATAGGCTGGAAGAGATTGCGGGACCCCAAAGGAAGCGATGGAACATTGCGGAATGATTCCAACGCGACGATGCGCTACCAGCCCCCCGGTCATCGGTCTCCTGAACATGTGAACTCCCACAGCTTCCAAACTTGTATAGCTCATCCCCTCAGGCTTCGAACCAAGCTCTTGCTATGGATGCAACAGCGATACTGAACGCATCGGGTAACCTGGGGTGGATCGTCTGCATGCATCAGATTAAAGGTTGCTTGGAGCGTTCCTTCCTTGCAATGGGAAGCATTGTGCAGCTGCCTAGGAAGCTGGCTTGTCCGCTCACGCCAACCGTGCCAGTTTGTGCCATCCGGAGATATGACGCAATCGTCGCCAGGCAATACACCTACGTGCATGAAACTTTTAAAGCAGGCGGGTGAGAACGGCATTGTCCCAGGCTGACGTGTGTTGTCAGGCGGTGGTGGGCGTCAGTTGGGCGCCAATTGACCTTTTGAGCCCTAAGGGATGCTGATGGCGTACTTCTTTAAAAGTTTTGACGGTCAAGCGACTGCTTTAGAGTTGGGACAAAGTGAACTTTGATATCTCCGAATGGCTTGGAATTTGAGACTGCCCACTTCACACGTTAGCCTGAACGTCTAATCATGCGCACACGGCATCCACGATAGACAAAGCATCCTTTACGAGCGTCTGCTGTTAACGCAGGAACGGTCGCTGACGCGTATCAGCGTATCGAGGATCATGGTAAGGCCGTGTACGTACCGACTCGCGCAGGGCGAAGGGCCGTGGCTGGTATGGAACGGCATAGCAGAGCATGAGAGCATCCACTGGATAGAGGGCAGGCAAATTCTGAGTGGCATCTTGAGCGCCTGGTATGGCACATCATCTTGCCACTTATAACAGTGGGTGGTGAACTGCTGGGCCAAAATTGGCAACTCCGCTACACTTACCCTCCGAACCATTTAGGAATGGCTTATGGGACCAGACCATGTGAGGAACGGCTTCTCGGACTCGGGACTGCCTTGCAGTGCAGAGAGGCAACATGCATCGACAGTACAGGCGGCTGGGCCAGGCTATCCGAGTGTATAGTCTCGAATAGCAGTGTGCTGCACTATAATCCACTAGGGCTAGCTCAGTGGTGTTCATTACTTCCATGAGTATAGCCTCGAATAGCAGTGGAGTATGTTGGGAATCAGAAAGAGCACTATGATCGGTGAACGACGCGAGCGTGTGACCTTGCTTGGAGTCTCGAATGGCAGGGTGCTACACTATAGCCCAGAGTATCAGAGCAAGATCTCTGAGTTGTCGGGGAAATTGCCATTGAAACCCGCTCTGTAAGCCCGGGATATGGTAGCGCAGATCGAGCTATACCTGACAGTCCAACTACGGTGTCCAGATCTTCGTAGTTAGTGGAGTAATGGCCAACTCCAGTGACTGATAGACCGAAATTCTGAATTGAATCATGTAGCAACGCCCACAACCACGCGGAGGCCAGAGACGTGGAGCTGTACGCGTAGTCAGGAGTCGAAGCCGGCCGCTCGACATCTAGGTAGGTAAGAACAAACCGCGTTGGAGGACACCTTCGCTAAAATCGCACTTCCCCACGGTGTTAGTCCGCGATGACCGTGGGAAGTCTGCTGCGACCACGAGTCTCGATCATCCACTAGCATCTGCGACCGTGGGAAACAATGAATCAGCCTGAGCCCTCCTCCGACTTCGACTTGAAATCATCCACTTTGAGGTAAGTTGGGATTGCGAATGCCCCGTCGTGCATGCGATCGTGCATCAAGCGAGAGTAAGAGCGTGCCCAATAACGCCTGGCCATTCTCAGCGCCGTCCAATTCGTGAGAGGCCATGGGCCACATCCTGATTTCGAGGTCGGAGCTCAGATTCCCTAGAACCATGCTTTCCCACGGTCGATCAGTGGGAGCGACGACGGTTATTTGCCCCAGGAAGCAACTTTCCCCAGCTCGGGTTGCCTTTAGAATCATGTTCTTTTCCTGACTTCGCCCTTCGGCAGCATTTGGCGCCACCGCCTGTCTGTCGCCTGGCCCCGAACTTCTCCACGCGTGTACTCCTCATGTGCCCTCCACATTATCTTGCGGACCCCTCAGTTTAGCATCGACTGGCTTGACACACCAGCCACCTTCCGCTCGCGTGGCCATTACTAATTCCTCATGAGTTCGAACTAGCAGTAACTGAACGCCGCTGGGCGGCCACCGGTCATTGTCCACTGAGCTAGCCCTAGTTGGTTATAGTGCAGCACACTGCCATTCGAAACTCACTGCCAGTCGTCTTGTGAGAACAGGACCAACCAAAGCGAGAAGATCCAGCGTTCGAATCTTGACAAAAGCAGTTCTCCAAATTTCAGTCCACGTGATTTGACAGGCACCGGATAATCTTCGGGATTTCTGAAAGTGGAGGTCACTAAGCGTCGCTGCCTTGGTCCATGAAGGTCGAAGGCTTGTGTCGATCCGTCACAACACAATCACTCTCGCCATGCAGACAAACGACCCAGATTACTTGTTCCAGACGACCTCGGAACTCAGCAATGCTGAGAGACGGGAACGAAAGCTCAAGGCAGCCGAGAAGGTCGGAGACCCCATCAAAGTGTCCAGCAAGGTGCTGGATCTCCTGGTCGATGACCAGCTCGCATGGACTGCAGAGTCGGGCTGGCAGGCACGGAAGATAAACTTGGCGGTGAGATGGAGAACTTTGGCCTTTACTGACGATAGACGGGCAAGACTACCATGCTCTACAAGGGGCACAAAGGGCCAGTCACGAGTGTGCAACTCTTCAAGGTTGCCGGCGAGACACCCTGGCTTGCTCTCATCACCTCGTCGTGGGATAAGACTGTCAAGATATGGGATGCAGCGGTAAGATCCCCGATAACTCATTGACTCATTTTTCAGACCGGGGAGTGTAAGTTCACTCTTCAAGGGCATCAGGACTTTGTGAAGAGCGTGACGGTGCTTCCCACCTCTCCGCCGACGTTGCTTTCGACGTCCTCGGACAAGTCGTGTCGGCTTTGGGACCTTTCCGCTCTGAGCTCGAATGAGGAACCCACAACTATCCAAACCATCAAGGATCATACACGCCCCGTGGACTCGGCGGCGTATTGGATCCCGGAAGCGGGTGCCCAGGACAACATCATTGTATGGACGTCTGATTCCTTGGGGGTCATCAAACGCTGGAACCTCATTAAAGTAAGTCACAAACTGTGTGAATCAGTGCTGAATGTCGCTCGCTAGGCTGTCGGAAGCACACAAACACCTATGAAGTTCGTTGAAGACCTCAACACCCACGACACCAGCGTCGGTCAGCTTTACCCGACAGAGGACGGCATCTGGAGCGGTATGTGCTCGTTCCTGATTGCGCGGCGCTGACACGTTGCAGTGTCCATGGACAAGACCGCCCGCTTCCATGGTGATCCCTCAGTCGTGCTCAAGCACCCCAGCTACGTAAAGTCATTGCTTGCTCAACCGTTTGGGCTGCCTTACATCCTCACGGGCGCAGAGGACGAAGAGGTCCGAATTTGGGATGCGGCCAACCTGCAAGCCACGAAGAACCAACCGATCAGTATCGTTTCTGGCCATTGCGGTGAGGTAACCGCGATTGTCCCGTGGTTGAAGGCTGAGAACGGGAAAAGCATCCCACACGTGGTTACCGCTGGCCTTGATGGCACGGTGAGAAGGTGGACCATACAAGGTAGGGAGGAATTGTGGGCCGTCGACGCTGACAGGGACAGAGCTGCTTCACCCCCCTAAGCTTGATTATGAGCCTGCTTCGCAAGACAGTGTTGCTCTGACGGAGGAAGAGGAGCGCGAACTCGCTGAGCTGTTGTCTGATGACGATTAATTGTACAATCAAAATGCATACTACCACATCAACAAGCCTGCTCGCCCGCGGCATCCATGACTCGCCCCACGTAACTTTCCAACTGCGGCATTGAGAGTAAAGCATTCTTCAGGGGTGAACCGTTGGGGAGCAAATAGATGGGGTGCACATAGGCCGTAATTAGAGCATCGAGCGGTGTCGGCGCGCTGTGACGTTAGGAATGGTTACACGAAGGAAGCTCACGCGGCTCCCAGAGCCCAATGCTTGGGATCGACCTTAGATGCCAAGGCCGACAGTGCCTCAACTCCTCGATCGATCAAGGTCGATTCCTGAAAGCAACGTGCGTCCCCCGTTAAGGACGCTGGCAGAGGTGTAGCCAACCCAGCACTCAATGAGGGCGGCTCAGCGGCCAGAAGGACGACGTTTTCCGAGGTTGACACGCTTGCAGACAAGAGAAGTGCCGGCTTGATCCTCCCGAGTACCAGCTTTGCGAGAGCCACGGCACCATCGAATGCAGCCTGGGAAGGCATTCCGTGCAGCCTGATGTTAGAATGCCTCGTGGCTGAAACAAAACGCTCACTCTGCGTCCCTCGACAGCTTATGTGTGCCGTCGAGCCAAGTTCGTATATCATGGTGAGGGACCAATCGATTTCCAGAGGTGAGATGTAACGTCGGCAAGGCACCCCCGGGTACTGCAGTTTCGTTGGTCCAAATCCTCATGTTGACCGGAATGCCTCTCAGCAACAAGAGTAGCTGTGCATGAAGAGAGGCCGGATCGGGTGACGCCCAAGCGTGTTTGGCATCGTTCGCGGTGCTGGGCTTTCCTCCATGGACCTGTCGGAACATTAGTGCCTGTATGAGCTTCCGCACTCACCCAGAGCGTATAATCTTTTCCCCTGCCAGCCGGCGTGGCATTCTTCCAGTCCAACGAGTCCTCCGGCTCAAGGACAACGAGCGGGAATTTGGAGTAGAAGCGGTTGACCCAATCTGGAGCTGAAAGCATGGCCGTCGGATGAATGGAAATGTCGGTCAATGAGTGCCTCCAAGCGTTATGTCATGATTCCATTCCCTGTTCTTTATTCGGTCCCCCGATTCGTTCCGATCCATGCGGCGATCAGTGACGCCATCCACCCACCACGTCCTTAACCCAACTCATCCCCACCGCTATCGATAATCTCGACAACCATCTGATTGCCGGTAACTAATCCATACGTTTCACGCGTGGAAACCTTCTAGGTGAACACCACTGCGATGGCTGCTCCTCTATCTGCTCAAGAGCAGCAGTACTTTAACCGCCTGTTCGAGACTGTCAACAAGGACGACGTAAGTCTTCGTAGTCGACTGGGACTGACGCCTCAGAGTGGAGTACTTCCGGGTTCGGACGCCCTCCCATTTCTGACGTCGTCTGGACTGCCTCAACAGACTCTGGGAGAGATATGGGCCATAGCGGACCCAGACAACAACGGCTTCCTTACCAAGGATGGCTTCTGTAAAGTTGCACGCTTGATCGGTTGGGCGCAGTCAACCGGGCAGACGCAGGTCGATCCATCGTTAGCGGCTAAACCCGGCCCACTGCCCTCATTCAAGGGCTATCCTGGTCCTCCTGTGTCTGTTTCTACAAGCCCGTTGTCTCCCACCGCAACGGGTGGGTCATTGCCTCCTCTAAGCCCCGCGGATCGCACGAAGTTCACTCGGATCTTCGTAGGCTGCGGCCCAGCGAATGGGCTCGTTACTGGCGAAAAGGCCCGCAATGTCTTTCTGAAGAGCAAGCTTCCTTACGACAAGCTGGCCCAGATTTGGTGCGCAACTGCTCCAGACCAGAGCTGACCCCCCAGGCAATTGGCGGATACTCAAGATCGAGGCGCGCTGGACCTTACCGATTTCATCATCGGCATGCATCTCATCCAGAGCTGCATGGCAAATCCGACCTTACGCCTGCCCGCGTCACTACCACCGGGTTTGTACGAGGCTGCTTCCAACGGCCGTCCTCCGCCATCGGTGGCACATGGTGCCCGGCCCACAAGCCCTATGCAAGCCCAAACTACGGGGTCTCTGCAAAGACAGCCGACCGGTACTCTGCAACCACAGATGACGGGCCAAAGCTTCTCAGCTGCCACGAACACTCCACCGCGCTCCGCTACCATGACTCCAAGCCGGCAAGGGTCCACTGCCATTCCTTACAACGCGTATGGTGGTGGTGGGCACAACCGTGCCGGCTCTAGTGTCACCGAGCCTTGGGACGTGACTCCGGAGGCCAAGGCTACGTCTGACCGATTCTTTGCGCAGCTGGACCCCCAGAACAAAGGCGTGGTCGAGGGAGACGTAGCTGTGCCCTTCATGCTCCAAAGCCAACTAGATGAAGGAACTCTGGCCAGTATCTGGTAAGCCAACGGGGGTTAGCATATCTGACGGTTCAGGGATCTCGCCGACATCAGACAAGAAGGCAAACTCGACCGCGACGAGTTCGCAGTGGCCATGCATCTGATCAATGCCAAGCTCGCGGGTCAAGATATTCCCACTGCGCTGCCCAACAGCCTCATTCCCCCAAACTTGCGAGGTTCGCAAACTGTTGATCGCCCCGAGGTCACCCAGCCATCTTCCGCATCTAAAGATTTATTCGACCTCTTCAACGACTCTAACGAGATTGCGCCCTCGGCTCCGGCCGGAGGTGTTTCGGCGGCAACCGCGTTCCTGCCTCAACCTCCATCGCGGCGCAGTACAGGTACAGCGTCCTCTCGGCAGCTTCCTGCCACTCGGGGAGCTCAGACCCCTGAACCCTCTTCCAACTCTTTCGGTAAGAGGTCTCTGGAGACATTTCACGCTGACGTCGTACAGCCCCTGCTTCTCAGCCAGCTGGGGACCTATTGGGAGACGACGCCGCTGCCAGTGTTCCCGAGAAGTCAGCTGACATTGGCAACAAGAAATTGCAGCTAGAGAACACCACCCGAGGGCTCTCACAGTTGGAGAAGACTAAGTCCGAGCTCGAACAACAGGAGACAACGAACGCCGCAGACTTGCAAACTCTGGAACGCGAGTTGGCATCCGCACGCTCCAAGCATGAGACGGAAACGAAGGCGGTCTCTGACCTGCGTGTTCGCGTCGGAGAGCAAGCCGCCCAACTGAAACAGCTCAGAGCTGATGTCATCTCCGCGGAGAGCGACCTGAACGCAATGCGCATGGAGAAGGATGAACTTGAACAATCCTTCCTCCGTGACAAGGAAGAGGTCCGCGGTTTGCACAAGCAAGTCAAGGAGCTGGAGGACGAGAAGACTGGTCTGAAGTTGCTGTTGGAGAAGGTTCGCAAGGAGGCTCGACAGCAAAAGGGTCTCGTTTCAATCGCGAAGAAACAAGTATCCACTGCAGAGGCTGGACGAGATGCGGCTCAAGCAGAGGTTCGCAACGCCGAGCAAGCAAACAAGGATTACGAGTCGTCGCAGGCGGAAGTCACTCCTGCTTCACCGCTCTCCACTCCGAGAGCTTTAAGTCCCAACGCAACCGGTGCTTCGCAACGATCCACCAATCCCTTCGAGCGCTTCCGCACTCCGTCTGCTGACATGTCACCGGCGCGTACAGCTGAGACTGTCCCCGGAGCGCTGTTAGCAGGCGCGGCCTTGAGTGGAGGCGCGGCCGTGAGTGGGGCCGCGGCTGCAGGTGGGGTCACTGCTGGGCCCGACACTCAGTTCGACCAAGGCTCTGCCGAGTCTACAGAATCACGCGAACGCGACCCCTTCGGAATGCACTCAACTGCTTCTGCAGCAGTCCCTGTTGTGGGCTTTGATGACTCGTTCAAACAACAGGTCCCCGCTGTGGGTTTTGATGATTCATTCAGCCAACAGGTCCCCTCTATTACGGCCCAGACCCCCACAGATTTCGATTCTGCGTTCGCAGATTTCGACACGGAGGACACTGCGCCTCCGGTGGATAATATCGCTCCAGCCGTTGCCGATCCGTCCGGGCCGTCGGCGGCGGAGGCAGAAACAGACCTGGGCCGCCCAGAGCAGCATGACCGGTCTCTGTCTACGCAGGCTATCCCACCTTCGAGTCATCGTGCGACCCCCCTCTCAACGGAACAGCATCCCGGGGAGCAGCCTTCTGCCGAACATCCTGAGGCAAACAATGCCGAGCCTATCGCCGCGACGGTTTCAGGCGACGCCGAGTCTTCTGGCGATGAAGAGGGCCCGGAAGACGTTGAGGGCCCGCGACGTACCTACGGCAAAGAGCATCGTTCGCCTTCGTTGGAGGCGGCGCCCCAGGCAGCATCGGTTGATGCAGATGCGGAGCATCCTGCTGCGCGTGTTCGTCGCCATGCACCGCCTCCCCCTGCAGGACGCCAGAGTAGCCGCTCCGACTCCGTGGCCACCCCGTCGGCCGATGAACGGACCGCAATCACGTCCCCTCTATCAGTCGCCTCCGGTACCGTTGATCCTTTTGGAGCACCCCTAGACGCTCCCCCGAGGTCATCGGTAGACCGCCAGCCACAGGCTGATGCAAGCAAGAGTGATTTCGGGGAGTCTTTCGATCCCCTCAGTGCCAACCCTGGCCCTTCAGCGGTCCAGACGAGTGGCACGCTCGACGTCCCTGGTGCTTTCCCTGCCCCAGCGGACGAGTCGCTCGGTGCCCCCAAAGCGTCTGAGTTCGACGACGAATCTGAGTTCGATTTCTCAGATAAGCCTCCCACAGCGAATCAGGCCGCGCCGGCGATCAACCTGGGTGTCCCAGGGACACACGATCTCCCTGCCACTCCGTTTGGACAGCCCCCGAAGGAACAGGAGGAGCCTCAAGATGTCTCTCAGCTCCGGGCCGGTACGGAGCAACAGCCGCCGCAGCAATCGCAGCAACTGGGACAGCAGCCCGTAGCCAATGCGTTCGACGACGAATTTGCCAACTTTGATGAGGACTTTGGCGACTTCCCGTCTCAGCCGTCGCTGCCCAACTCGACTTCAGACAACAACAGCTCCATGCTTCGTAGCTACGAGGTGGTTGGTCCGGACCACGTGAAGCAGATGGGAGACGGAGGAATGGATGCGTGGGGGGTCTCCAACAGCTATAACTCGGGGACCGCGAGTCAGCCTTCGGCGCTCTCGTTCGATGATGCGTTCGGAGGAGAATTCACTCCCGCCCCGTAAGTCTGATGTGCTTGGAGTAGTATACTGACTGCAGCTCGACAGGACCTGAAAGCGGTGCTGCTCCGGTAGAGCAAGCCCCGGCGGCTACTCCACCTATTCCCGCCCGTCCCAAGCCACCCTCGGCTCGACCGAGCAACGACGTGCCACAGGCGGACGATTTAGAGGACGTCAAGCGTGTGAGTTTGTCGCTGGGAGAGTGTAAACGGTAAACGGTACTGACACTCGATAGCTGTGTTCCATGGGTTTCCCGCGGTCCCTAGTGGTCGAAGCACTTGATGCCAATGGCTATGATTTCCAGAAGGCGCTGAACGTCCTCCTCGTCAAATAACAATGAATTAGAAGAAAGAATGATATGAATGAATGAAGGAATCTCCCTGCATGCAGATCTAAACGTTTCACTGGATGTACTTGTAAGGGTTGAGGACACCCTTCGGATCGAACAGGTGCTTCAGCTTGCGCATCAGATCGATGGACACGTCGGACTGGGAGTAATGGACGTGGGGTGCTTTCATGACTCCGAGGCCGTGCTCAGCGGAGATACTACCCGACTTCTCAGCTTTACGTTAGCTGTGCCCTACTCTCTTCCACAAAACACTCACAGACAATCTCGTACACGTAGGGTTCGATGGCTTGTTCAATCTCGTCCGTGTACTTGTCGGCAACGATGTTCAGGTGGAGGTTGCCTGCTATCAGCGGTGACAAATGCTCACGACACTTACCGTCGCCCATGTGCCCATATCCTACAACAGCACGGATAGGGTCACCGGCCGCTCCATCACCCTTGAGCAGCCCCCTCTCGCGGAGCCTCTCCCTCATCTTCTCCACGATCTCGTACATCTCGCCAACGGGCACGGAAAGATCGTATTTGTAGACGGCCCCAGCTTTTCCGCAAGACTCTGGAAGGAGTTCACGGAGTGCCCAGATAGATTTAAACTGCGTGTCGTCTTGGGAGAGTACGCCAGTCAGGACCTTGTTCTTCTCCATAAGATCCTCCAGCAGGTTGCCGAGTTTCTGCGACTCGTTAGCGACGTTCCGCTTCAAGACACACCTCTGCGTCGTGCTCAGCATTACTGCCACCGGTCTCGATAAGGCAGTAGAAGGGACCTTCCTCCTCGAAGACCTCACGTTCCACGCCATTTTCCTCGAGAACCTTGCGGACAAGCGTGTAAGCTTGAGCATCCCAAAACTCGAATGCGGAAAGGATCTCGCCGAGATACTTTTTGGCGTCCGCAAAGACCTCTTGGACACCTTCGTACGAAGAGACAGCAAACGCGGCGACGTTCTGGGCTGTAGGACGACGGGGGCAGAGAATGGAAACCGCCGTAATGACACCCAAGGAGCCCTCGGAACCGATGAACAACTGCTTCAGATCAAGACCTTCAAGTTAGCACGTCTACAGAGTACGTGACGCACCGGTGTTGTCTTTCCTCAACTTGCTCAACCCGTTCCAGATGGTGCCGTCCGGGAGGACAACCTCGAGACCTAGAACTGTGCCGTGCAGAGAACCGTAGCGGAGAAGGCGCAAGCCTCCTGCGTTGGTCGCGACATTGCCGCCAATTTGACAGGAGCCCTTGGCTCCGAGGTCGAGAGGGAAGATGAATCCTTGCGATTCCAAGAAGTTGTCAGTGGTCTCGAGGATCGCTCCGGCGTCAACAACAAGAATGCCGGAGACGGGGTCGAACGAGCGGACCTTGTTCATGTTTGCCAAAGACAGAACCACCTCGTCGTGGATTGGAACACCACCACCTGGCGTCAGTGTTCACAGCATCCAGTCACCCACCAACAAGGCCTGTGTTTCCGCCCTGGGGAACGACTGCGATATTGTTCTCATTGCAGAACTTCATGATGCTAGACACTTCCTCCGTCGTCTTTGGCTTGACAACGACCTGGCTGTGACCGTGGTATTTATTCATCCAATCGTTGTTGAAGTTGGCCAAGTCGTCGGCCGTCGATGAGCCATCCAGGGTGGTAAGCAGAGAGGACGGCGAGCCAAGCATAGACCTCATTTGCTTGACATGATCCTCGGTGACCTTGGTGAACGACGAGTTGCGGTCCGGCAAGTGGGAGCCGTAGCGGACGGAGCGGGCGAGAGGGGCCCTGAACACAGGCCTGGCAGGCGCGGACAGCGCGACCCTCCTGGTTGCGCCGAGAGCTCGTGCAAATGAGCGAACGGTTGACATTTGGGGAGTGAGAGAGTTGTCGACAAGAGTTCGAACGTCTCCGGTATGATGTCTCGAGAGTTCAGCGTTGGGGCACGCCATCGGAATCAATCATTAGCGAAAGATACCGCATTACCGACTCGGCCTCGGCAATCCGCTCGAGACGACTACGCTTCCATGACGCTTTACATCTGGCTTTACAATTTACATAGAGCTAGCTATCTTCTGCACAGTGCATGTCGCAGCGCTTTACTTGCGGTGAGTCTGGTAGAAGTGGATCAGACCAGTGGTCTGCTTATTAGCACGTTTAACCAATCATGACTCACGGAGCTGTCGTGTCCAGTGACATCCTTTTCATTGGGGAGCTGCTTCAGAATGGCCTTGGCGAGAACCTGCCGTCAGATAAGGGCTTGTGACTGACACCCACCTTGCCCAACTCAACGCCCATCTGGTCGTAGGAGTTGATGCCCCAGATCGCGCCCTGGACATGAATCTTGTGCTCATACATGGCGATAAGAGCTCCGAGGGTCCCCGGGGTGAGTTTCTGGAACATGATCGAGTTGGTGGGGCGGTTGCCCTCGAAAATCTTGGACTTCACGAGAGCACTGTTCTGCGAGGCCTTCGGGCCGAGCTCCTTGATGACCTGCTCCTCGGTCTTGCCAAACGCAAGAGCCCTGTTTGTCAGCGACGAGGTCACTTCCACACTCACTCGGGCTGGGCGAAGAAGTTGGAAAGCAGAATCTCGTGGTGCAGGCCACCGCGAATGGGGTTCAACGTCTCAACGGGGGCGATAAAGTCACTGCAGGTCAGTGGCAGCGCAATCATCACACGTACCAAGGAATGAGCTTGGTTCCCTGGTGGATCAACTGGTAGAAAGCATGCTGCCCGTTGGTTCCGCTTTGGCCCCAGATGATGGGTCCCGTCTGGTAGTTCACGCGTGAGCCGTCCTTGGTCACCGACTTGCCGTTGGACTCCATGTCACCCTGCTGGAAGTAGTCTGCGAACTTATGCAGGTACTGGTCATAGGGCAGCAGCGCCTGCGTCTCGGCACTGTAGAAGTCGTTGTACCAGACGCCGATGAGCGCCAGGATGACGGGCAGATTCTCCTCCAGCTTGGTGTTCTTAAAGTGCTCGTCCATGGCGTGCGCACCGCTGAGAAGCTCGTGGAAGTTGTTGTATCCGATGCTGATGCAAATCGAGAGTCCGATGGCCGACCAGAGGGAGTAGCGACCACCGACCCAATCCCAGAACTGGAACATGTTGGCCTCATCGATGCCGAAGGCCGTCACAGCAGCAGTGTTGGTGGAAAGAGCGACGAAGTGCTTGGCGACAGCGGCCTTGTCCTTGGCCGACTTCAAGAACCACTCCTTTGCGGTCTCGGCGTTGGTGATAGTCTCCTGAGTGGTGAACGTCTTGGAAGCCACAATGAACAGAGTCGTCTCGGGGTCGCAGACCCTGAGGGTCTCAGCCATATCCGTGCCGTCAATGTTGGAGACGAAGTGCATGGCGATGTCGCGCTTGCTGTAGAACTTGAGAGCTTCGGATACCATGACGGGGCCAAGGTCAGAGCCACCAATGCCAATGTTGACGACGGTATTGATGGGCTTTCCAGTGTATCCCTTCCACTCGCCGGAACGAATCTGCTCGGTGAACTGCTGCATGTGGTGGAGCACTTCATGAACACCATCGTTTGCGCCCTCCTCCTTGAACGTGTATCCACCCTGGCTGGCAGGTGGGTTCCTGAGGGCAATGTGAAGCACTGCGCGGTCCTCGGACGTGTTGATGTGCTGGCCGGCGTACATCTCGTCGCGGTACTTTTCGACATCGGCTTCGCGGGCGAGGGCGAAGAGGGCCTTCAGAACCTCATCATCGACGAGATTCTTGGAGTAGTCGAGGAGGATGTCGACATTCGGGTTGTCCGACTTGAACTGCAGCGAGTGCTTGGCAAAGCGCTCCGGGTCGGCAGCGAAGAGGTCCTTGAGCACGAGCTTCGGACGCTTGGCCTCGTAGAGCTCGTCGAGCTTCTGCCACGACGAGTATTCTTGCGGTCAGCACGAAACCATCTGTCATATGTAGCATACTCACTTGTAGCGAGCTTGCCGGTGGCCATGTTTGCCTTGTTTGGACGTCAGAACTGATCAGAGAAGAGAATGGGAGATGGTGGGAAATTGAGATGGTGGACAGCCGTTGGTATTAAGAGGATACGGACAGCGTGCGCTTCTCAGAGGTTGTGTAATCACCGAATGATCGATGACGCTGCCGTGGGGGCAGGCCGTGAGCTTCAGCCCGGCCCGGGGCGGAGGGCTGCCGCCGGGAGAGTAACCACGTCGGTATGTCAACTACGTCAAAGTCCCGAGGTCAGGTTTGTCAGGCGGATCGTTATGTCCGCCCAACCACCCGCCCAGATTAGGCGTGCCTGAGCCATAGTCCGCTGTTCAGTAGGGAGGAGGAAGAGAGGGGGGGGTTGCATTAGGGCATTAGGCAGCTGTAGAACTGCATGTTGGCTTCACCCTGACCTGACTGAACCCTGGCAGACCCCAGTGTCGCTGGTATCGGAGACGTCGGTGGCAACCATCAGCTCACGGTCAACAGCGACGCGCTATGAGCGTCGCTGCCAGCGTACTCCGCGGTGACAAGCAGTCATTATGCGCAGTCACGCCTGGGTTCACAGGTCGTCATCCTTGGAGACATAACGACTAACGGATCACGCCGCTAGTGGAACGGGGGCAAATTCGTCCTCCACCACACACACTGTATGACGATTGTTGCCACAACATGAACGACTTCGTTGCAGACTCGTTGTCTCGATCGTTTTCTACACCATTTAGCGCAACTCCATCTCTTTCACCTCTGATACCTGATACAATCGCCCAATCTCCCCTCTCAGCTCCGCCGTTCGGCACTTCGCGCTACCCGCGTCAATTCGAAGTGATCTCACACTGCATCGCTGAGCCTCACGACTACACGCGAGTTGCGTTGTCTGCCGATAGAACACCACACCCAATTCCTTTCAACCGCAGCGGACCCGTGCAGAATCATGCCCGATCCATCTGCGTCGGACCAATCGCGCTTCACGGCGTACGCGAGCAGGTATCTTGCGGATCCTGACCCTTCGAGTGGCAATGCTGTAACGCCAGTCGCAGTATGTTATCGCACCTACCCAAGCGATCTGACTAACGTTTAGCACGACGGCGACAGACCAACCCCGTCTTCAGTGTCGCACGACCCTTTTCTGGCCTCTCCCAGCGCTTCGAAGAACGGACCCCGCCTCCACGAATCGGCTACATCACATTCGACACCTTCCCGGTCATCGACGCCGCCGTTCCCAGGCCCCGGCATCGACGGCATCCCGTCTATCACTGATGACACCTCGAGCTCAGCAGGTGGTTTGCTATTTGATGGTACTCTGAGTGGTGGGACAGCCACAGATCATGGGACACATCGCGCTGTGCCCGACCCGTATGGACCTTCCTCAGACAGTGAAGGCGAGATAGAAGCCGATCTCGATCGTGTCGCCGCCATGCGCCGCTCGTTGAGAGGCGGAGCATCGGCAGCCCCAGGGCAGGCTGGCAAAGGGAAAAGGGGCTGGCTGGCTTATCAGAGCGTGTTCCCCTCGTCCTCCTCCAGTGAATCATCTCAAAACTCGAAGGATTCTGACCCCGAGGAGGATGATAGCTTTGGCTACGAACGCGCCCCGCAAGGCTACCATGTCGGCGCTGTTCCACAGCTCGATGGTGATCGCTCTGCCTTGGAAGAGCCTTTGCTGGGGGCCGACGATGTCGCTCATTTGACAACCCGAGTACCAGTACGATTACAAGTATACAGGGGTCGGTTTGGACATTGGGAACGAGAGGGGCTCCGGAAGTACCGAGGTGAGCTACTTGGGCGCGCGAAGCCTGACATGCAGACATCAGCTTTTTAGCTCTATGGCTCTTCAGTCTTGTGATGCTCTTCGTAGGACTGATGGTGGTGTGGGGATCGACAGACGTAAGGTATCGTGGAAGCGACGCTGACAGGAGCAGGCTCCAACGAAACCAAAGCGGCCACCACCCTCGATCTTGCCGCTTATGCCGCTACTTCTGACTCTGCTTATTCCAGCTATCGCTATGCCCCCAGCATTCCTTTTCCTCCTGAGCAAGACAGTACGCCCAGTTCTGCTCTCAACAGCGGTTGTCATTCCCTTTTCACTCTTCGTGTGTGGCTGGTGGGCGATCGGAGCCAGCTTTGAAAGGATAAGTGAGCCGGACACGGGTGGATCGTGGTGGGCGACCGCTGGGCTACGACTTATGGCCATTCTTACCTGGCTTCTTGCCGCTTGGTTTGCCAGGATGCTGTGGCTTCGCCGCGAGCGACTGAACCGCACAGTCTCGGTCGTAGAGGTATGTCTAAGGTACATGGACAGTGATCTTACGAAACAGCTTTCGACCCAACTCCTGCTGCGCCACCCGCCTCTTCTCATCATGACGCCTCTCCTCCTGGCAACATTTGCGGTTGCGTCTATACCGTTTATGACCTTGCTAATTCGCCTGGGGACAATCGGTTACTGGAGACATCCGTGCGTGCATCATTGAGCAAAACTGATGTCAGACGCGAGAACACTTGGGTTTTCCATCTCCGCCCGTATGCTGGCTGGCTAATGCTCCTCGTAACAGCAGTCTGGGTTTGGTCCTGGGGTGTCATTCGTGGTGTGGGTCGGGTGGCCGTGGCGGCCGTTGTTGGCGAATGGTACTTTCATCGGTAAGCTTTAAGCAGCCGCGTTGGCTGACGTACAGCGAGAGCTTCTACGATCCCCTCGAGATCACCACTGCTGCTGCTCATCGAGCCACGGGTACCTCCCTGGGCAGCATTTGCCTAGGATCCCTCATTGTAGCGTCTGTCCGGGTCATCGGCCGCGCGGCGAGCGAACTGAAGGGCCTAACGACTCCTCGCCGTCTTCCGAGGTCACTGTCGTTCATGGCTCGGCTCATGCCGATCTTTTCAGTGGCAGCTAACATAATGGATCAAGTCAATGGCTATGCCCTCGTCTATGTGGGCATCACTGGGGAAGCCTTTTGGCCCAGCGCTCGTCGGGCGGTGGGGCTTGCCAGTCGCCGACGAAGCGGCCAACTTTTGGATTGTAAGACCGTGGAAACGAGATGGAGCTGACTGCAGACACCCTGATCAAGCTCTTATTGACGCTGAGCTCGACGGCGACGGCCCTCTTCACTGCCACAGCCGGCTACCTCTACATGGCACACTCGCTCCATAACCCGACCTATGCCCCTATCGCAGCCATTCTCTGTGGAGGCATTCCTTTCCTTGCTATTAGGACAGGCTCGGCGGTGCTCACAGATGTGTAAGTGGGCGGGGTGGATGTCGCTCACTGCAGGGCCGATGCGCTGTTTATTTGTCATCAGATTGACGGCGAGATCGGTAACAATCACTCGATAGAGACCAAAGAGGCGGTGAGTGGCTCATCATCTCTATCACTGACGCATTAGTTCGAAGGCGAGGTTTTCCGTGAAGACCCTATCGTGTAATAATTTGAAGTCGTTGTATGTGTGTATGCATCTGGCGTTCCCTGGAGGCGCATCGAAAGCAGACTACATAACAATCTTGTCCTGACCCTTGCCAGGATTGAGTTTCGCGCTCTTGGTACCAAACTGCATGGCGCGCTTGACCCGCCCAGCTGTGCGATGCAGGCCACAGTGCCGGGCCGAAAGTCTGATCAGGAGTTTGTCCCCTTCACCTGGCGGTAATCGCATGTCGCATCTTGTCCACACGGGCATCGCTGAGACCACAGCCATGAGGTTTTCGTCCAAATATGGGTATCGGGATTCGCGGCCCTGCGAGGATATCACTCTGTCGTCCCTGGAGAGGTTGCGAAGTGGAATTCTATCGATATCTAATTGAATCTGCGTGTCAGATCAAACACGGATCGGGAACATCGGCCAACCTACCTCTTCTGCAAGAGCTGTCCACGAGCCTCTGTTGTAGGCTTTCCTGTGCCGCGTGTACCCGCCGAGTTGCCTGCTTGTCAGTAACTAAGAACTTGGAGTGCACTCACTCATCAGCTCCCAAGCCAGAGATGAGCACTTTGGCAGCAGAACGGAAAGGTGATATCTTTTCGGTTACAACGCCCTCCCCACGGGCGGCAAAGTACAGAGGGTACCCCAAAGACTTATATAAGCTTGATAAAGCCGATTTACTCACAAGATCCATTTCTGCGGTCAGCTACGACTCTCCGTTCGACTTGCCTGTGTCACTAGGATAAATCAGATCCAGGATTTTTTGCCGATGTGCTCGGCTCTCCTGACTGTCAGCACATTCGCACACGCGTGTCGTTTGCCTCACGTCCAAAGACACATTAATTTCCACGAAGCGGAATTGTCTCGTAGGACAGCATCCTGAGAGTTCTTGCCAGGCATCTCTGCCGGATATTCTGTCCGGAACGTCGTATGTAACGTTGTTCAGATATGGTTGCTGGAAAGCAACGTTTAGCAAGTCGATGGGCTCCCCCTCTGGAAGCCACCTCAAAAGTCAGCGCGAGCCAGTGGCAGCCACCCACTGATGTAGTAAAACGGTCAGTAGTGTACAGTCGACTCCTCCGGAAAACAGGACCGCCACTCGTGCGTCGCCTTTCTGAGGTGGTGGTGGAATCGTCATCACGCGCCTGCGCACGGAGTCATTTAGGGCCTCCAGGAATGTCATGCACGCAGACTCTTGAGCGGATGGATCTTGGTCGCATTGTGCGAGGTCGGAATATGAGGGCATATCTGTGAGTTTGAACCTTGGTCCACCCAATGGGAGATTATGTGTGGTAGTTATTATTCCACCTCTGAACTGAGTCGTCAGCACAATCCAGGTCGAGTTGGTCTTACCGCGCCCATCTGTCCGAACTCTTTAAGATTGACAGTTCCTCTCTGCCCTCCGTCCAGTGCTTGCATTTCCAGACCTTGGATCCTCCCTTCACCGCTACGCGATGAGGTCAAGATGAGGCGGCCATCCCACGTGTCTGGCAGGTGCAGCAGCAGCGAACGCCGGGACAACGCGTCGACACCAAAGTGGACGACATCATTGAGGAACTAGATCGTCAGTTATCATCTGTCCGAAGCTCGACGGACATCATAGTACACAAAGGCGTAGCTTTTCGTCAGCGAGTTCCAAAACGGCCCACCCACGGTCCCTTCACGTTTTGCAAGACATGGTCGATCGATCGGCCGTCTTCGAGCTGAGAGAACAGAACGTATGTGTCATTTTCATTCTGTGCGACATCAACCCCATCAAACACCTGGCCATTCCATGCAAAAGCGCCACGTTTTCCGATTAGGGGTTGAGCGGTCCGGCTCCCCCGAAGACTCAAGACGCCGCAACTCAGTGTCACGGTAGTTGTCGACTTGCCGATGGCCACACATCGGACATACTCCCCCTGCGCGTCTGGTCCGCGTGCCGTGTCAGCAGAGCGCTGCTCGGATAGTAGTCTGAATCTTGCTTCGGGTTCGGGTTGCGATAAAGTGGAAGACGCTATCGTGAGCGTCAAACCGCACATTTGTTGTAACAGGTAGGAACCAGATCATATTCTCTCCTTCAGCGGTGCTCTATTCGCGAGAGCAGGAAATGGGGGGTTCAGGCACCGGAGCACGTGTCGGCATAATACGTAAGCACAGATGGTATCTTCCGTCCCACCGGCCTCGACAGCCGCTCCAATCGTGGAGACTGGTAATCATGACGCGTGCATACTGTGGCCAAAACTTGACCTGACGTTGCGGTCTCATCTCCAGAGCAACCAGAGCCTCTCCTTTGCGTGCGTTCTCACGTAGGCGTAGTGCGGTGAGAACTGCCGTCGTCAGCGTGGGCGAGAATTGCAGACGCGTCGATCCTGTGTTGACTGTTTATCGTGAACCTTAGCATGGCTTACCCCTACCAGCACTGCACATGACTATATTGGCATAACCGCGAAGAGGGGTGGTACGTGAGCGTAGAAAACACATCCTGAAAAGGCAATGAGCTTGCCATCCGATGAGCGGTCGCCCGGCTTCAGATGCATGCAGGAAGCGAGACGCGATTATCTGTCAAGCTGGTACTAGGTACTCTGGCCGTGATGGTCGGCCTGCAGCCCAGCTAGCCCAGCCGTCAATGTGTCGCTATGGGGGCGCAGGGTGGGCGCGTTAGTATTGACTGGAATGTGAATTGGAACTAGCGAAGGACTTGAATACTTTGGTATTCAATTGAGCCCATTGTCATTGAGCAGGCACCTGTCGTTGTGTCGTTGGTCGTTGGGTTGTTGGCCGTTGGTTGGCCGTTGGGCCCACAGTCATGGCCTGCCAACGCAGTCAGCAGTCAGGGAACGATCTCAGATCACAAACGCCAGCAATCGACGCCGTGGGAGATCGGCGCAAGTTGCGTCGCTGACCTGCTCTTGCAAGAAGGGGGGCTTCGTGAGGAACGAGCAAGAAAGCATGAGTGCATGCAAGGATGCCCGGCAAGTATCGGACGTCACACAAGGCATCACGATGCATACCAGGGTATATTGGTTGCATGATGGGAAGAGTGGGAAAAGTGGGTAGGAAAGACGGTCAAGCTGAAGACTGCGTGCGGGCTGAGCGCAGGGCCCGCAGGGGGGGCGCAGGGGGGCGGTGGTGGACGAGGCCAGGGTGGATAGTGTGTGGATCGTGTGGAGCTGAGAAATAAAAACCATTCGCGAATCGGGGGCACGGGGCTGGCGGAGAACTGTTTCGTCATTGGGGTCTTGCCCCTTGCGTTGCTCGAAGCGGAAGCAGAAACGCGTCGAGCCCTGAATTCTGAAAGCATCAGAGACAGGCGAGGGCGGGGTCAGCGTGCACCCACCCAGCCTACCAGCCTACCAGGATCCAGCAGCCACCTGACCCACCACCTGTCTCCTGCTCCTGGCCTGCCCAAGCCTGTATGCCATGCATCCAGCCCCGTACCATCCCACGAACTACGCGTCTGATCTTTCTCTCATCATCTCCACATCCATCATTATTGCGCGACAGACATCTCGTACATTACTCTCTCTCTTCAACTACCTCTACCCGTCACTCACTCTCTCCTCTCCCATCCGCTGCTCCCCTTCATTGCTCTGCGTTCCTCCCTCTTTGCGTTGCACCACCGCCCCTCCGGACCAACGCGTCACAGTCGACACGCCGCCCGCCCGCGCGACCATCCGGCGCGACCGAGTCGCCACTGCCGACTGATCCTTGTCCATACCAAGTCTCATCTCTTCTAACATCGAAGACTTAACTTGCGGAAGTGGCGGTTCGCATTATTCGAGTCCATCAACCGCGCAACCCGCAGCCTCGCGCGCAAGTTTTTTACGCGACTGTCTTCCGTCCGCAGTGCTCGGCCGCCTGGTCGCTTTCCATCTTTCCCACACCTTTTTCGACTCCGCCAAGTCAGCCCCATTGACCAACATCAACTATACCTCGCAAGCGCAGATCTCCTCCTATGTACGTAGCAGGCTTGATACGCGCTGACACGTCACAAGAGTTCTGCTTTAGCTCTTTCTGAATCTCTTCGAGAAGATCATGGTCTCACCTGACCTCAACGGTCATCCCACCCAACCAGCGCAATCCACCATGGCGCCAGACATCCCTCAGCTTCCCGCTGGCCAGAGCTACGCGGGTGTAAATTATCTCTCCCTTCAGCAGCCTTCCCAGTTACATAGCGCGCCTATGGTTGCTGGGGATGTATTCACCAGCAATACAGGATCAACGATGCTGCTGAACACGCCAAACGGCTTTGACTACGCTTTACACGAGGTGAGCTCCAGAAATGATCGCGTTGATTGACCGCAGGGATCGTTCTCTGAACTTCCCCAAGGCATATCGCCGGCACGAGCCTTAGGACCTGCTCCGACGCAGCTCCAACCCTTCGCGACCCCAAATGGCGAGTCCACACCGACTCACGGCCCTCACAAGCCGTCGATAATGCCATCCTCTGCCAGCAGCTCTGTCGACGACAGTAGCTCCGCAGAGCGACCACGACGCAAGATGATCGCCGACACAAGTGATGATGAAGATAACGATTCTCCGACGAAGCGCGTACGAGACCGCATTCCTACGTTCGACTCTGCCCAGCAGGGCGAACCTCGAGCTCTCGGAGCTCGTAAGATCCAGCTGACTGTGAACCGGCCGCCGCGCACCCTGGCCAAGCCCGGAGCTGGAGGTCGGACGAGCGCCAAGTTCACCAAGGTTGCTGAGGATCCAGGCGTGGAGGGCATTCCTCCCGGTCCTAGGTCGACGGAGCGTCCGTCCCAGTCTTTTGCGTGCATCATTGGCCAAGCTATTCTCAAATCCTCCGCGGGCGGGCTATCGCTGGAACACATCTACAGATATGTGGAAACGGCGTACCCATACTTCAAGACGGTCGACCAGTGGCGTAATTCTGTCCGTCACAATCTTTCAATCCACAAAATCTTCGTCACTATACCTCGCACGGAGAAGCATCCGCCTGGCAAAGGCGGTATCTGGGTGATTGACGACGATGAAAAGATTCATTGGCCCTCCGAAGACAAGTTCATCAAAACTTTCCCGGTGTCTCACCCACACCACGCAGTCTGCCGGCAAACGTTGCACGAGCAGGCGACAGAGAAACGTAATCGAGAGAAGGCCGCCGCCGAAGGCCGTGTGTACGTGCCGAAGCATAAGGGCAAGAAGGGCCGCGCCAAGGCACTGAAAAGTGAATTGGCATCCGCCGCTTTGCCGTTGCCGCCTCCGCCTCCAGTGCCGCAGATGGCGTTTGCCCAGCAATCGCAAGTGTCGCTTGCTCAGCAACCGCAGGCGAGGATGGCCGCTGCGCTGCTCCCCTCGTCTCCACCTCGCTCCGCTGATCGTCAATCACTCGACTTCGAGGACGACAGCGATTTTGTGCCCGTCGCCCCGCGAAAGCAACGTGGTGTTGAACTTGGCCCCCCGGCGCCGCTGCCCCCTCCTCGATTTACGATCGCGAGTGCGAGGACTGCGAGCTCTGACAGGGATGACGACGAAAACGTCTTTAGCAGTGGTCCGAAACGAGTGAGACTTTCCCAGGCTGAACCCTTATCACCAATCATGGAGCAGCAACCAATGACTTCTTCGTTTTTGCACGACGACGATGACATGTTCCTCACCCCTGCCCGTGAACGGCCACAGAGCTCAAACCTCCCTTCGAGCTCCCGTCACTTCACGTCCAGCGCCATGAAAACCCCGGCCCTCGTGCAGACTTCGTCCTCGCCTACATCCTCGCCTCTACCTCCTACCATCACTCGATCGTCTCATCACCCGAGTTCGTTGCAACAAGCCTGGACACAGGACGACATGGCGAGGGGCAGCTTGGCTTCTTCGCCTCCCATCAAGCAGCTCGATGCGGCATTCGATCTCAAGCCTATGCCCACAAAACGTGACAGGGATCGTGAGGATGAAGGCCTCACACTCTCCCTCGCCCCCCATGTGGAGCGCGCGCACCCGAAGACTCCCGTCACGCGATCCTCGGCCGCTGCAGACCGCACTCCCCGCTTAGGCGGCTACAGGACACCAGGTCTTATCCACAAGACTCCGCTATCCTATGGCAGCCCTGCTCGCGCGCCTCCTTCGGCTTCCGCGTTGCTGTCCACGCCGATGTGGGAGATCAGTGGAGTTTTGGAGCGGATGAACGCGGCCGAGTCCCCCACTCGTACTCCTCGTACAGACGTCCCACCGACTAGTCCAACGCATTACTCTCTGAGTGATTGCGGCGATTCCCCTGTTGCAAAGCGTCGTAAAGTCGCTGCGTAGCGTATCCGAGCCTCAAAGGAACGGGCAAGGAACCCTGGCCCGCGTTCCGGCGCAAGAGTTAGTCACTTGCAATCTGGCAATAGCTTCGAGAGCTAAAGTCAAGCCCGCGCATCACACACGTATTCGCGGCACGTAATCCATCTGTCGCTACCTAGCACCTAGAATCAGCATCGTCCTGTTGTATAACTTCGTACCTTTAGTGCGCGAACCCCTCACCAACCTGTCATCCACACTGTCCATCCCGCCCCTTCCCGGCTTGTAAACTAAGTAGTCAACTCCTTCCAGATATCGTAGCAGTCAAGAGTGAAAACGTACAGTTTACCGTATGGAAACGCCTCCACCATGAACGATGCAATGGAATTCGCTCGAGTCGAATGCGGGGGGGTGGCATGCCTAAGCTAGCTGATTAATTCAGGGTGCGGCCGTGCCATTGCCGCTGGCCAAGACGGCCCTGTTGACATCCGAATACGTCCTCGGAGGTAGAGCGACGAATCGCATGCTGTCCTGGAAGAGTCGCCGGCGGCATTCGGACTGAGCTTCGATGCCCAAAGCGACACGCTGAAGAGATCAGGGGCGGACCGAGGGACCGAGGGATAAGCGAAGGGGAAAGGGTGGATGTAGCTATTAGTAACCGATGTGGGCAACGCATGACATCCGAGGCCCTACGTCGTCTGACTGACAACGTCCGACTTCGCGTTGGCCTTCGGAGATCCCGCACAGGGCGAAGCGGATGGGCCGATCGCCGTTGACAGAGGTCGGTCAGCTGACTCGCGACACACGACCTCCATCGTTGATCTCTGTGCCACGATACGGGGGACAAGGGGAGGGGCGGATCTGGCCCACTGTTGACTAGTCTCCCAAACTGCAAAGCATTCCGCGCGACTCATGGGATGTGAACTGCAAAGGACGACCTCGGTTACTTGCAACCTAAAACAGACTAGGGCAGGCGGCCCAGACACCGCATTCTCAGATGGACGAAGTACTGGTGTAATGCTCACATCTCATGGCCATCCTCGTCCTCCTAAATACGAGATACAGCTTACGAAGCAATGGAAGGAAGCAACGGCTTGGCGCAACGCCGACAGAATACGAAAGAATGACTATAGTTCCAGTGTGTCTGTGGTTGGTCCTTCCTACGCTCCCCATGGACCAAAGCGTGCTGCAACGCCTGTCCGAGCTCAGATGCGATCTCTGCGTTAACGAGCTTCCCGTGCGCGCCCCCAAGAATGTGGCAGCTCAAATCGCAAGCCATCCTGGGCTAGCGATCGGCTCAAGAGCTTGGGAAACCAATGCTAAATGTCCGATGCCGGGCCGTTCAGAACTGCCCACCCTGAGGAGGTGGACAGGGTAGGACAGAGGGCGTGCTATGCTGTGCATCGGGCCCGTCCATGCCCCCAGCAGCCTACCTGATCTCTGTGCACTGCAGTGGTCAATCTGACATGAACTGGGTGCGTGCTGGGAGGTCAGTTTACCGCGTCGTTAGTGGTGCCTCCCCCGGGTTCACGTTGCGTGGCCGATCCTGGTCAAGGTCGTGATTCCTCGATTCCTGCTCCTGCGATCCGGCGGCTTGGGTTTTGGGCGCAGCCCAGATGCCACGGCGCACCACCCGTGCTCGGCAAAATAAACCATCGACCTCCCCCACTCCAAGTTGCCGAGGGGGGGAAACCAACCTGGAAATACCAGGTCAGGTGACTCGCATCGATAGCAGGCAGATGTTCACCCCAACGCACAGTGCTGCGGACACTGTACGGACCCGATGCACACGTCGATCGACCTCGCTGTCGGGTCTGCGGCCGCCGGACCGGCGGAGGACGAATCCTAGAATACCAGAGCTCGTTTAGCGATGCGGCAACGGCACAGCGGCACTAGGGGAGGGGGGGTGATGTTACCGCCGGCAACGGACTGGCACGGGTTTCATAATTTTCGAATAACCTTTCACTCGCTTTCAGGCACCTCTCTTTTGTCCCCGCATGGTCTACTGTGCCCAAGTCTTGGGGAACGCCGGTTCGCTGCATTACCGACCGCACACGATGAGTTGTCTGCTGTGCTCATGAGCGGCCTTCAGGGGGATCCTTGTTGAGCCAAGCCGCTCAGGAGTCAGGGATGTGCGGCTTGAGCTTTCACGAGGAAGGGTGCCTGGCCACTGATCGCAACGCTGTCGGGCATTGAGATCGCTCTCATGCCTCTCAAGCCCGACATCCGAAAGGCGCTCTCGCGCCCTCCTCGCCCTCGTTACACGCCCCCCTCCCACTCTTCCACCGCTGCCGCACTCTGACCGGCAACGGGCTCTAGCTCGAGGCACTGACACAGGAGAACAGACCCAGGAACCTGCATATCCAGCCCGTCTTGCCCCTCTTGCTCTATACGGGACCCCAGAGTTGGCCCCCGCTCGGGTGATCTCGCCCCATCACAGCCACCATCAATACTCTCTTCTCAAGCGTCCTACCCCCGATCCGGAGAGACCTTGCAAGGACACAAAGATAGTGGGGGAAAGGCACGGCTGAATCGCCCTTCACATGCCTGTCGGGGCCGTCGGTATCAGGCGGCTGAAGCTGTACACGGGTTAGACGACCATCTACAGAAGGACGTCGTCGCCGGAGGTGATCTGTCGAAAGGTATAAATGAGGCGCTCCGTAAAGCCCAATCTCTTCCCCATCAGCTCAGCTCTTCCTCTCTCCCAACTACTCTCGCCCCTCTTCACACCCAACCCCCCTACACCAACCACCAGATAAGCACAATGACCGTTGCCGGCCAGGAGGAGATCCCCAAGACCCAGCGCGCTGCCGTCTCTGACGACGCCTCTGGCTTCGAGATCCGCGAGATCCCCGTCACTCAGCCCGACGAGCTTGAGCCCGGACGTGCTCTCGTCAAGGTCCTCTACTCTGGTGTCTGCCACGTAAGTGTTGATCTTTGGCCCTTTCCAGGCCGATTTCCCAAATTAGCCCTTTAGTCTCCGGCCCTGTTGGAGGCAATGGATTCGAAGTGTTGCTGACAACTAGACTGACCTTCACGTCATCAAGGACGAGTGGCCCCTCAAGCCCAATCGCCCCAGCATTGCCGGCCACGAGGGTGCTGGTATCATCGTCGCCATCAACGACCCCATCTCCAAGCTCAAGGTCGGCGACCGCGTCGGTATCAAGTGGATTGCCCACTCGTGCAACCAGTGCGACTACTGCATCTCCGGTGACGAGCCTCTCTGCGCCGAGGCCAAGTGCTCTGGCATCAACGCCGACGGCTCTTTCATGCAGTAGTAAGTGTTTCTTCCACGCTCTCAGGGTTGCCGATCTATGCCATCATTGGCAGGGTCACCCGAGATAAGCCACACGAGGCGCTGTTTCACATTCCAACGCCTCTGTCGGCTAGATCCCCTCTTTCCGCTCCCTCCTTCCAGTCATCTGATACTGACATTTCACAGCTGCCCTGCCTACACCTCGCAGCTCACTAAGATCCCCGACAACATCTCCCTCGAGGAGGCTGCCCCCATCCTCTGCGCTGGTGTCACTGTCTACAAGGCTCTCAAGCGCGCCAATGTCAAGGCCGGTCAGTGGGTCGCCATTCCCGGTGCCGGCGGTGGTCTCGGTTCGCTCGCCCTCCAGTACGCTAAGTACATGGGTCTCTCTACCATTGCCATCGACACCGGTGCTGAGAAGAAGGCGCTTTGCGAGAAGCTCGGCGCCTCCGCCTGGGTCGACTTTAAGGAGACCAAGGACATCGTCTCCGCTGTCAAGGCTGCCACCCCCGACGGCCTCGGCCCCCAGGCTGCCATCATTGCCTCGCCCATGCCTGAGGCTTACCTGATCGCCATGGAGTACATCCGCCCCTCTGGCACCGTCGTCGCTGTCGGTCTCCCCAAGGAGGGCGCCTACGTCAAGGCCGATGTCTTCTGGACCGTTGCCACCAACAAGACCCTCACCTCGTCTTACGTCGGCAACCGCAAGGACGCCAACGAGGCCCTCGAGATCGCCGCCGCTGGCCACGTCAAGTGCCCCATCAAGGTTGAGCCCTTCGACAACCTCCAGTCGGTCTACGACCGCATGGTCTCCGGCCAGCTCCCTGGCCGTGTCGTCCTTGACCTCTTCAAGTAAAAGACTCACACCGACGTCGCGAACATACCGCTCAGGTTTGGTTTCTTTTTGGGGAATTTTGTGATCATCAAGGAAGGATAACGAAGGTGACGAGAAGTAGCTAGGTTTTATATGAGTCAGAAGTGTCTATGCAGCTCATGTGCAGACCCGAGCAGTTATGCACGAGTACCTGACCGGCTGTCCGAGAAGGTCACGGCCTCGCACCTTGCAAGGTTGATGGGGCTCTTCGAGCTTCGCGAGTGCTGCCAGTCTGCTATTGACCTGTCTCATTCAGACATCCATTCCACGACCGCAAAGTCCTCCAATCGACTGTTGTGACCCACTCACAGCAGATGACCCTACCGCGACCGTCATGCGCGCATCATGCACCGGGTCCCCGAACACCTCCGTCTCGTGGAGCGAAAGGTGGCACATCGATGATTGCCGTCGACTCCGGCTCACGCTTCGCGACAAGAAGAGGTTCTCCGCAGGTGCACCGTACCCAGAGCTGTTCACTTAACGGTTCGCAGCCCAGGCAAGGAGTGGGCCTTATCTCGCCAATACACAAAGCCAAACACAAAGAGGCGACAGGGCCACCGCCTCGGGTCAGCCTGAGAGATGCAACAGCAAGGCTACTTGCGGAGAGTGCACTAACTTATGTCTAGCTATAACCTTACTCCTTCACAATCCAGAGATGGTCCCCGAGCTGCCCATCCTTAGCCTTGACAAACTCCCACAGCGTGTGGGTCTCGTTCTTGACGTTAATCTTGCCCAAGCCCCAGTTCTCCTGATCGAGGACAGCAGTAAAGTTGGCCCATTCGCCCTTGTGGGTCGAGTGGCTTTCCACCATACCGGCCTGACCGTTGACAAGGTGGATGAGGCTGTCCTTGCAAGTCTTGTATGTGTTGTTCCCAATAACGTTGTTCATGTAGATCGTGCCGTTCCTGCCGAGGGGGTACATGCGCTCATACCAGTGGATGTGACCGCCAATGTAGACATCAACGCCGTATTCGAGGAGGATATCCTCGAAAGCATTCCGGACGTTGACTTGATATTTGGATACCTCGGTCGAGTACATGGGGCGGTGGGAGAGGACAAAGATCCACGGGGTCTTCTTGCGATCGACTTTTGCAAGGTCATTGCGAAGCCACTGAATCTGCTCATAGTTTGCGTTGTCCATGTACGAGCCGTTGATGTGGCCGAAGGGTCCCGCATCGGTCAAGTACGTCTCGTTGCGAAGAGGGTGGCCCTCTTTGCCCTTCATGTCGGCGATGAATGGCCACGATGGCGAGCGGAAGTAGTCTGTCTCAGTCGAGAGAGTCACGAAATGGGCGAGACCGTAGGTGTGGCTGTACCAGAAGTTGTCCTGGCCTCCGGGACGGTTCAGCTCAGCATTTCCCGGCATGTGGAAGCGGTGTTGGTACGCGGTGTAGTTGCGCTGCGAAGGCGGGCACGAATAGTAGTTTAGCTTGGACTTGTCGGCGTGCGAACCCGGCTCGAGATTGTCCTCGAGGATAGCCGTGACCTCGTTGTTGGGGCCGTCAAACTCGGCGCAAGTCGCCTCGTGGTTTCCTGGGGCTACCATGTAGGGAATGTGCTTCGTGATCGGGTTCATGAACTGTGACCAGAGGTCCCAGTTCGTCTCGTACATCGTGGAGATGTCACCTCCGTTTGGGCCGCCCTGACTGGGAATCTCGCCTTCTGGAACGGGGATATAGTACTCGTCACTGTCAATCTTGCCACCGGGAAGAGTCGAGTGAGAGCCGTTGTAGCACAGGTCCCACGCCTTGGGACCTTCGAGCACGCAAGGAGTGATGCCGGCAAACCACTGGTCGGCGTAAGAGATGTCTCCTCCGTGCCAGACAAACGACATGCCGTCGGCGACGCCGTCGACCAGGCGGAGGTGGGTGTCCCTCGCGTTGGTATAGCCCATGTCACAAACGACACCAACGCTGAACTCGCCGGGCGTTCCCGCAGCAGGAGCAGTTTTGAAGCTCAGAACTTCAGAGGGCTCAGTTCCATTGCCACCAGGGATCTGGTAATAATAGGTCTTGCCAGGTTTGAGATGCGTGATCGGAACTTCATGAAAGTACTGCGAGCACTGCGTAACCTCAGCGAGAGAGCAGGGCGGGGTTCGATCGTAACTGAGGCGTCAGCGAGCGCCCCTGTGACCGCCCTCACGTGTGGGTGCTGCCTTTGGCGACGCGCTTCAGCTTGTCCTTGGACTCGCCATAGAAGACGCGAGGGTCATCCCCGATGCCGAAGGGTGTCTGGAAGTGGATGTTCATCCCACCCGGCCAGAAGGCGGTCGAGATGACGTTGATGTTGTTGGTGACCTCGCCATGGGGCCTAACGGCTGGCGGTTCGCGGAGTCGTCTATAACCCGTGCCGTTCCCCTTTACTGAGTGATCGACAAGGTCACCAATGGGTATCTCTGGGCCGTTGTATGGGTAGGCAGTGTCGACGTCGCGTTTGTTCGAGGGGGGTGCCGCGGAGGCGAGCGCCGCCAGTAAGCTCAAGGCGAACGCATTAATCATTGTGCAGAGCGTCAGTGCTGGAGATCAATGCTGCGGCGGACCGTCTCCTCTTATATCACGTCAGTCGACCCAGTCCTCCTCACTTAGGCTAGGGTGCTTTCCTCCCTTTCACGTGCGATGCACATCAGTTCACCGGCGACATGAATGATGGACGGTTACTTTGTGGTGACCCAGATGCTCCATCAGCTTGACTGTTGAGCACGTTTTCAGGTGAACCACTGTTCAACCTCTTAGCATCCGCGACCGATGAGCAGACGTACCGTGGAATGGAATGGCCAGCCGCGGATTGGCAGCAACTGGTCACACGTGCGTGGATGACAATGGATCTGAGCTATTTTGAGGTTAGTCAAGTTTAATGACCATCCCAGGACATCTCATTCGAGTACCGGGTGTCCAGCAAGCGTGCACCCCACGCGCGCCTGCAACGCCGCCGTGTGTGTTGCGGCAAAGGTGACTTGGTCGAGAGAAGGGACTCTGAGGTGTAACAATGATGGAGACCAACGTCACCTAACAGACTTCTGGTGCAATTACGTAACTCGACACTCGCTGCCGATAATAGTTCCGGCCGCCGTCGCTTGTCATCGCAATATACAGTTCAGTGGTATTATTGTGTTGCAACGGATGTAGGATGGATGAGACGATTATCACGGGGTCTCGCCAGTGAGCGAAGTACGGTTGGGTGGGAGGTGGGAGCAGGACTGCATCCGTGGACATGTTCTGCACGTACGAGACTGATTCCGGCTCTAGACGGACTGTCGGATCCGCCCGCATCGCACAGGTTTGTGGTACATTCCTCAGATCCTTCGCTGGCGCTTTGACGGACGGTACTCGCCAGTGTCCTCTACCACCTTATTACCTCGATCTGCGGCATGAAAGTTCAGCTTCCTATCTCTCGGAAGCTCAGCGACAGCATACCACCGATCCGGAATGCAGAGCCCGCGGCCATCTAGCGGCGCTTGATGATGTGTGTTCTGTGAAATTCCATGTTCCTGTTTTCCGGCCCCCTCCCAAATGACGCAGTCTTGTGGCAGTGCAGAACACGTCTGATCCGAAGTTGTCTCATAAATTGGCCAAGGCTCAATGCCCAGCGAGTGCACCTCATTCATTGACCTCCTGGGCTCTCGCTGTGAAGAGTCGTCGGCAGGCGAAGAGGCGGATATCTGCCCTTTTCAACCTGACCTGTGCTGCCGAAGATCTCGAATGGGCAGTATGTACTGAAGACCGTGATGGTTCAGATGCTGCCGGATCCGCGAATACACGAGCGTATACCGGCCGTTGCCAGCGATATAAGGGGGGACGTGGGCTGCTGTTCTCGTCTCCATGTCTTTCATAGCAGTACATTGATACACAATGTTCACCAAGTTCATCCCCTATCTCATCTTTGCCGGTCTTGTATCGGCGCAGTGCGCACCCAAGGGCACCACACTTCACCCCAACGGCGACACGTCCAAGTGCTTAGACGTCCGAGGCGCCCAGTTTGCGAACGGCACGCCTGTTCAAATGTTAGTCTCTACTCCCTTATGGTACTGACGAAAGCTACGACTGCAACGGCACTGGTGCCCAGAACTGGGTGCTAAACCGTGGCAATGGCAAGGTGCAGGTCGCTGGCACCAATTATTGTCTTGACGCCGGTTCCAGTATGTCATGTCGAGGAAGATGCGCTGACTCTGTAGCTCCAGGTAACGGCGTGAAGATGAAGATCTGGCAGTGCTACGACAACCTTCCAGCCCAACAGTGGTTCTACACTGGTGACAACCGTGTTGCGCTCACTAACCGAGGCCTCTGTCTCGACCTTACCGACGGTGCGTGTTTCTTTCGCGTCGACACTGACTATCAAGGTAAGAAGACGAACGCCAACGTCATGCAGACTTGGGAGTGCACCCCTGGCAACACCAACCAGATCTGGACGTCGGACCCCACCGTCCAGCGTCGCTCTCTCCGCTACTCTCAGAACAAGTAAAGGCAACTCGTAAAAGAAGGCGACAAATTGGTGATCCGTAGCAGCCATAGTAACATAGTGAGCTTGATCAGGACAATGAACACTGAACGACTGCCTGTCCCTTTATCTTTCTGAGGCAGAGTGGAGCGTTGGATGATAAGAGAAGCCCAGTGCGACTTCTGAAGCGTGGAATTCGCCACTCAGGCACCGCACCCGAAAACGGGCAACCATGCGAACCAGGCACGCCAAGAGAGCGGGACTCCACACTGACCGAATGGACGTGTTGCAAGCCCTGCAAGTGTGCGCGATGCCTGGCGCGCCTGGCACAGCCGCTCCCTTATCCGACGCATTGAGTCAACCGGACCAGTCCAGTCACTGCCAGTCAGCCTTCCCCCACACACCCAAACGCGCCTGCGCGCTTCCTCACAATCACGTCCTTCCTTCCTCTTCATCCGCATTGCCCTCCGAAATGACATCCGACGCAGATCGACAGCTGGCATCCAGCTTCGCCAGGCTTCCGACAGAGCTCCTTTCCAGGATAGCTAGACCGCTATCCACGACCGACTTCTGCGCACTTCGATCGACTTGCAAACTGGTCGATCACAAGCTGCTCAACGAGTTCGCATACGAGTTTTTCCGCAAGAAACAGTTCATGATGACATCGGCATCCCTGCAAGCGCTCAAGGACATTTCGAACTCCCGCTTCAGTGACTACCTCAGCCATGTGGTCATCGGAACCGACCAGCTGTTCAACTCGAAGTGGGATGGGAGTATCACTATCGACGACAAGCGAAAGTATCGCGCGACGGCCGACGAGCAGAAACTTTTCGGCCACATAGGCTGCGCCTCCAAGTTTGAGGACGCGATCGCCGGACTGAGTCGCCTGGAAACCCTCGACATTCGAGACTTCAACTCGGCTACAAGATTCCGGGATGGACAGTTCGCCCAGTGGAGATCGTACGGCGTCGCCGAACTCCGAAAGGCGGGCACTGTAGGGTTTGGCAACCTTGAATGGGCGACCTGCATCTATCAGAACATCCTCCTCGGAGCAGCCGCCGCCAACGCTCGAATCAAGAGCCTGGAGGTTATATCCAAGCGGAACGGTTGTCTTCACGACAGCTCGCTCTCGATAGCCAAACCTATGGCTCCCAATCTGTCCTCGCTTCTGTCGGGCTTGACAAAGCTGCACCTGGATATCATGGCCAATTGGGAGGACTTGAAATTCGTGGGTCTACCCAACCTCTGCTACCTGTTGCAGAATACCCCCAACGTCGAATGGCTTCGCCTTAACATCGACATGGCATTGTCTGAGTATGATGGCACTGAGGATAAAGGGTGGATCGGCTTTCTTCAATGGCTGGCGAAGGAGCCGCCGTCATCGGATGTGATCGCCAAATATACCCCAGCACCGACGTTTGAACTCAAGCAACTCGACCTGGGCCGCATAGTCGTATCGCCTGATCGATTGCTGGCCATTGTCGCGGCTTATCCGTCCTTGAAAACTCTAGCGCTGTCTAGATCTACGTTGACGGAACCGTCCGGTACGACAACGCCACCTGCGGATGCCGGTACGGCGTACCTTGTCAAGCGCGTCCTCACAGGACTGGATAACACGACCGTGGAGAAATTCATTCCAAGGGCTCTTATCCAACGAACCAGCGAAGGCAGAGGGGATGTGCAATGGATCTCGAGAGGCACCACCAAAGACAGCATTCAACTCCGGGGCCAGCCGGGCCAGTCTGAGTTCAAGGACGCAGCCAGCCTGATCTCCTTCCGAATCCAGACCCCAGCTTGTAAGTCAATGTCAGTGTCTTCGCTCATTGCAGATTATTATCCGGCCAGTGACGACGTCAGCGCTTCGGATGATGGAGGCGAGGGCGACGAGGATGAGAGCGACGGGGGCGAGAGCAATGGCGATGAAGATGAGGACTGATACGGAAAGAAGCCGTCGGCTGGTGATGATCACCGGTCAGCGTTAAGTCATCCGTGCCCTATGTGGGCCTTCAAAATAGAGTGTTGAAAAGCGGAGAGTCACGACCAGAGATGGCTAGCGATGGCCGCACACATCCACACGAACAGAAATGGGGATGGGTTTTGTTTTAAAGTTTCGCAGGTGTATGCATGTCTGTGACTAATGTGAACAGGCTTCGTCGAGGTCGTGGCCTGGAAGGCTATGATGGCGCAGATGTGGGACCGGCCCTAATCCTGGGAGTCTTGGCCCGTTCCGCTCCCGGCAGGATTGGTCCCGGTCGGCATCACCCTGCAGGGCCTGAAAGCTCCGCGATGAGCATGGGCGATCAGGCATGACCCTGCGTTTCACAATCGGGAGAATCCTACGGCCTATCCTACGACCTAGCCGAACCAGCGTAAGATCGGCACCTCAAGCGTCAGCAACGCAAGCGGCGAACTGAGGAATGCTTGCCCAACATCAGCATATGGCCAACCAGGTACACACTGTATGTACACCTGCCCGGCATGTCCAGCAACGACGATGTCGCACATCTGCGCTATCCATGGGGTTGCCGCCAAACCCTCACCGCCTGAACCCTGCCTTAGGTTCGGCCCGGCCGGCTGAAAGCCTCGGGGAAGGCGTCGCACAACTGGCTCCAGTCTGCCGCATTCTTGTAGCCGCTTGGCTCGGCCTCCCAAATAGTAAGTCGGAGCCTCACAGATTGTATGTCGCCTGACGCAGGGCTGCGTAGGATTGCATGGTTTATATTTGCGGCGTCTGCCTGCCCAACGTCAAAGGTTATACGCACAGAGCAAGCCGTCGATCTCTTCGTCAAGTGCCTCAGCTACAGTTGGAGATCGCTAGTAACAAAGTTGAGCTCGAACCTACGATTAACGTCATTGCAGATATGTTCGTCTAGTCGGCCGCCGAGAACCGCTTGTCCCGGGGCGACAGAGACACGCGGTCATAAACTGGCTGATGAGCGTCAGACTGATGCCGAGGCTCTCAACAACAGTAACGAGGTCATGATGAGCGTCCCGGATGTAAAACACAACACAGCATGCATTCGCCCGAGTTAGCACTGTCCCAGAGGATTTTGACGGTTCTGGTTGTCGTCAAGCAGCGACACCTTGTCGTAGGCTCCCTCCTATGGGGTCACCCTAATTAGACAGTCGGCGCACCAGGTTACCGGAAACCGGAAGGACTAAGGGTCGCCAAGGAACGGCCGTACAACACGCGTCCACGACAGGCATAGACGCGTCATAACGTACAGCAACAACTACCAGAGGACGTCAATTTCACAGCTGCGCAATTCCATAGGGACTAGTATTGTTTTGGTGTGCATGCTTCACAAAGCTTTCGGCGCTTGCTTCCATCCGAAGTATGGGCTCTTCCGGCGTCCAGCCCGCGGCAGTCGACCTTGGCAAAGCCCGAAACAGCACGGTCAAATAACTCAGCTGCCACTGAGGTGATGGTGTTGCAGGCTGCACTGAGGCGCCTGGGAACCAGGCAGCCGTGACCAAAGCCACCTGACACGCTGTCAATTACGCTGAATTGTTAGGATCTGGGCAACGGTACACGCACCCTGCGCTAACGTCTGTTGTGCCGCAAGCTGATGCAATTGACAGATCACCCCGGTAGGCCATCCCACCCCGCATGCTCCGTCTGGGCATCGATGTCACCCGCGGCGTGCAGAAGGGCTCTTGCGACGAGCTGCCGGTGGGTGTGTTCCAGAAGCACCGAAGCTGATGGGTCAGACCTCCCTTGTTCGGGGACAAATCGCCTCGTCGACTTGACGCCTAGCGCGGTCTCGCGGAATCCGCGACCAGGGTATTCCATAACTCGCGGTCGCCTAGCGGCATCGCGGAGCATACTTCATCCTATCACGATCGAGGGTTAAGTGAGCTGCGGGCGGAAGAGTGTTATAGGACTGAATCGCCGAGGCTCATTACGACGACGGCTGCACGAATGACGAGACAAAACCACGCGGGGATTGTTGGAAAAAGAGTACATACGCCTGTCTCACCAGCTCCCGTTTCTGTGTCGGGCTATTTTCAAGCTGACCTCTACGAGCCCATCCACTGGAGCAGTAGGCCGCAGATGGCGCCCGGACCGGTGATGGGCGGTGATGGGCGGCGACGGCCTGTGGCCCGAACTCAGGATCATCCGAAGCCTAAAAGAAACCGCGCAGCTCAGTTTTGCAGGCTTGGAAACGAGGAACTCTGTCATCCCGGGTCAGAGTGACGGCGTACGGGTCCAGATGTAGGCATGTGCTCAGGACAAACTGCGCGATGTCAGGACTCGCTGGGCGGACGGACGTGCGCAGACGGGTGGAATCTAAGGGAAAAGAAGAGTATGAATCGTTACAGGTTTACGAGAAATGCGAAACGTACCCTTGGGACAACCTTAAACAAGGTTAAAGCGCTGTTGCTGACGATGAATGTACTACTATCAATCGCAGCTTCCTATGCCCTCTGCTACCCAGCGATTCCGACCTGCGGGCAAACGAAGCGTTCGCACCAACAAGACTCGGCAGTCGGCAGTTCCCTCTGTCTCAGGCTCAGGTCACGTATGCGAGGCGGATGAGCGTGCGGACGGGTCAACGGGAGGACTCAGGCGCGTAACATGCTCACTAGTTAAGCTCCACATGACCGGAACGTTTGCTAGTGCGTTTGAAGATTCTTGAAGAGTTACTCGGCGTTTGCCTCACCGAGAACATGAAGATGAAACAGTGTGCATACTCCTTGGCTGCACCACCACACGCGGGGACAAGCTGACAACTACAGTACAGAAGATCCTTGGGACGGAGCGCTGCGGCCCTCTAGCGTGCAAGGTAATTGCGCGTGTCCGACTAACATCTCTACTCCTAATGGTCCGTTCCGAAAAGCTTACGTGAAGGTCTACGGCTCTCCCGCATCCTCAGGTGTTCCCAGAGAAAACTGTTGTCGACCCGACATCTCTGTCTTGGCTGCGCGTCCCAAACATTGTTGATTGCCCGGGCAAGGTCTGGGTGTATATAAGACGGCCCGGATTGCCTCTCTCGATCTCGTTCCCCACCAGTCTCTCTTTTCACCTTCCGACCCCCCCCACACTCCTTTGTAGAATGAAGGTCGAGGTTATCACCCTTCTTGGAGCCGCCGCTTCGGTGCAGGCCTTCCCCTGGATGGCCGCGCAGATGCGCGAGGAGGAGCGCGGCTTCCTCGGCGACATGTTCCAGAACATTGGCCAAGGTCTTGGTCTCGACAACCTCCAGTCCGACTTCACCAAGATGCTCGGTGGCAGCAACGGCAAGGGCATCGTCTCCCAGTTTACCACCATGGCCAACACCCTCAACAACATCCAGCCCGGCAAGATGAACAACCTCTTCTCCGAAATCCGTAACGGTATGGCTGAGGTTGGTAACGTCTCTGTTCCCCAGGGCGGTGCCATCTTCAACAAGGACTGGAGCTCCCTCACCGAGGAGGACATCCAGTACACCTTCAACCTTGACCGTAACAACAACGACTGCGGCTGCGATGAGCCCGAGCGTCTCGGTTACGGTATCTGGGGTATCGGTGAGGACGAGGCCCACCCCTGGCAGGCCCCCGGCCCCAACGACCAGCGTGGCCCCTGCCCCGGTCTCAACACCCTCGCCAACCACGGCTACATCCCCCGTGATGGTCTCATCAACCCCGTCCAGCTCTTCGTCGGTACCTGGCGCGGTCTTTCCATCTCCCCTGACGTCGGTGCCATTCTCACCGTCCTCTCGTGGCCTTTCATGGGTGACCTTACCACCATGAAGCTCTCCATCGGCACCAAGGTCGGCCTCGGTGACGGTCTTGCTCACCACGGTATCCTTGAGGGCGACGCTTCCGTCACTCGTGACGACGCCTGGCAGGGTAACCAGTGGTCGCTCTCGCAGGACCGCTGGAACCAGTTCAAGCAGGAGATCATCACCCACGGCAACGGGCACGTCACCCTCAAGGCTCTTGCCGAGGCCCGTTACCGCGCCTGGAAGTGGTCTTACGACAACAACCCCCAGTTCGACTTCAACCCCTGGCGTATGCTTGTCGCCTACGGTGAGTCTGGTTTCGTTTACCAGGCCCTCCGTGGTGACGCCCGCGAGTACACTGTCGACATGGTCGAGTCTTGGTTCGTTCACGAGCGCTTCCCCAAGGGCTGGGGCCGTCGCACTGTCCCCGTCAGCGTTCCCGAGCTTCTCGCCTGGGCTGCCGTCATCGAGGTGATCAAGCCCGCTGTTCCCGGATGGCGCCTCTTCGGCATGTGGATCGGTCTCCCCAACTTCCACACCCTCTCCACCTTCTTCAAGGGTGTCCCCGGTGCCACCGGCGGCTCCACCCTCAAGGACACTGGATGCAACGTCGCCAACGGTGTCCTCACCTGGGTTCCCTCCACCTTCTCCAACCTCATTGGTGGCCTCAACCTCGGCCAGCTCAACGGCATGTCCTGTTAAGCAATCTCCATGCCGATCTGAAGGCCCCTTCGAATTGGATGACAACCCAAACCCTCATGGACTTTTAGTTTGCAATAAAGCGCTCCGATGCTTGGTTGAGCTCTTTGTTCTGCATATAAGCCTTCTCTTAGAACACGGTTCCCCCTTACGGGACTTCTTGCTATGTTATAAGCACTCTAACTTGCTCTTGGGTGCACGGATATGGTCGGATCAGAGCACAGGCGGACTGGACGGGTCACAAGTGATAATTTTCATGCCTTCGAGCGAATCTCCCCAATTATTTTGTCTTCAGTAACGTGTCGCTGTTTTATGCTTGCGTTCAAGCACAGCTCTGCCTTGAGTTAAAGGTACGGGGAGCAAGGTCATGCGCGTGTATGCCGATCAGTGCGATGCCGGCAAGTTAAGGTGTGAGCATGGAGAAAGGGGAGTATGATCGAGTTAGATCGCTGGTTCCACTTTGTTGTGGGTTTTTGAGCGGACCTGATTTAAGTCAAATTACAACCGTCTGCCACACCAACCGCCCCATGATTGTACGTAGCCTTGTCGGTCATCGCAAGATCGTCTGACCCCAGGGTGAAGCACTCATGGTTCATACGATTATGGGTAAGCGTGCGAGATGCACGCCACCCCCTGCTGCGTCTGGACAACTACGTTCGTCATGAGCAAGCCCGTCCTTAGGTACGGTGTCCCAAATCCAACTCACAAGAGACGCCGGGAATGCTTGTGCGATGGTGCAAAACACAAGGCAGACGACACCATTTGAGATTATCACGATGTCCCTGTCCGCCTCTCCCCCCCTTGCAGTGACAGGAGAAGTGATCCGGAAAGTCATGGTTCGCCAGGTCACCAGTTTATCTCGTCATCACGCATAACGGCAGCGGTCGGAGATTTCGATGGATCAGTGACCTCTCGATTTTTGTGCTGTCATTAGAAGGTCTCGACCCGAGGTAAATAGGCTCAAAGATGATTTAGCTACGGTCGGTTTGCAAGGGGGTCGATATCTAGATGTGTTGCGGGTTGTGTCGCTGACGAGAAGTACTTCGATTCGTAGGAGTGCCAAGCAGATGCCTCCAGTTCACCTCCCGAAGTGACAGGAACTCCAAGTGAGTCGATCTGGACTGACTCAGGTGATACTTGGAGGCAGCAGCAGAAACTTGGCCCAGGGGGGGACGGCTGTGGCGGTCCCCCACCGAAATTGAGAATATTCTGAAACATTTTGTAAAAGCTGCAGCGTGGTTCGGACACATCGCGGCCGCCCCTTCTTAGATCAAACCACAGCGTATATCACCGCATTCGGCCCGACAGTCGGGCCGCAGCCGTTCAACCGTGACTGTCCACTTTCGTCAATGCCCCTGCCCGACTGAAATGGCAAAACGACTAGACGCTTGTTACAGCGTCTCTGCTCTGAGTTGTCGGGGATTCGAACCCCGGTAAGCTGCTCTACCACATGTAATGGAAGGCAGCCATCTTAACCACTGGATCAACAACCCCAGACGCTCTTCCGCCAAGTGGGACAAGCCCGTCAGGCACGGGCGTAACGATCGTGTCTCTGAAACGCCCTACATTGTATCTTGCGCTTCCTCGTCTTGCTCCTTTCTGGGTGGAATCTCGTAGATGGCTGCTCCTGCTCCAGTCTCTGCTCCTGCTCACGGGCCATCGCCAAAGAGAAGCGTTGTTTGGTACCACACGAGTTCGAGTGCCGCTTGGAGGCCATTCGTGTTCGATCCAACGTCAGAATTCAACCTCGGGTCTACGACGAAAATAGAGCAGAGCCCGCAGTCTGATAACTGTGATCACCAGCTCAGCGTACGGGTTGTGATTTATCTCCCAGCCGCCAAAGTCAGCTTGCCCCACGCCTGGTGGCCGTCGTCTGATTGCAGAAACTCTTGCGCAGCCTGACAGTAAGTGTGAAAGCGAATTTTGAAACGCAGGACAGAGAGCTTGGGTAGGAGGCTCAGGAACTCAGGAGCAACTCTGCTGAGCGGTTGCTGAGTTACGGGACGGTGCCGACCTTCCGGAGAGACTTAGCTCGGATGGCTCCTGTCTGCCTCCAAATACTGGTTGAGTTTCTGGGCTCCAGCCATCCATCCATGCTCGGCAAACACGTGGAATGGTCGAGGCATCTCTATTGTCCCGAAGAGTGCTGGCCGCAGACCGGGGCGAGGAAGGTGACAACACAACACGATGATCCATAGAAAAATGAGATAGTGTACTTCTAGAGTCTAGCTTGTTACCAACGAGCGCGCTTAGGCCGCGAACGAGGGGAAGCAGACGGCGAAGGTCGACTTGGGGTGCTTGCCGTCGACGTGCTGCTGGAGCCTTGGAAAAGTCAGCGCTCATTTCGCCATGCAGGCGCAATACTCACATGGGGGCCTTAGCGGTACCCTGGAAGGTCTGGCGACAGATGCTGCACATGATCGACTGCGCGGCCTGAGAGTTAGTTTGCAGAGCAGAGGAGCAGACGTACAGCGTTCGACTTGAGCTGCGAGGTCGGGCCCTTGTCGGCCTTCGCAGCGTTGCGGGCACGCGCCTGAGCAGACTTAGCTCCCTGATTGTCAGCTAGAGTCACAAGGTATTAGCCCCTCAAGAGCTGGGAAAACGAGAGAGGGAATACGCACGTTACCACCACCCATTGTTGCTAGTTGTTTGGTTCGAGGAAAAGTTGAGAGAGGGGTGAAAGGATGGACGGGAGGCGTAAATCCTCCAGTGGCCAGACGGACCGGTGGCGTGAGCCTGACACGGGAGCAGATTGGGCCTCGGTTGCGGCTGGTCTGGCTGGCATGGCTAGCTGGACGGTCCGGTCTGCCCTGGCCATCCAGGCTGGTCTCTGGGTGGAGGCCCTCCGTGAGTGGATCGAGTGGAGGCAGCAGGGGGCAGGGGGTGTCCGATCTGCCTCCGTTGTCAGCGTCATCATGCCACGAGTCGCGACCCGACAGAGGCATGGCGGCTGACCTTGGAGCAGTCGACCGCTTGGCACCACTCCGTCACCGATCACCAACAACGACACCATGGCCGAGCTCAGTCCGGAAGAAAGGATCAAGCTCGCTGTGCAGTTTATCGCGCAGAGCCCTCCGGGCGAAGTCAAGTGAGCTTCCACCGTCGTCCAAGAGCTAACAAACAGCGATGTTGTGAATGGTGCGTCACCGATCACACCCCGATCACCCGAGCAGTGACTAACGCCAGACATCCGCGCGATCATCGGCGACGACGAGGCGCTGATGCCCTACGTGATTCCCGCGCTGCGGGACTATAACCTCGCCCAGCTCAGCGCGGTCGAGCACGAGGCGGACGAGGCGGCCAACATCTATCCTCACGTCTCGCTCCTCTCTGAGGCCGTCATCGCCCCTACGACGGGCACGCAGGAGCGCTTCGTTGACTTTGAGGCCGCACGCTCCTTCTCCTTCGACCACGTCCGCATGACACCCAGCGACTATGAGCCCTACGTCCTTCCCAGCAAGGATGAGGCCATCCGCAAGTCGTTCGCCGAGAGCCTCTCGGCCTACACGCGCAACCACTTTACCGAAGGCCGCTGGTCCGTCGCGTGCGATCAGTACCCCGTCGCGACTGCGGCTGTCGGCGTGCTTGAGCCCGCCCCGACACCGACAGGCAGCCAGAGCGGCAGCGTCAGCGCGAGCGTCCCCCCCAGTCGCGCAGTCAGCCCGGCCGTCCCCCCGATTCCTGAGGGCATCGCCGTGCCCTCTGACACCCCTGCCGACGGCACCAGCAGTGCTGCGTCGGATCTCCCGAAGGACGCCGAGGTCGACGCTCCCGGCGGTCTGAAGGACCTCGACGACGAGATGGAGGGCGTCGCCGAGCGCCTCGATCCCACGGGCACGGCCGCGCTCGGCGAAACGCCCGGCAAGCTCGAGCCCGAGCCGACGCCGTCTGTCGGCGACGCAGATCTGCCGAAGGACGCCGAGGTCGACCAGCCCGGCGCGCTGGCTGACCTGGACCGCGAGATCGCCGAGGAGGTTGAGGCTGAGGCCGAAGCCATGGCCGAGGACAATGCGGCGAGCGGAGCAGCTGCAGGCGCGCCCGCCGCGACTGGGGCCGCAGCAGTGGACGACGAGAAGTTCACGAGCCTAGACGCGAAGCTGGCCGAGGTGGAAGCTGCAGACGCGGCTGGCGGGCACGAGATCCCGAGTGCGTCCGCGACGCCGGCGGCGCTGAAGCAGACGCCGATTGCGCAAGAGTCGCGCGCGCACCCGTCCTACACCCTCGAAGTGGTCGGGAACCGGTACAACCCGAGCAACTTCTGGACGGGGCGGTGGCGCACGCGCTGGGTCGTCGATCCCGCCGTCGGTACTGTGACGGGGACGATTCTCGTCGACGTCCACTACTACGAGCAGGGCAACGTGCAGCTGTCGACGGAGCATCGGGCCGCGTTCCCCGTCCCCGTCGAAACGTGGGAGGACGGACGCGACGCCGCGTCCCAGATCGTAGGCACCATTGCCAAGATTGAGCAGGCGTACCAGCTCGAGCTGGGCGATGTGTACGAGGAGTTTGGCGAGAAGAGCTTCCGTAACCTCCGCCGGGCACTGCCTGTCACGAGGCAGAAGATTGACTGGGACAAGGTCCAGGGATACTCCCTCGGAAGCGACCTCAGCAAGGCGAGGTAAACGACGTTAGAAGTAATTAGGAACCTAAGTAACAACATTTCCCCAATCAACAATGTTATGTATCAAATTTGGGCAACGCAGCCTGACGCTCGTTAAGAGGTACATATTAGAGTGCATGATACTAACTGACTGAGAGGCAAGTCGCCTCGGGTCATTATAGATCGAAGAGAAAACCAAGAAACCCTATGCTGCTGTTGCTATGGATATATATTGCTAACTTCTTACTTAAAAACTCCTGCTTCTAGTCCTACTTGAAGCTGGTGAGGTCGACGAGGCGCGTGCGGCGCTTCTCGCCACGGCCGCCCGCTCCTCCGCTCGACACGAGATTCTTGTAGTGCAGCTCGCAGTACTTGTCCGTCGTGCCGCCCTCGGCCGGGATCTCGTAGTACTCAAACATGTTCTGGTCACCGCACACCTTGCACTTTAAGTGGCCGGGGTGGTAGCGCTGCTCCTTCGAGTTGGCGCCTGCGGGAGCCAGGATGCACGGGCCCTCGATCGGCTGACGGCACTCTGGCGCAGAGCACAGCGTGTTTGCCTCCTCGGCGTAGTGGTACTGGCACCAAGGACGGCCGTCGTAGACGTAGAAGTCGTTGCCCGTGAACGGCTTGTCGCATCGCGTGCACGTGAAGCACGCGCGGTGCCACTTGCCCTTCAGCTGTCCATCGGATGAGGACACGGCGCTCTTCTCGATCGGCTGACGGCATCGGCGACACGCGGGCAGATACAGCTTCTTCCAGTCCGCCTCGCACAGAACGATGCCGTCGCGTTCGACGAACCGCTTGCTGCCGCCGACCGCCTCACCGCAGTTCGCGCACTGCCTCCGTGGACGAGACGAAGTTGGGCTCGGCGTGACGTTCGCGCTGCGCAGGTCCGGAGACCGCTTCGCGCTGTTCGAAATCTGCAGCGGGATGCGCGGCGGGTCGAGGTCGCGGTTCAGGTTCGGCGAGGGAAGGGGAGACGTCTTCTTCTTTTGCACGGCGCCGCGTAGTTCGTCAAACTTGACGGTCGACTGCGAGGAGGAGCGGAGGTGGCCGTTAGCCCTCCGATCCGGCAGCGGTGCGCCGACGACAAAGTGCTCGCCGTCGTCCTCATCATGAATGTCGTGGAGCGAGTCGGCGATGCTCTCGCCAAAGTTGAGGCCGGGGAAGGCGTAGGGCGAGTTGTTCGCCTTGAGCTTGTCGTCGTGGATTGCCACGTTCGCTGTCCGCTCGACGAGACCCTCCCAGCTGTGGCTCGGCGTCATGACCATCTCAGCCTCGTGCGACGAGGAGTCGCCGCCGCGGTTGTGGTCGCCCGATGCCGACGACGAGGTTGAGGGGATGCTGCCGTCGGTCGGATACCGCCGGTGATCGTAACGCTCTTCCTCAGTCTCGCTTCGTGCCCATGGCAGAGACGACTCTTCTCCTCCGATACTGCTGCCGGCGTCGTAGCTGCTGTGCCGCGGGTGATGACGTCTTGAGCGCTCTTCGACAGGCGAGTACTTGCTCCTTGACACATCGTGCGTCTGGTCGCTTTGCGTCTCGACCATCTGGCGGTACCGGTCAAAGAAGGGGCTGTTGGGCCCATTGTTGTGGGCACGTTCTGTCTCTGGAGAGTAACGGGACTGCGAAGTAGCACTGCGGTTAGGAATGTCCTGCGGCCGTGCTGGTAAGAACTCATCGCCTCGGTGGTCGCCGGCCCGTGAGGGCGCGCGCCAGTCACCGTTCCGCGATTGGTTTCGCGAAGGTGCACGCCCAGACAGCGGCACCTTCGGCAGTATTACCGGTTCCCGGACGGACCTGCTAGACGTGCTCGAGGCACTGCGGTTGACTGGAGGCCGGTAATCGACTGGCGACTGCTGAGACGGGGAGGCTCTTGGCATGGGCATTGCGACGGGCATCTGGCGAGGGGTCTCAGCGCGACCATCGCGCATCCGATTCGGTGGCGGTCGTTCGTTCATGGGCGAAGGGTTGGGAGAAGCGTCGCTCGGGTCGTGCATGCCGCCCGAACCGTGGTCGTGAGCAAAGTCCTTACCCGCTCCGTGGGCTAACGCCACTCCCGCGCGCACGCTCCACGCAGCGGCAGCGAACGCTCGTCGCCCAACGCCGGCCATACCAGCGTTTCCACCACTCCGCGTATCCGGCAGAGTCGGTGACGGAGGCGGCATGTCGTCGGCCAGAGGTCGAGGCGGGAGCATGCCCTTCTGCTCATGTGACGGCCACTGTCCATCCTTCATGTTGGCCGAGACTGCCGACATCGGGACGTCTGCCGTGTAGTCGCCAAACCGCGAAGGTGCCACTAGCTCGTCGTCAAACCGACTAGGCCCAGACGGGCGGAGCATCGTGGGCGCACCTGGCCGTTTGATAGTGCCTCCCGTCTGCGCATTCAGGTGGGACCGTGACCCTTGGTTGGGTCCTCCATGGCGGAACGGGGACGGGCCAAAGTTGTTGGCGCGAGGAGCCGGGGCCGAGCCGCAGATATGTTCGCCGAGGTAGTTGAGAGGGATCTCGACGGCGCAAGTCGAGCATTTGACTGTCGGGAGAACGACCGAAGCGCGCTCCTCGGGAGCGGGGGGACGCGCTGCAAGGAGCGACATGGAAAGTGTGTGTAGAGTGTGTGCTGATGATATGAGTGGGGACAATGGGTTATCAACTGCGGTTATGGGTTGATGTGGTGGTGGTTACCGGGTCCAGGTCCAAGCGTGCGCCTCTTGCCAAGTAGGTTTGGTTGGTATATTGTCGACGCTCAGGCCGCGATAACGCTGTCGAGAGGCAGAGGGGGGTGATAAGATGGCGGCAGGGGTAATGCCGGCCTTTGTGCGTGTCGTTGTCGTCAAGGTGGGCGATACCGAAAGGAGTGTGTGTGCGCGTCCGATTGTCGAGACGTCGGGTCTGTTGTTGGGGATAATTAAGGAGGGGCGTTGAAGAGAGCGTGGATCATACAAAACAAGAACGGAGGGGGGATGTTGCAATGCGACGAAAGGAAGGAAGACGTCCGGAAGAGTCTTGGGCGGATCCACGGGGTCGTGTGTCGGTCGGTCAACGCCAGGTTCTCTCTCGTGCTTGGTCCCAGGTCCAAAGGAGATGTTCAGGTGTGACGAAGCCGAAACAAAGCAAGGACCGCTGTGTAATGATTACGGTCGGTGCGGCTGTTGCGGCTGATGGAAGATGGGAATGTGGGTCGTGGGATGGAGAGGAACTGCTGGGCGGATGCTGGCAGCGGCCCGTGCGGGACAGAGGGTACAGAGGACTGCAGGGTCGCCGCGGTGGCTTCGGTGGTGGCTTGGATCAGAGTGGGCCAACTGGGCTTGCGTTGGGCCGTTCACTCGCTGTCAGAGCCGTTCGAGCCTTTTGCGACAACGTCGTGATAGGTCGCAGGGTCTGTTTTAGGTATGTGGCTTCCAGACACCGTAGCGGCTTGCTCTGGCTTGAAGTGCTTGCTTTGGTTGTCAGTCGACGGTTTCCCTTTCAAAAACAAAGGGAATGCTGGTGCGCCGTGTCGGTCCGGTCCGGTACGCGGCGTACGGTGATGGCGGTGGTGGCAGCAGCAGCAGCAGCGACAGCCGTTGCCAAGGGGTCGGGTCGGACGTTTGACGTTGCTCGTTGGGAGGAGACGACAAGGAGACTAAGGGGAGTCCTGCCGAACTGTAAACTTCAACGACGAAAAGCCTTTGCCAGCCTAGATGCAGTGAAAGCCCTAATTCCGAGTGGCGTATCAGACAATGGGCTAATGAATCGCTGATGGTGTCGACAATCGACAGAGATCCCAATATGCGAAGGACGTGCGTGGCGTGGGAGGTATGCGATTCACGATTGACGCGCGCTCGGGTCGCAGTTGAGGGTACGGGCGGGCGACTTTGGGTCGAGAAGAAGGGGAGGAGACTAGGAGACAGGAGAGTGGACGAGGGGATATGAGTGACGGGCGTGTTCAGGCGAGTGTCGAGGGAGGGGCGTAAAAGTGATCGAAAGCGAGTCAGTAGTGTTCTGTCAACAGAGATGAGGTGGAGAGGAGTAAAAATGAGAATGGTAGTTGTGTCCGAGAGTGTGGTATCGCTAGAGTCTGAAGGGATGCATATGCATGAGTGTTCCTCTGTCCCGCGTGCAGAGCGCAGAGTGCGCGTCGAGCAGGCAGGCAAAGCAATAGTGGATATGGGGACCAGAGAGCAGGAGCAGCAGTGGTGGTGCGGTCGTGTTACTGTGTCAGGTTAGTGGTGTCTGCGCTAAAGTGTGCCGAAAGTTTCCTGCAGAGCCCTGCCCCGGCCACCGTGCCTGGCCAGACTGCTCCCTCCCTCTCCCTCTCTCTCTGCACTCTGCTCTCTCCGCCCGTAGTGCTATCCTGAAGCCTGGCATCCTGACTGTAGTGTGCGTTCCTGAAGTGTTTCCTGCGATCCTGCATTTCCCAGTGTCCTGACTGTCCTTCCCTCAATTACAATACTTGCACGCGCTGTACTCTCTGGGTCCTCCGATCCTCCAGCATGCATGCATCCAGTCCGCAGTGCTTGCAAGCAAGCGCTTGCAGCTGTGCCTGGACAGAGCGGGGCCGGAAGACGCGGCGCAACCTGTCTCCTTGGTTGCAAGTAGAGAGTGCAGTGCCCACGCCGGTCCGGGTCAGCAACAGGACTCGTTACTCGCTCGCCTCAGAAACACACCCGTGAGACCTGTCAGACTATTGGTCGTGTCCGTCCCGTCTCATCCGCGGGAAGCTTATTTATTTCCTAATGAAGAGTTTCACCAGCTTTGCTCATCCTTGCAAGAAACGCTCGAAACGCTGGAGCACCGACACCAGACAAAGGGAGCCTGCAATCCTCGTCCTGGGTGCCTGGGTGCAGTGCAGCGTGGGAGGGTATGGGGGTACACGTACGCGGCGGCAACATCGCCGGACGTTTGAGCCTCCGCTGTCTCCTGGCAGCGACGCCGGTGCGACGGTGACGAACCATCAGTGTTGGGCGTCACCACTGGCTGACGGGCGCGGCGGAGGGCGCGGAGGGCGTAGCGGCGCTGAGGCAGGCGTCGTGGGCTGCGGGCGATGCGGGCCGGGTGTCTTGTCTTGCATCGGCAGGCCTTGTTGCATCTCGGGGGCTCGTGGGCGACGAGGGATGAGCAATGCGGGCCCGCATGCCTCACTGCTTGCCGGCCTTGAATTGTCACAACGTTGGGCGCTGGCTCGTGCTCACCAGATGCTGCTGTCCCGCAAGGCTGGCAAGTGATCGCGCACGAGCAGTTCATTTGCTTGAGCTCCGCGTTCAAGGCCTGGAGCCCTCGAGGCTGGAGCTCCTCTCGATCCTCTCTGCTCTCTGGCTCTACCGGCTTTGGCGCGTCGCGAGTCCGCACCTGCCGGGCCTGGGTTCTGCTGGTGCACCGTAGCGCCGGCAGGCTTGTGTACCAGCGTACCAGCGCAGGCGCGCTTGCTCGCAGTGTCTCGCCTTAGTGCCGATTTCGCCCAGGGTCGCTCGTTCCGAAACCCTGCGCAGCCCTGCGAAATCCCTGTTCCGGAACCTTAACGCGCGCAGCCCGGCCTTGCGTTTTCACCATCACCAAGTTGTCTCTGAGACTGCATCCTGCTGGCCACTGCTCGCGGAACGATGAGGTGAAGACCGGGTGCTGCGCAGGGTCACCTTCCGGGTCTTCCGGCATGGCCTGGCCTGCAACCTGGAGGCGCAGCGATGGCGCGGCGGAACGCCCGACCTTGACCGACACAAACAAGTGGGTCGGCGTGAGCGTGGGTTTGTTGCAAGTTGCAGAGAGTTGGCACGCGCTCGCGTTTGAGTTCCGGGTGAGGCTGCGGATGTCTGACACCTTCTGGTCCGCACGAGACAGTCTGCCTATCAGACTGTCTGCAGCTGGCGGAGACTTGTGCGGAAGGCAGTCGCTTGTCTGACGGAGCCAACGCTGTCGCATGCATGTCGCAGCAGTTGTCGCAAAGTCTAAACGTGCGGTTTTGCGTTTGGGAGAAGACCATGCGGACGCGTCGCACGCCGTCGGGTCTCGACAGTTTACTGTGCCCCGCAACCCGACGCCCACGCACACCCCAGCTTCCAAGAAACCGTCAGAGGTGTGGGAGCAGGTCTACAGGCACACAGAAGCATGGTCTTTGCATGCCAACTTCCGCCCATTCCGCATCGCTGGTCTGTAGAAACGAGCGCAACGCAGCTGAAGAGTGTAGAAGGAAGCTCGGTCATGCCAGTCGATCAAAGGTGTTCCGGGGTAGCATGACGTTATGGCGTCGTTTGAAGGACGGGCTACCCTCCAAACTGGCTCGTCGTATGGGCGTCGGAAACGGATGTCTTCATCTTGATGCTGGCATCTGGCACACTGACCTGCTATCACTCTGGGACTCTGGCGTGCTTGCCCTTCGTGCCGCCGACATTCTTGGTATACCCGATTGGGACGTCTTCGAGCTGGACAAGTCCAGACCCCACATTACCCATTCAGTCGCTCCACCTACGACACCCACGACACACAAGAGGATGGCAAATGCCCGCGCGCCCGTGTCGTCGACGACGTCGTTCGTTAATAAACAGAAATGACCGCCCGACGGCCCCGGCCGAGTTGTGGAAGCTCTGAAAGCCCACTGAAACCACACTCGGGGGCAGGTTTATCGCCTGTAACCGTATTCGTCGGTCAAGCTTCCTGCTTCCTGCCTCCTGCATGCTGCTCCTCGTCCGCGGATAGCCCGGGCCGGTCAACGCTCCGGGGAACGTACTGAGAGAGCGGCGCGTCATTTTTTAATATAACAGGATCTATGAAATCCAGGACTAGCGATGGCCGATCGTGACCCCGGGTGGATATACGCTGGAGAGTGACCCACTCCTCGACGCGCTCGCACCGCTGGGGTCCCTACTCACACTCCCTATGACTCTGCTTATGACGCAGTGCACTGTCGTGAGCAAAGACCCTCTCTTCACTGTCACAGGCTGCCGCTCACTGCTCGCCATCCCTAGGTCTGCGCAGGCCGATGCTCGACAGATATCCGGGCGACATGGCAGTGCCTGGTGGTCCGTCTCAACTCCCCGAGAACAGTCTTTGTCAGCCCTTCGGCCCTCTGGGCCGTCGGAAGTTGGACGAGCCCTCGCACTCCACTTCTGAGACAAGCAGGCTCGTCGTGTGCCCGTCTGCTCGTCCTTGAATTGTTCCGTACCCACTTGCACTCCCTCTGACTGACCTCTGTCAGCGGGTCGCGACTGACATGCCCCGCCTGACGGCCACTTAATGTCGTCGCGGTATGCTCGCGGTATGCATATGTCCGTCCTTCCCTCTGTACATCCTTGCACATCCTTGTCGCAGCCTCTGATCGCACCACTGCGAGGAGAGAGCTGCTGCGAAGATGAGGGATCCATGGATGGGAAGGGACAATCCGCAGCTTGACATTCGACATTCCGGCAAACCCGGCAAGAGTACTGCACACTCGTTCATGCTGATGCTATGCTGTCTACTGCCACTGTGGCGTGCCTTCCTCTCTCCGACATTGTGGCTGCCTACTCGTCGCCCCACACGCCCACCGCTCCGTCCTCGCCCGCACTGAGCAGTGTACCCGCATGCGAGCGCACATCGTACACTGCGCCCGCGCCATGGCCCGCGAGGACCTTCAGCGGCCTGACGGTCGTCGGCACCATGGATTTCGGGAGGGCTGGGCCCTGCATGATGCCTCTCGGGGGGTAGTGGGCGGCGCTGCGGCTCGGGCTGGCCACACTCGGTCCGCGGGGCACCGTCGTGCTGGGGACCGAGATGGTCGACGTGCGCGAGAGCGAGGTGTTCATCGCGTTCGGAACTCCAGTCGTCGTCGTGAAGAACATCGGACTGCCCTGGGCGGGCGTCGAGGCGCCCGAGTTCGAGTTGGACGCCGGACTCCGCATGTTCTCCTCTGGGGCACTGCCCTCGCGCTCCCACAGGTACACCATGCCGTCCTCGGATCCACTGGCGATGAGGGAGCACGAGGGTGACGCGAAGCGACACCGAATGATGTTCTTCGACGTATTCTGGTGTCCGGTGTATCGGTAGATGTTGCGTTGCTGGGGTCAGCTATACATCGAGAAGCTAGAAGCTGAAGACGGTACTCACCATTCGCAGATCCCACAGGCGGTTTGAGTTGTCCTTGCACCCTGCAAGGAGGTACTTGCCCTCATGGTCGAACTGAACGCTGGTGACCTCGCCTAAGTGCGCGGTCATAGTCTGGACACAAACTCCGCCGACAGCGTCCCATAAACGGATATGCTTGTCCTTGCTGCCGGACGCGATGATTTTGCCCGTTGGGTCGAACGCAACGGCTAGCGTGCTCTGTGCATGGCCCGAGAACGTCCGGATGAGCTTGCCTGTCTCGAGGTCCCACGAGCGCAGGATCTTGTCGTAGCACGCTGCGACGACGTTGTCCTCCCGCCCTGGTCGCCAGCAGACGCCGTAGATGTCTCCGCCGTCGCCGGCCAGCACGGAACGGCACTGCCCGTCGTGGGGCGTCCAGATGCGTACTGTTCCGTCACCGGAACCTGACGCAATGTACGACTGAGCAGGCGACGTCGCGCAGTCCCACAATCGAGACGTGTGTCCCTTCAGCACGTGGTGCGTCGAGCCATCCACCGTCGAGAAAATGCGCAGTGTCGAATCGCTGCGGTCAGCTCACATCATACCAAGAACAGCTCACCTTGATCCGCTGACGCCCATCGTGTCGCCCACGAAGTCTACGCATTTCACATTCGCCCGATGTCCGCGAACCATGAGCTTCAGGCGGCTCGGAATCTCGGGACTCGTGTAGTCGACGAAAAGCGTCTCGATGTTCACCGGTCCCTTCGTATTCGGGTTCGCAGCCGTGACCTCCCAAGCACAAGCCTGCTTGATCAGAGTCAGCAGCCGGTCCTTGGGCACTCTGCTCGATGCAGCGGCTGCCTCGCCAAACGCGGCCGCTCCTCGCTGTGCCCCATCCGTTAACTCGCGCCACATAGCGACGAGCTTCTCGCGTTCTGGGCCCGCGCCCGCCCAATCCCGTAATCCCGGAGCATCGTGCACTGTCGACGCCGAGGTCAAGTACGCCAAGCTGTAGAAGTCGTACGGCACCGGCTGGTAGTGCTCCAGCGGCTTCAACCGCTTCTGCAGCAGGTTGAACGCCTTCTGCGATTCACCTGGCGAGAGTTAGAATCCACAGCATAATGCAACTCACGGTTGTCAATGTACTCGAGGAACTGCTGCCTGTAACACATGTACAAGAACGCTTTCAGCGTCTGCGGTCCCAATAGTCCTGGGCCGGACAGAAGGCTCTCGAGCGCTCCAAAGTCGCCGTCTGAACTCAGCTAATGGCCCGCGTTTTCAGCTCACCCAAGATGGCTCTTTCGACACCTTCGATCTCATTCGTGACAGCGTGATCGCGAGCGGGTCCAACTTCGGCGGCTAGAACGTCGGCGAGTCGCGGGTGCCGAGAAGAAAGGTACTCGGAAATCAGAAGCGTGATCTCCTGTCAGTCAGCTTATCTCCTGCGATAAGGGCAAATGCTAGCGCCTCCTTTCCCGCCCGACAGGCCACCACCTCAGCGAACGCCGTCGTCGCGACAACCAGCACATGGCAAACACTCGTCGTCGATTCCAATAGCTCACAGCCAGGCACCAAGGGCCGCACTCCGCTCCGCACTCACATGATCGGCGTTCGGCGGGAGATTGACGGAGTCGGGGGAGATTGGAGCCTTCTCTCGTTGCCGAGGGCTCAGACTGCGGTCAGCTTAATGGCTCTGCGATAAAACAAGCTGATGCGGGCGTGTGGGCGTTTGGTGTAAGCTCAGAGCTGGTCGACCCGCTCTTGGTCGGTACTCTCCTCCGGCTCGATGAGACCCTCCAACTTTCTCAAGGCGCTCAGACCCATGGAGAGCTCTATGACTCTCGCGCCGCAGTCTCTCTAAACCCGCCTCCAGCACTTACTCACCTCGGATCTCCGCCGTTCCGATTCGGCGAGGAGGGGCCTGCTGCCGAGTTCATGATAGTTGCAGATGAAGAACAGAAGAGTCTTGGCCACCGAAAGGTTCGACCATCGTCATTCGAGCTCCAGGGCGCATGGCACGCACGTGTCCCTGCGTCACCTCCACTTTTATCAGCGATGGCTACATTCGCTTCCAGAGATCGCTTGCTTCGAATACACGCTGCGCATCAGTCGCTGCGTGGGCGTGTGAAGTATGTGCAGGTGTAAGAGATAGTCTATGTCATGAGTGGTGCAACAGAGTGAAGGCTGCGCAACGCAGCTTTCTGCGGCGTAGTGAGGCATGGCTGGCTTCGATGGTTCCTGGGTTTCGGTGAAAGTCTATGCTCGATCAATCGGCAGGAGAAACACTTCGGGGCGATGGAGCTCCGCCAAACGTTGTTGCTCTATGCGGGACTTGCGGCGTCCACTGATTCCTCCATCGCCGCACGGAGACCAGCATCTGCGTTCCACCGATGCATGCTCGTCTCGGGGTTCCTGCGGAGTGCGGGGTGTTCCTGCTGCGTGCCTGCGCGACTAAGGACGCCTCTGCGCCTCCACGTGGGGGAGGGGGAGGGCCGATATGCCGCCGCTTCGTCGTCAGACCGCGGCATGAGTCCGCAGACATTCTGAGCGCGTCGGCGAGCGTCTGTCCGCTCAGCCCGGCTCAGCCAGCTCGGGCCGGCGGCAACGAACTGCGATTTGAAAAGGGTCCTCCTTTCAAGTCAGCCAACTTCTCCATCGCTCTACAACAACAAAAACAAAAACCATGTCCGGCCTCCCCCAGCCCCAGCTCCACAAGGACGCAAAGTACATCTTCCTGTCTGACTGGGTGCGTAGCGAATTCTGCTTGCAGTGGCACTCTTGAGCTGGAACGGGTCCGAACCTCGGCGAAAACACGCCGAGAACACACCGGACACGTTTACGCCGAGCCGCTAGTAACGGAGTAGTGCAGACACATGCTGACAGGCAGGACGGAACGATCACGGACCGCGATTCGAACGACTTCCTTACGGACAACTATGGCATGGGCGTCGAGGGCCGCAAGGCGCTCAACCACGACGTCCTGACCGGTGACAAGAACTTCCGCGACACGTTCCGCGAGATGCTCGGCAGCGTCAAGATCCCCTTTGACGAGTGCAAGAAGGTGCTCAGCGAGAGTGAGTCGATCCATCTCCTCCTTCCTCGTCCCCTCTCCTTCGCCGACGATCTTGCGCACTGTCGCCACTAACTCTGCAGACATCACGCTCGACCCCGGCTTCAAGAACTTCTACGCCTACCTCCGCAGCCAGAACATTCCCTTCATCATCGTGTCGTCTGGCATGCAGCCGACGATCTACGCCGTGCTTGAGCACCTCCTCGGCGACGACGCCAAGAACATCGAGATCATCTCCAACGACGTCAAGTACCTCGACCCGGAGCAGAAGGGCACCTCGTGGGAGATTGTGTGGCGCCACCCCGAGTCCGGCTTCGGTCACGACAAGTCTCGCTCAATCGAGCCGTACCGCTCGCTCGAGCACCGGCCGACCATCTTCTTCGCCGGCGACGGAGTCTCGGACCTCTCGGCTGCCCGTCACGCCGACCTCCTCTTCACCAAGGTCGGCCCCTCGGGCGAGTCTGACCTGCAGAAGTTCTGCGAGCGCGAGAACATCCCCCACGTCGACTTCAAGGACTTCTCCACCGTTGAGGCCAAGGTCAAGGAGGTCGTCGAGGGAGGCAAGAGCTGCGAGCAGGTCATTGCCGAGAGCAGCACGCTCAAGAATTAGAGAGTGGAGTGTAATAGAACTAGACTAGCATCCATCCGTGACGATTTAAAAACCTGCCCTCTATGAATTTTATCCTAGATCTAATCTTGTGCTGTGTTGCTTACTTGCCGCTCGCGCTGACGCTGAACAGCAGCTGCTTCTGCTTGCCCTTCTTCTTGGACTTGGGCTGGGGCTCGTCGACGCTGAGCTCTTCCAGCGCCTGCGTCGCGCCATTGACGGCGCTGGACGAGCTGCTGCCAGCGTTAGTCGGTGTCGCGTTTCCGCTACCACCCCAGCTGTTCGTGGGCGGGGGCTTGGCCGTCGTGCCCCGGATACGAGCGATCGACTCCTGTCGCGCAGTCGGTTTACTAAACAGCGCTGCGCGCTCGGCAGCCGCATTCTTCGCGGCCTGCGAGGAAGGTAAGCTGGGGAACGAGTCCTTGTTGATCTGTTTCGGGCGCGAGGCGGCCGGGCCCGTGGCGTAGTTGATCGAGCGGATCTGCGGGACAAGCGCGGGCGGCGCACGCGAAGACGAGCCGGCACCGCCAGAAGCCCACGGCGTCGAGTGGGCGGCCGGCTTGGAGGGGCCGGCAGCGCCGAGAGAGGGGAAGGCGTCACCGCCCGCTCCGGGGACCGGACGGCCGTTCAGACCGACAGTGGCACGAGGCTGGGAACCAGCAGCGGCCTCGACACGGTCCCAGATTCCACGGCTGTTCGCACTGCCACGTCCAGTGTGCGTCGCGCGCTTCGCAGAGAGAATGCGGCCGGACGAGACACCAGCCCAGTTTGAGCCGACGCCGCCGGGGGCGCCACCAAGGGCGGGGAAAGCCTCTTCTTGCTGACATTAGCTACAGCACGGTCTTTGAAAGCTCACCTCAACACGGAAGTTGCTGAGCGAAGCGATAATCGCCTGCTGCTTTTCCCGCTCGTCGTCGCCGTCGAAGAGCTTGGCAATCTCGCGGACCACACCGGACGTGGCCGCAGCGTCCTCGTCCAGAACGTGGTAAACCGTATCGACCATGTCCTTGGCGGACGACTCGTTGTTCTTGAACTGGCGCACGGCCGAGCGGAACGACGCGAGCTTGGTCTGCGAGTCGCCGACAAGCATGCCGACGCGCGCGAGCAGGGCGGCGTGGCGCCTGAAAGTCAGTTTCAATTCCCGGGACGAAGAACTCACGCTACAGTCGCATCGTCAACGTCATCGCGGGGCGTAGCGAAGCCGCTGGCGGACTCCTGGGGGCTTTGCCTGCCGGAACCGGAACCGGAGGCTTCGCGGCCGCTGCTGCCGTCGGTGAGGCCGATGACGAACGCCTTGCGACGGCGTCCCTCCTCCTGACGGTCGGTCTGAATCTGGCGGCGCTGCTGAGCCTGCTGCCGCTCGTCCATGGGCGGGGCCGCAAGCTGCTGAGCTCCTGAAAGCGTGAATCCGCGTCCGCCGCTCCTAGCGGCAGAGCTGGACTCGCCGCGCGAGTTGAAGTCAATCGGGATGTGGCGCGCCTGTGCCTTGTCGCGCGCGGACATGTTCTCGCCGTGCTCCTCCATCATATGCGCCTGCAGATCGAGCGGGCTGCCGAATACCTGGAACTTCTTCTCGATACAGATCGGGTTCTTGCACGGGAAGTGGTCGCGGCTGATGTCAGCTAACAAAGTACATGGCAATAGCAACTGAACTCACTTGAAATGCGTCTCCAGCTTGTTGTAGTTCTGGAAACTGACGGGTTAGCAGTAATTACCTCCGTACACCCACTAGACATCGCGCTGCCCAAGTCCCTTGCAAACGAAGCACTCTTCGTGCCTCTCGCGCATGTGCTTGAAGAGCTCATCTGTTCCAAAGAACGCCTCGTGACAGAACTAAACTTGTCAGCTTTGAAGGGGTACCGCTAGCTCACCTCGCACATAGGGTGCGGCGCTTCCCAAGACTTGACGAGCTCCTGTTCCTTTTCCGACCTAGGTCGGGGCGGCTTCTGGCCACGGTGCAGACGCGACGGGTCATGCAAAGCCAGGAGATGAGGAGGGTAGAGCACCTGCTCGTGCGAGAAACGCGACAGTTGACGCGTACACAGCTTACAGAACACGAGTCCGTGTTCAGCGAGCGTGTGCTTCTCCAGTGCCGGCCAGCCGTTCGCCATGTGGGCGCAATCGGGGTAGGGACAGTTGAAGCGGAGCAGAAGCAGGGACGCTTCCATCTAGACGGTCAGCTTGCTGATTCTACTGTGGACACTGAGCACTCACGACTTCCTCATCTTCGAACGCGACGCCCAGCTTCTCATCAGAGTAAGGGAACTGCTTCAGGTCTAGTGTGCCGGGGAGGACAAGGCCCGAATACCACTTCTTGCCCTTGTTCTCCGGCTTGGTAGCCTCAGCCTGCGCCCGCTCGATCGTCGCTGGGGCGGTGGGCTTGCGGAAAGGACCATCCGGAAACTCAGTCTCTGGTGACTTCGAAAAGAGCAGAGAAGGACACATCTGCTTGCAGTATGCACACTCCAGCACTTTGTAGAACACACGCAAACGGATGGCACAGACACTGTGGTCAGCCAATGCTCGTATCTTGGTAGCTCACTGGCAGACGCGGTGGTTACACTGCCCAACGGCCCAATAAGTGATGGGCTCCGCACAAATGAAACACTGGGACGCATCGTCGAGCTCCGGCGGTGGAGCCGCGACCGTAGTCGGTGTGGAGCGCTGAGCGACAACAGCATTGTCAGAGTCGGGGGTAGTCGCAGGAGACTTGCCCTTCCCCTTGGCGTTCGAACTGGCGTTGTTGTTCGAGTTGGACTGGGGGGCCTTTCCCTTGCCTCCGGAAAGCGAAGTGTCGAAAGCCTTGCGCCGGGACATGACGTCGATTATTGGACGGTAGTGAGGGTTGGCGAAAGAGTGAAATCACGGGCGGGAAAAGCTATCGGCTGAGCCTTAGGAGACGACCAACTACCTGAGAGCGAGGTGCGAAGGGGAGTTGAGCAATGTAGCGAATGCGGTCGACGTTGTGGGTGTCTGCCTGTTCTGATGGAGATGCGCGTAGCCGGGTCCTGACGGCTTTGGGTTTCGTTCATGGACTCGACGACTCACCTCGCTCCCTCATTTCGGTGCCGATATCTACTCTTACGTAACAAATCTAAATGACGTGGGTCACCCACCCGGCCATGTGGCGTCCTGATAGCGCACGGGTTGTCGGGCCACCTCCGCCCAGCTGCACGCGTTGACGCACATCCGGACGCCCAGTCTGATCGTGTCCTCGATCGCTCAGCACTCACTCATCGATCCCTTCTCTCGTACCTCGAAGAGTCGTCAAACAACTACGGCCTCAGTCAAGACTGTCCATCGTTGTCAACCCGTCCCGTTCGTCACCTTACACCATTCACAACTTCCGAAGGAGCTGGGCGCCCAACCCGTAAATAGACTGCCACGATGGCGACGTCAATGCGCGGATTGACCCAGGTATGTCTGACGCCGATATGACTTGCAGCGCACATTCTTGCTATGGCGTGTTCAAGTCTACCTCGCCAGTACGCTAACAATTCAGTACATTTCGGACCTGCGAGCATGCCGTGTCCGAGAGCTGGAGGAGAAGCGGGTGAACCGCGAGATGGCCCACATCCGCCAGAAGTTCAAGGACGGTAATCTCGATGGTTACCAGAAGAAGAAGTACCTGTCCAAGGTCGTCTTCACGTACATTCTTGGCTACAAGGTGGACATCGGTCATATGGAGGCTGTCAACCTGATTCACAGCAACAAGTACAGCGAGAAGCAGATCGTGAGTTGCAGCAGAGAATGATCCAACTGACGGGTCAGGGCTACCTCGCGATCACGCTGCTCATGCACGAGAACTCGGACATCGTTCGTCTAGTCATCAATTCTATTAGGAAGGACTTGGAGGATTCGAACGAAATCAACAACTGTCTTGCTTTGCATGCCATCGCTAACCTGGGTGGAAGGGAAATGGCCGAGGCGCTGGCCGATTCGACTTTCCGCGCCATGATCAGCCCTGTTTCGACCACGTTTGTCAAAAAGAAGGCCGCTCTGACGCTCCTGCGATTGTACCGAAAGCACCCGTCAGTCATGCCAGTGCAGGAGTGGGCTGAGCGCATCATGCCCATGATCGGTGAACGCGACCAGGGTGTGGCCATGACTGCGACTTCGCTGGTGACGGCCATGGCGCAGGACCACCTGGAGGCGTTTGCGGGATGTTACCAGCACGCCGTTGACAGGTTGGACAAGGTAAGATAGACCTGCTAGTATGAGCTGACGGCAGATTGTGTTCGATTCGGAAACCCCACCACACTATGTGTACTACAAGGTTCCGAACCCGTGGCTGCAGATCAAGATCCTGCGACTATTGCAGTACTACCCTCCGCCGGACAATCCTGAAGTTGTTGAGATGGTTAACGGCCTCTTGCAAGCTATTATCGATATGTCCCAGGAGACGCCGCGCAACGTACAGCACAACAATGCGCAGAACGCTGTCTTGTTCGAGGCTATCAACCTCGCTATCCACCTGAACCCCGAGAGCAAGGTCGTATCTAACGCTTCGGTCCTGCTTGGCAGGTTTATTCTCGCGAGGGAAACCAACGTTCGTTACCTCGGTCTTGACGCCATGGCGCACCTGGCCGCGTGTTCCACTTCGCTCGAACCCGTCAAGAGACATCAGGACACGATCATTCTTAGTCTGAAGGACCGTGACATCTCTGTGCGAAGACGAGCGCTCGACCTGCTGTACTCGATGTGCGACACGACGAACGCCAAGGTCATCGTCGGCGAGCTTCTCAAGTACCTCCAGGTGGCCGACTACAACTTGAGGGAAGAGATGGTACTGAAGATTGCCATTCTGACGGAGCGCTTTGCCACCGAGTACGAGTGGTACATCGACACGATTCTGCAGCTCATCTCGACAGCGGGTGACCACGTCGGTGCCGAGGTGTGGTACCGTGTCGTGCAGCTTGTTACGAACAACGAGGACCTGCAGCCGTACGCGTCGACGGCTGTTTACCGCCACATCAAGAAGGCGCAGTGCCACGAGAATATGGTCAAGGTTGCTGGCTACATTCTCGGCGAGTTTGGACACTTAATTGCGAACGACGAGGGTTGCAGCCCGATCGAGCTGTTCCACGCACTGCACTCCAAGATCAACATTTGCACAGCGCCGACGCGTGCGCTCCTGCTCACGACGTACATCAAGTGGGTCAACCTGTTCCCGGAAATCAAGGAGCACCTCGTCAACATCTTCCGACGATACACGCACGTCCTTGACGCGGAGCTGCAGCAGCGTGCGTGCGAGTACCTTGCGCTTGCGACGCGCAACGACAATGACGAGCTGCTGCAGGCGGTGTGCGACGAGATGCCCGTGTTCCCTGAGCGCGAGTCCGCGCTTGTGAACCGGCTGCACAAACGCGGTAACGCCGCGCAGGACAAGCGCACCTGGGTCATCGGACAGCAGAGCGAGAATCGGGACAAGTTTGCGAAGCAGTTCTCGAAGGACAGCACGAGTGCGGCGGACGACGAGACCGTCCCCGTGCCGCCGCCGAAGCCGCAGATGTCCCTGTCGCAGCCGCAACCGCAGGCGTCGCTGTCTGTCGACCCCCAGCCGTCGGGCAACCTCACGCCGCAGACGCCCTCCGCCAGCGAGCCAATGATGGGCCCCGGTCCGTCCTCGCAGTCTACCATGCTGTCCGAGGACATCATGACCTCACTCGCTGGGCTGGACATGTCGAGCCCCGCGCCTGAGCCCGCGTCGGCACAGCAGCGCCTTCTTCCGGAGCAGCAGCAGTTCGTCTCTGAGCCTACCGGAGGTGCGGCGCCACTCTCGACGCTTACGAGCCCGACGACGCCAGACGACCTGCAGCACACTGCGACGCTGGGCGGCGTCAACCCCGCGCTCCTGCACGGCCTCACGACGGGCCCGAACGTGGAGAAGTGGCTCGAGCGGCTGTCGTATGCGTCCGAGGGCGTCCTCTACGAGGACAAGCAGGTGCAGATCGGGATTAAGGCGGAGTACCACGGCCCTCTAGGCCGGATAGCGCTGTTCATCGGGAACAAGATCAGCACGCCGTTCACGTCCGTGTCTGCGCGGATCGAGAACAGCGAGCCCGGGCTGAGCGCAAACTTCCACGACACGCCCGTGACGCGCATCGAGGGCCTGGCGCAGATCCAGGAGATGATCCATGTCGAGGCAAAGGGCGTCTTTACGTCGCCGCCAGTGCTGAGGTTCACGTACCTGGCAGGCGGGTTCACGACGCTCGTGCTCAAGCTGCCAGTCTTCCTGAGCAAGTTCATAGAGGGCGTGCAGCTGGACCAGGCGGCGTTCTTTGAGCGCTGGAAGATCATCGGCGGCCCGCCCCGCGAGGCGCAGCAGATCTTCCCCATCAAGCTCTCCGAGGCGGGAGAGATTGACACGCAGCGCAACGAAAAGGTCATTGCCGGGCAGAGCATGAGCGTCCTCCGCGGCATTGACCCGAACCCGGTCAACATCGTCACGGCCGGCGTGCTCCACATGACGAGTGGAAAGGTCGGTATCCTTGGCCGCCTCGAGCCGAACCGCGACGCCAAGCTGTGCCGCCTCACGGTGCGCAGTACCAACGAGGAGGTCAGCAAGGAGTGCCTCAAGCTGTTCTCCAAGCCGATCAACGCGGATGTGGCAGCGAGCCTGTGAGCAGGCGGGCCAGTGGGGCGATAATAATGCTACTTTTAACGAGTCTTGTTACCATATTTATGCATGGATGAACATTACAACGGGGGTGCTGGAGACGCGAGTGCGCGCCGTGTTGAACAAATGGGATTGGAAGTGTCGTGAATGGGGCATGGGCGTGAGATCTAAAAGTCGTAAGATGGTCGTGAAAGATACCCGAAAGGTTTATCGGAAGTTGAGCTTGATGAGGAACATGAGAATGTTCATCGAGACGTGGACTGAGGCCCAGCCTGTGTTCTGTCAGTTGTTTGCGTGGCATGTCAACTCACCGCAAGCGGGTACGAGTTCGGGATACTCGCGCATCGAGTCGAGCCCGACCTCGCTGACGTCGACCTTGAAGCTGCGCTGCATGATGCGCCGCGCAATGAAGGAGCTGACGAGCTCGGATCCCCACACGGCCAGCGAGGCGTAGAATGTCATGGCGAACGTGTACGGATCGACCGGGGTCGAGTTGAACCTGAAGAACGGGTAGATGGCGCTGTTGGGGCCAAAGTGGAGAATGGCCAGCCAGCCGAGGAAGGACACCATGGTCGTATTCTGCGCGAGGGAGCGGCAGTAGAAGCCCACGGCGACGCTGTCCACGTGTTCTTGCCAGGTATCGCTCGAGCCGATGACGAGCTGGAGGACGCGGTGCCAGCCCTTTGTCATTTGCAGCGGGAAGAGGACGATGACGGCGAACGAGGAGAGGAGCTGGACAGTCGCGAACTGGGACGGAGAGCGCAGGCGCGCAAAGAGGTTGCGGTAGAAGACGTGGTAGACCAGCTGGAAGAAGAGTTTGTACACGAACAGCAGCGCGCGAGAGCGCACCTTGGCGCTGATGATGTAGAAGGACATGAGCGCGAGAATTTGGACCGCTGAGCGTCAGTTGGATCTTCCTAGCGCGACAACTCGAACTCGCCGCACTCTTACTCACTGATGATCCAGCTCCACACCCAGGTTCCCGCGTCGAGCGACGTGTGAGGCAGCGTACTCAAGAAAAGACTCGCGTACGCCTGACCCGCAATGAGGGAGAAACTGGCGATGGCGAGGCATACCATGAACCAGAGGAACCGGAGCCAGCTCGAGGGAATGCGCCGCAGCGAGTTACCGAAGAACGTGTCCTGCACCAGCGGCTGCGCGTGGCGGTACACATGTCGACGGTCGCGCTTCAGTTTCGAGAAGCATGCAAGCGCGGGCAGGTGCATCGCCGCGAACGAGAGGAGGACCCAGAAGGCTGTGGGTCAGCTCGATGACGGGGACATATAAGCTAGTGCGGCCACTGTACTCGTTGCGAGACGTACTCTTTCTCTCCCACTCGAACGCCTCGTCGTCGTCACTACCCGGGCCACGCTCGTGCTCCCGCCGCCGCATCCCGAACAGGTCCAGGTTGTGCGAAAGCAGACCGACGCCGAGCGTGCCTGCCCACATGAGGAGGTACGTCGTCTTGCCACCGAGGGCTTGCGGCCACCAATCTGTGTGTCAGCTTCGGTATAGTTCACTATAGCTAAGACGACTTACTCAGACGGTAGAGACCAAATAGCGAGGTGATGAAGCACAGCGCGACGGCGACGTACACGCCAAAGTACCTGTATTGTTAGTCGCTAAGCTGAGCATTGGGGCGAACTAGCGCACCAGAACAGGAAGAAGTAGAAGTTGACGTCGGTCGGTAACGGCTCGCTTCCACCAGGCTGGCCTGGGGTTGGGACGCTGGGCGTCGTCTCGTTGGTCGCCATCGACACCGTGAGGTTGCCTGTCGTCAGCTACCATTGTCACTCAAGCTAGCCCCTGCTCCTGATTATTCTTTCGCTCCCCTCCTCGTTTCCTCTCGCCTTCCTTCTCTCCCATCGTCTTCCTCTCGCTCCACCCCCTCCCGTCCCGCCACCCCTTCGTACTCCCACTCACCATGCCGATGCCCCGGAAACTGCCACCTCGGCTTGCCCTTATACGGGTCCTCGACTGGGAACGGCAGCGCGACCCAGATCCACACGACCAAGCAGGGAATGAGTGTGAGGACCGCGTGCCGGCTCCAGAAGTTGCCCAGCCAGCGATTCACGGCCGCATGGCTGGGGCGGAACAGATACTCGCTCCAGTGGTTTGGCTCGTCTGTCGTCGAGACGGCGCGGGGACGGCGACGAGAAACGCGGCGGCTGGGCGAGGGAAGGGACCGCCGCCGTCGTGGTGAGAGCGGGGAGGAGCGTTGCTCTATTGTCTCAACATTGTTGTCGTGGATCCGTGGAGCCGAGCGGCAGGTTCAGAGAGCCGGCCAAGCCACATTCAGCGAGAGATGCGTGTTGGCGGCCGTATGCGATGCACATGAGAGATCGCGATACGAGATGAAAGGGTAGGTGACGGGGGCCGTAGATCGGGAACGAGGTCGGTTGACGGAGACATGTGGTCATCGATGACGCAAGGTGCGATTGAGTGTCAGCGCTCACGACCGATGTAAACAAACGCAGGACTCACCCCATATCCGATCCTGGGCGCGTTCCGAGCCCGTTGAGAGGGGCGTGAACATGCTTTTGGAGCCACTCGTCTGTGACAGAATTGCAGACCTGTTGATCAAATGTTGAGATGTCTGTTCTGTGTCTGCGGCTTGGCCACTCGAGGCTGCGGTGCGCGGTGCGGCGGGCTGGTTCGCCCGATGGTCGGGCTGGTCGGGCGATCGGAAACGCCCAAGCCATCCATTGTCAACAAACCGCCTTCCCTGCACCAGCCTGCATCAGGATGCTTCCGCCGTTACATGCAGACAGTGCGACGCTGCACATTGCGTTACGCACCAGCCTCCGAGTCTGCATAGTGGCACGGAGACCAAATATTTGCGTACATGCACTCATAACTGCATAAATTCCATAACGATAGTAAAGAAGTGCTCAACACATTCTCGGTTGCCCATGCCTGCGCACGCGTGCTCGCACGCGCGCACCGAACAGAATGTGCCTGCACATTCCTGATTACCTGTGTACGGAGAGAGAAAAGATGAAGGGGTGTTCGAAGGTAAAGAGATTAGGTTGAAGACAGCGGGGAGCCGCAGTGCCAGCACGCGGCTCCCGACCTTACACTATGCAAGCCGTATCAATGCAAGTGTTCGTTGTCGTATATGATGCGCTTAGAAGTTCTCGAGAACCGAGACCGAGATGTCCGAGAAGGTCGCGGTCTGGTCCTTGGGGCACGCCCACGAGCCGCCCGATCCACCGAAGAAGGTCGAGAAGAAGAGACCACGGATGCGGCCCTGGTCGTGGTGGCGCATGACGAGGTTGTTGGCGTCAATGACCTTGACACCGTCGACGATGAGCGACTGCTTGCCGTCGGCGTTGGGCTTGTCACCGTTCATGGTGTTGAGGGTGATCGTGTTGGTGACTGTGACGGGCTTGCCGGCCTCAAACTTGAACGAGTTGCGGCCGAGCGAGTCGCCAGAGCCCGAGTGACAGATGATCTGGCCGGTGCCGATGGCGTACGACGCGGGGTCGTTGCAGTAAGCCTGCTCAGAGCCCCAGTAGTAGTTGTAGATCTCTCCGACACCGTCGGGGCGCCACATGAGACGCGAAGAGAAGCAGCCAGGGCCGCCGGCGTGGCCAGAGCAGTGCTTGGCCTCCTCGGCAGAGTCACCACCGTACCAACCGGGGAGCTTGCCTCCGAGCTTCCAGTCGAAGCCGTTCTCGAACTGGACAGTGTAGGTAAACGAAGCGGTGCGCGCCTTGGTCAGGACCATGCCGGTGTTTCCGGGGTCGGGGGTCGTGTACCAGAACCACGAGTCGTTGTCGTTGACCTGGCCCTTGCGGTAGGTGAAGGTCCACTTGTCACCGTTGACGGCGAGCCTGCCGTAGGCGTCCTTGAGACCGTCGTTGTGACCTTCGTTGGTCATCTGGGCGAAGCTGCCGTACGAGGTGTCACCGCCCATGTCGAGGAACGAGCCACCGATGCCACCACCGCCAGTGCTGAAGGTGGAGAGGGCGGAACCGAGAGGGTCCTGCGAGGGCATCTCGGTACCGGTCCACTTGGTAACACCCTTGGCGGGCTCGAGGACAGAGGTGTTGACCTTGTTGGTCTTCGACTTCTCCTTGGTAGCGGGCTCGGCGGCAGCAGCCTGAGTCGACTCGGGGTTGGCGGCCTCAGCCTCCTCGAAAGCCTCCTCATTCTGCTCGGCCTCGGTCTGGCCAGCGGAGGCAGAGGGGGCAGCGGCAGAAACGGCCGGGGCGGAAGCGTCAAGTTGGACAAAGTTGTCGGCGGGCTTGTCGCCAGAGGCAGGGGCCTGCGAGGAGTTGTTCTTGGGCTTGCAGGTCGTCTTCCTCTTGGTGTGACGGCGGCGGCGGCGGGGCTCGGCCGCGTGGGGGTGCTCGAAGGAGCGGCCTGGCCGACGACGTCACGGACCTCGTGCTGCGAGTTGACCTCGACGGCCGAGACCGACGCGATCATCGCGAGAATGGAGAAGAGCTGGAAACGCATCTTGATTGAAATGCTAGTCCGGATCAGCCCACATGATCTTCCCTTCCTCCTGGCTCGTCCGATGTGTTCCGTACTCACAAATGAACAACTGAAAAGGAGAGAAAAGAGATTCTTGACTGAAAGGAATGTGTTCGTACAATCCAGTTAACGAACGTACAGGCGGGGTATGCCTTGCTAGCAAGGAAACGAGAGACGGGAGGACAGAGAGCGACGGCGTTGAGGAGATGAGAGGAAGACAGGAGCTGAGTTGTTAAAAGACTTGTACGGGGTGTGCAGTCAGCGGTGAGCGGGCACCGAGGACGAGGGAGCAGCCCCGTACCTGCAGCCACGCAGGGGGGAAACAGCGCCGGGTCGCGGGTGTGTCGCGCGGGGCCGGTGGGTCACAGGAGCGCCTGTACGCGCATGGTCTGGAGAGCGAGGGCGAGCATCGGCAAGGAGCAAGCTCAGGACTAGCAGAGCTAGCGGTGGAAGACAGCGCCTCTGAACCCAAACAGACTGAGCGATGCCTTACAGCTGGCGCGTCTGGAAGGGGGTGTGGACCCTGGGAGCCGGATGCCCCGGAAGTGCCGTAGTACGGGAGGGCGTGGGCGACCCTGATCGTCCCTGTCCGCCAGTTGGCACACTCCCTGCGTCTGCCCTGCTTTCACCCTGCACTCCCCGCCCTGACACCGAAAACGACGCGTACGGGATTCTCGTCAGCCAGCCGCCATCCCCCAGCCGCCATCCCCCAGCCAGGCCAGCCAGCCCAGCCATGCCGCTGTGGCTTCTGCCAAGCTGGGTCAGGACCATGAATAGATCGTAAACTCTTCGCATCCTCACCACCAATAATGACACGCAATCTATCCAATGCACCCCCTTTGCAGCACTTCGAGGTCATTCACATCCACACCGTGTCCTGAGCTTCTTGCTCATCCACCCCTGGGCTCCTTACGGTCTTTGCTTCCGGGAACCTCCTTCCAGCACTCGTTCGCGAGAGCTTATGGGTCCTACCCCTGGTGTCGCGCCTCCCTCCCTCTGTCTTTGCACCCCGCGAATTGCAGCAACCTTGCTTGTCTGCTGACTCCACACTCCGCACAGCGGGTTCATGAGAGTGCGGAGCACCCTCCCAAGAGAGGGCATTCGTACGCCCGAGTTCTAGACTGGAATCGACGCAGCACACCGGAGTCTGTTTCCTTCAAGCGCATAGACATGTTGTGTGCCTCAGACTTCTCTCTTCATTAAGCAACTCTAATGTCGGCCGACGTCTGTAAGACGGTCCTAACGAGCTTACGCATCGTTGTGGCCAGACTATCTCCACAGAGTTTGCGAGTGATCGCTTGAAAACGAGGTCTCACGTCGTATTCAGATCTAACACTTAGACTTTCAGACACCACCAGGTCTCTGAACCGTTAGTCATGCGCACCAAGTATGACGCAGTTGGCCCGATTCGCATGCTCACATGCTAAAGTCAGCGAAGCTTGATTGTCTTGATCTTCTTCAATCGACTTGCCTCTTCTGTACAGCTGGGAACTGTGAGAGCAGCAATCCGGTCGTCTCCGAGATCGATTTACTCGCGGCCGAACACTTCGCCGGAGTCATGGGGCGCAGGGAGAACCTGACGTCGAGAAAACTGCACCCGAAGTCTGGGATTTGGGACAGGGCATCTTGGTCCAGAACCAGCATGTGCAGGCAGGTATGTGACTTTCGCAGCAGCACGGACAGTGGGATGCCAGGATCTGAGCAAAGGGTCAGTGGCACCCCGAATCGTGTCTGTCACCGAAATGGCGCGCCGGCGATCTGGCCTTTGGAGCATGGCCGTCCGTGCCTTTTCGCTCAGCTGTTCGGACGAAAGGCTCAAATCTGTGCAAGCATAGCTTCGCGGCCTGCGGTGTCCGGCGTGCTGTGCCCGAGCGGCTCTCTTCGTGACTTCGCTGCGGCGGTGCTCGCCGGCGCTTCTCTCGCCGTTGCGGGTCCGTTCCTGTGAGGTGCATCCAGTCAACGAACCCGAAGACACTTGTTCACGTGACCAACCTCTCACGTCTGGTCTTACATAATCCGGAGACAGATGTCACGTGCTCGGATGTACGCATGTAGCTCGCGTGGTCCAGTGGCCAATCACGTGCGCCGGGACAGGGGGTCTCTCGGCAGCATTCCGAATCCAACATCGCTCCTTAGCGCAACGGCTATTGGCCGCCGAGGGAAAGTCCTGGTTAAGCAGTCCAGTCGAGTCGGACCCGTACTAGGTTCGATTCATCTTGGGCTCCACACCAGGCTTCGCTCGGCGCCTGGCCCCCCCGCTAATTTTTGCTTTGGGCGGGTTTCACCATCTTGCGTATATGCATATATGCACTGCTCCTTTTTTTGCACAAGCCATACACACGCTCTTACTTCGCTCAACTGCCGTACTGGGTCTGCATGGGTATGCAACTATCTACATTATCTTCACCGAATCGACGTACTGGGCAGATGCATGCGTAGCCGCGACTTTCGATCGCATGTACAGTTCGAATCCTTCCACTACGGTCTTGCCACCCAACGCCACCGCAGATTTGTCGCCGGGCATGGGTCGCACGACGGGCGGGCGCCAAAGCATGTCGGACGAGCTTCTGTTGTTAGTGCGAAGCGACTGTCCTGTGGACTTCTTCCAATGAGGGATCAGCGTGGACGCAGCGGATTTAGGAATGAGAACTGAAACGAGAGACAAGGCGGATCGATGGGTGGTCGCAGACACGAGCGGTCAGGAACTGGGTAAACTGGGACTGATCACGGGTGGAGCTCCGATTGGCCGCGGGGAGGTGGTGTGTCGCCATCGCAGCGCTGATACTCGTCATTCCGTCGTCTCTATCTCAACTTTCCGCAAGCGAGTGGACAAAGTGCGAACGAAAGCACGCGGGACGATCGCTGCACACGCTGCAGATCACTGGTGTGCAATCGACATCCGACGTGCCTTGCCTACATCTGTGCACTGCGCACGAGATCTTTCCCCATTCTACCGTGTGCCCGGGTTGCTCGCCGGACCGTCCGAGCGGCGTGACTGACCGGGCACACTGGCGCCGCTAGCGCTTAGTGCACCAATACAAGAGACCTTCCTCGCAACCATCCACTTTTCTTCAATCTTTTCCATCTTACTCGTCTCTACTACAGCACGCCGACAGCTTCAGCATGGCCAACTATGGCGCGGTCGCTCGGCGGCAGCGCTCGGCGCCCGCTCTAGGTTCTGAGCGCCAACCGCTCCTCCCCTCCGACTCTTCGAACTCTTCGACGACAACGGTTAACGACCTGAATGACCGGAAGAACGCCAATGGACACGCACAAGCGAGCTTCTTCACCCGCTTCATGGCGCACCCTCGAGTCGCGCCCGACCCGGAGGACCGCCTGTTCAAGGACTCCGACGAGGAGACGTGGGCGAGCGCTCAGCTCGGTGCACCCGACATGGTCGCTTCCAATCTCGTTATCACCTTGTCGACGGCGTGAGTGCCTTGCCTCGGTTACACTTGGGCGCCCGCGTGACATGTGCCTTCTGAAAGACTTCCGCGCTATCTGGCCCAAGAGATCCGCTCAGATTTGCTTGTTCCGCTTATTTGCGATAAGCTGCACAGTCACACTTACGGGGCGCGCGCGGACTATGCTTAAGAGAGTCCTAGCAGCTAACCATTGCAGAATGCTTGACGCAGTTATGTATCGGCTGTACGGCACATTCGCGACGAACCAGACGGGCAATACGGTGTTCCTGACCCTCGCGGCGCTGCACTGGGGCACGTCAAAGCTTATCCTAGCGATCGCATCTCTTGGCGGCTTCTTCGGCGCTGGTCTCATTATGGGCCAGCTCGGCGCCCGCTTCGGTGAGTCACCGCTCCACTCATCGCCGTGTCTCGCGATGTCTCGTGTTATCTCACATGGACATCCCGAGGCACCCGGTGTTCGTAATTGCCTCGACACTGTTATTCCAGATCACTAGCTCGGCGCCGGACGCGATGCTAACGATAAAGGTCACCGCCGACGTTGGTGGGTAGTCACGACCATGACGTACCAGTGTGTGATCCTTCTGATCTTCACCTGGGTGGTGTCTCCGTACGGTCCTCGAATTATCGCTCCTGGGGGACAGTTCGAATGGGTCGGCATGCTTCTGAGTGCGATCCAAGGTGGTCCGCAGGTCGTGATGGCGACCAACCTTGGCGTGCCGGAGATGCCGACGGCAATGGTGACGAGCGCGTACGCTGGCCTGATCAGCGACGTCAAGCTCTTTTCGCGCGGCTTCAGCGTGCCCCGCGACCGCCGTATCGTGTACCTCATCACATTCTGGATCGGCTCCTTTGTCGGCCTGGGTGTCGAGCAGGGCACGACGGCGTGGTTTGCGTCTTTCCTCAGTGCCGTCCTCAAGCTCATCGCGCTGTGGATGATCGTCCGCGCAAGACCCAGCGGTGTCAGCGGCAGCGCCCGCGGATGAGCACACTGCTTATCATGCGCTCCGACCATGGAGCGCTCGCAGCATCGGTACACTCGTACCTCTCATTTAGCATAATCACGAACCCAAGTGGAGAAGACAACTTCTTGCTTGTCCCATGTACGAATCTCATGTTTCTTGGATGTATCCCTTATCCATAAATTACTCTACTCCTGTATTATACAAACACTACTTCTACTGTCAGACACGGCGAGATCTCGAGCAGGTCTACTCGGCACGAGCGCGCTTGCCACTGTCGGCGGCAGCCGCGTCCTCGGCCTGCGCGCCGCTTCCGGAGGACTCATTGTTGGCGGCGCCGAACTGGAATCCATCCCGGACGGCCTGCTCGACGACCTCGCGAATCCTGTCGTCGGGGTTCGTGCCATCCCGCTCGGCCTGCTCCATGATCTCCTTCGTGCGGGCGAGGAGGTCATTCGTCTGCTGCGACGCATAGGCGTCGACGGCCTGGTTGCTGACACCCTCGGGCGCCTCGCCTCCCTCCTCGACACCCTCCATTCCCTCCCCCTCAGCCGGTGCCGGGGCAGCCTCGCCCGTGATGGAGCGGAGGTACTCAGCAACTTCGGGCGAGTCCTCGTGCAGCGTCTCGGCGGCCGTCTTGCCCTCGTTGTTCTTGTGCGAGGCGTTGGCGCCGTGCTCGACCAGCCACTGGGCGGCGGGCAGAGACTCGACAACGTACAGCGGCGTGTCGCCGTCCTCGTCCGCCAGATTCACGTCGCCGCCAACCGAGACGAGGTACTCCAGCAGAGGGAGGTGGGCGTACGACGCAGCGGCGTGCATGGGCGAGTACGAGTTGGCGTCGAAGGCGTTCGGCGACTCGCCGGCGGCGATGAGCTCCTGATGGTCAGCTTAACAGTCCAGAAACTGACAGCGTAGCTAATCGACACAGTTTCGTTGGACGGCGCAAAGAGCCCATCTATCTCAATGGGAGCTGAGCGAGCTCTGTCACACGAAGTCTGTAGTCCGAAGACTCCGCTCGCTGCGCTCCTTCCGCCAGATGACGCACCTTGACACGCTCGAGGTCGCCGTCGCTAGCCGCGACCCAGATGTTCTTTCCGTTTCCGACCGAGTTGACCATAGTGTCGATTTCCGTCTGTCGCTCGTTGATAGTCGAGTTGCAAGAGAGCTCGGTCAAGACCTGACGGACGGTGGAGGTGCTCGGGTGGAGGAAATTTTGAGATTTGGCCTGGCGCCATGACGCTCATGCTGAGCCAGGCACGGGCGGCGGCCACCTGGCCATCCACCCGGTTGATGATGCGGTCCAGCGTCCAGGTTGTTGTTGCATCTACCTTTCAACCACGGAACAAGGAGGGACGCGCGACCACCATGAACTCGTACCCGCCCGAGGTAGGTAGTTCTCTTCTCCAGCTTACTCTTTTTGCAACGCCAGCTGACGCCAGTTCCTCGCGCACCCCCAGCCGCTCATGTTCGTTGCCGGGTTGGGGAGCGACCCGGCGCCGACACCTTCCTCCCCTCCTCCCTCCGGCTCTAGCTCAGCCACGAGTCCGCGGACCCAGAGCCCAGTGAAGCAGTCCGCTACTCCCGAGCGCCAGCCCACCGGTGACGGCGAGTTTGACACGCTTCTCTCCGATCTCCGTCAAACGCTGCGGCCTTACCAGCACCCGGCGCGCGTGTGGCTTCCTCCGAGTGAGCGGCGGCAGTTCCGCGTAGAGCTCGTCGACAGGAACGTCCAGCTGCCCGCGCGCAAGGCTGCCCCAGGCGCCGATGGACGGTCCCACTCCCCCCTCTCGCCCTTGACGCCCGGCAGTCCCATGAGCCCGGACGGGCTCATCGCACCTGTCTGGGTCCGGAAACACGCCGAGAGTGTGCCTGCTGTCTTTGTCTCCTTCATGCGGCTGTACGAGCCCCCGTCACCGCATGGAAGTGCCGGCTCACCGCTGGGTCAGGACATGATGGCCGAGGCGGAACGGCAGGCGGAAAGGCAGGCAGACGAGAACCTCGTCAGCGAGATTGCGGAGCTGCGGAAGAGGCTCGCGGAACGGGGAGTCAAGTTGACCGTTGTTCTCATTGCGAGCGCGCAGACGCTGGGTAAGTATAATAAGCTGAACTTGTGCCAGCATGGTAAAGCTGACAACAGACTCGCCGGGACTCGACTCGCGCTTGTCCAACCTGCGCCGCAGCGCCGGCCTGGGCGCCAAGGGCAGCCTGTTCGTCCTCACGCCTGTCCCCGCCGCCGAGCTGCCCGACTTTGTCCGCAGTCTGCAAGACGCGCTCTGGGAGCCGGCTTTGGAGTACTACGCCGCACACGGCAAGCGCGTCCGGCAGAAGCGTGGGCGCGTTCCCGCCAACATTGGCGAGAGAGGCGGCCGCTCGCGTAGTGGCAGTAGCGCCGCCGCGCGTGCGCGTAGTGGATCCTTCATCCGTCCTCTGGGACAGCAAGGCTGGATTGTCCGGTACGACTTCAAGGCCGGATGGTTTGCCGAGTGCCGTGGAGAACTGGACCTCGCGAGGAGACATTACGAGGACTGCTGGAACGAGCTGGCGCGTATGTTTGGGAGTACCACGATGCTGCCGCCTCGGACAAAGCGGTGGGCGGAGGCCAAGGTCCTCGCTGACTGCGTGGCTATCAAGGTGAGTCCATGCTGCCGAAAAGTGGTCCGAGTTAGCTAACCGCAGATCTGCAAGTTACTCCTGTACGAGGGCTCAGGATCGCGTGTCATGGTGCCGTTCTTCGTGCACGTGCGGCGGTTTGCGGACTTGTCCCGCGGTTGGGGCATCGGCGAGGAGACGTTCGAGTTCTGGTCTTGGGTCGCGCGGCAGTACCGACTCTTCGGGGAGGTGCTTGAGCTCGCGATCCGACATGGCTTCCGGGTCCCGCCGTTGCCACTGCCACAGATGTCGACGCCGACCGTGCCACCAACGCCCGAGGTGCTCGTCTCCACCGTGAACCCGCTGCATCTCCTGCATCCACCGGCCTACTACTTCTACGCAGCGGCGACGTGTACGATGGAGCGCAAGGCGCGCTTCGACGCCGCTCTCGCCGCGGAGCAGGAGACGGGCTCTGTCGCGCTCGCCGGCGCCCCTGGCTTTGCAAACGAGAAAGGTGTCGATCACTCGGCACTCATCATCGACCTCCTGACGAAGGCTGCCGCGCTTGGCGGTCCCGGCGCTGCAGGCGCAGGGTTAGAGCTGTATGATGCTTACCGCGTTGCGGACACGTACGTGCAGTCCGGAAAGTACGAGGAAGGCGCGCGCTACCTCGCCGACATCGTGGGCAAGTTCCCCGCCTGGGGTCCCATAACGCGGGAGCTTCAGGCGCTGCAATTGCAGTGTGTCCGCGAGACGGGCGACAAGGAGACGAACGCGGCCCTCGTCGTTCAGATGCTCGCACCAGGGTGGTTCCGCAACCGCGCGAAACTCGTAAAGGAGTTGAACACGCTCATGGAAGGTACGGCACCGGCCGATCCCATCGTCGTCGACATGCCGCAGGGCGAGGGATTGTTAGAGACCCGTGCGGGCTTCCGCATGGCCGAAGCGCAAGCTGGCACGCCGCTCGCGTTCCAGGTTCAGATCGGGAGCAGCGTTGACTTGGCTGACCTGCCTGTGACGTCGCTCAAGTTTGTGTTCAGCGACGAGCGCGAGGTCACCCTGTCGCCGGGCGGGGACGCTTTCGTCGATGTAGGCGACTTGGGCACCTCGGGCAACAAGAGCGGAAAGGCGGCGCTCAAGTTCGGCGAGGGTAGCCGACTCGTTGTAAGCGGCAAGATCAGCGCAGCTGAGGACGCCGACAGCTTCGAGGTGTCGGACCTCATCCTTTGCATCGGCACGAACGGATGGACGATAGATGTTGGACTCAAGCCGGAGCCACTGACAGCGTGGACGACCAAGGCCGGCTCGTACGCGCCGGCTACCGGACTGCACTCGGCCGTCGAGATTACGCCGCGTCTGCCTTCCGTTGACATTGCGCTCTCGCATCCTTCAACAGCTTACGTAGGGGAAGACTTCCCCGTCTCCGCGACAGTGACGGCCGACGCTGCCGCTCAGCTTGTCGTCACGGCTGCCTGTGGCGAGGATGCCCTGCGCCTCTCTCACGGCGGAGACAGCGCCGATGGCCGCCTCGTACTTGACCTGAAGGCTGGCGAATCGACCGAGGTGTTCCGCATCGTCTCTCCCCGCCCGGGCGAGTGCAGGCTGACCTTTGCCGTCGGCGACGCGACCGAGACGGCCATACTGGCGATAGTGCCGCCATTCCGCGTCTCGCCCAGCATGAAGAATATTGGGTCGCAGGCAATCGTCTCTGCCGCGCTCAAGCTGGGCGGCCAGCGTGCCGTGCAGGTCAAGGCCATCACGGCGCTCGGCGAGGGTAAAGTCGACGACTCCCTTGGAGCAGAGACATTCCCACACAGTAAGTTGATGATATGAGTGCGCCAACTGACAACAGCCTGGACGCCGGACTCTGCGTTCGCGGTGTGCGCTCGTTTCGCACTTGGAGGCAAGGTCGTCCCTGGTCTCAAGGTCGTGTGGCGGCCGGTGTCCGAGACTTCTCCTGAGCGGCGCGAGCCAAGCTCGTCAAGCGACGATTCGCCCTTCCTTTCCAACCCTTCCAAATCCAATCCGGCAGAGACCGACATTACGACAGTCATTGCGCTCCCGCCAATCCATGCTCCTCAGCCCGACAGCTTCCTAACGGCCGAGGTCAACCAGCCGGCCAGCGTGCGCCTGAATGAGCCGTTCACGCTCAAGCTGAACGTGCGCAACTCGCACCCGACCGAGAGCGTGTGGGGCATCGTGTCGGGCGAGACGAGCGAGCACTTTGTCTGGAGTGGGCCGCGGGGCGTCCGCGTTGCTGTTGAACCGAAGCAGACCGAGGATATCGAGCTCAGACTGGTCGCAGTCGGCGGCGTCGGTACGTTAGCCTGGCCTGGTATCAGTGTCAGGGAAGGAGACGGGGAGGAGGTCGAGGTGCGCCGGAGCGGCATTGTCGTCCTCCCGTAGTGTCGTAGTAGATGTAGATGCATAATGATTGTCATGATTTATACAACGAGAAGAAGAGCTAGTAGAACACGAGGCAGCGCACCTCGACGCTCTTCCTCGGCGGCGGATTCTGGACAGCCGGATCCTCGAACGCCGAGTGCGGACTGCTCGTCGCGACGCCTTTCCTCCCATTCGGCTCCGTCTCGCCCTCCGAGTCATAGCACTTGATGAACACGACCTCATCGCTCTTCATGTCCTTGACGTACCACCACTTGTGGCCCTCCTTCGGCACAACGCGGTACGTCTCTCCCCTAGGCTCGTACCCCTCCCGGCTCCTCAAACTCTCCGGAGAGGGGAGGACTTCCTTCCCCCGTTCATAGACCTTGGGATACAGCAGATCGACGGCAATGAGGTCTTCGGGCGCGACGGAGCGCGCATCGAGTAATCCGAGGGGATGGTCAAGCGCCGGTCCAAGAGGCCGCCATACGTTGATGAGCTGGAACCTGCGCCCGTTCTCAACATCGGCAGCGAACTGGGGCGCATGCTGCTTCATCCGCCGCAGCGCCGCGCTCGGCGTCTGGTCGACGTGCACGCTCTGCACGGGCTGGCGTGCGCTCGAGGGGTCGCGGACGCGCATCGTGTGGTCCCAGATCACGACGTCCTTGGCGCCGAGCTGTCGCTTGATTGCGGCCTCGATCTCGGCATAGTAATCTTTCCGCGTCTGTGTCCCCTCAGCAAGGCCGGAGGAGAGAACCTCGTCAATGGGGACCGAGGAGGGGGAGGAGTGGAAGGAGAATCCGGCCAGGTCCGGGTTGGAGAGTTCGGGGGAGGCGCGGATGTCGTGGACTGCGTAGGAGACGGGCAGCTCGGAGAAGGACTTGAACGCCTGCGTGTCGGCTTTCGACCACGGTTTCTCGCCTGAGGACAGGGAGGCGGGGTCGAGGTAGTTGAACACGCCCTTCGTCTCCCCCGCCGAGGTTGAGGTGGACATGGCTCTGGACACGCTCAGCGGGTGTGGTGTGCGACGTGGGGAGAGAGCGAGGTGGGCAGCTGGGCAGGCGGAAAGACGCCGCGATACCGATGTGGGAAGACGGCGGAGCAACAGCTTGAACAGTTAAGACGGCACTGGCGGATGATAAAGGTTGATGGTGGTGGTGCTGAGGAAGCAAGTACGCCGATGGATGATCAAGATTGCCGATTCGGTTATACGCGCCCGGATGACGTTTTCGCGCACAATCGTCCGGGTGGCCGAGCTTAACTCGTTGGTATCACCACTGCTGCCATACAGGCCCTTCAGTATTCTGGTTCTCAACACAGATACCTGAGGACAGTGCTGCCTGCGGAGAACGAAGCACAACAAGGAGACGAGACACGATCAAAGAGGACTGACCAGCGGGCGACGAAGAGGCACGAATGCGGGGCAGTGGGAGTGGAAGGGCTCGCCAGTCTGCGCTCGCTCTCCCTTGCACCTGCTCACCGCCTCAGGAAGCTTACATAGGCGTCTTCAACACCAAGAGGCGCAGGAGACAAGCTGGCGTACTGGCTCCTCAACGTTGCGAAGCAACTGTGGGCCTCCAAGTTGCGACTTTGACCTCATGCCTTTGAGGGCCTCACTCTACGATCACACGGCCGCTTCCAGGTTTGCTGCAGCGCAACCGACTGCTGCACTCTCACACTCGACTTCTGGTGCGAAACCGATGGACCACTGACGCTCTGCTGTGTCGTAGGGGAGTCCTACACACAGACGGATTGACACTGACGAGGTTCCGTTCCTTCGTCGACTTAACCTCATCCGAGCGACCTCCCGCACTGTTCGCTACTCATTCATCCCGCTGTCGCTGGCATGCCGTACGAGCTGCGCCGCGCCTTTCCCTGTGCCGGTCATTCGAGTAGATTGCTTTCTTTTCTCTTCAAACGAGTGCCGATTGAAGCGTTGGAGCGAAAAACCTGTTCGTGAGCATTGTCAAAGCCATGTTGGTCGTTCCGCAATCGAGTAGTTTTATCGCTTCTTCGCGCAGCTTTGTTGAGATGCATCGTTTTGTTTCATACGTCTGTTCTAAAACCTAGCCTTGAGACCTTAGAAAAGAGCACGTTTAGTGGTGCTTCTCCTCCTTGGGGAGGGGCTGCTCGAGGAACTTGAGGTACTGGTCAGCCGTCATGCCGTCAGACTCAGTCTTCTCGGCCTTGACAGCCTTCTTGGGGCCGCCAATGGTGGGGTTCTGGGCGTCGAACGCCGACATGTCGGCGGCGAGGTCAGAGGGGAGCTCGGGGGCCTTGGGGGGCTCAGGGGCGGTGAACTTGCGGACGTGCTGCTCGGCGTCGGCCTTGGACTGCAAGGTTAGCTGTAGTCTTCGAGTTTCATAGCTGATAAGGCGGGAGATTGAGCTTCGGGCATGGACCGAATGAAGTCGACGTTGATCTGGACCGAGAGAACGTCATGACGTCGCCGTTGCGAACGATCTATCTCCCAAACCGTCCACCCCCTTCTCTATCGTCGCAGTTCCATGCGTTCACCGTCGGAGACTCGGTTGTCCATGCCCAAAATCTGGTCGTCGACACTCACGGTGGCAGGGGCCTTGTAGTTCTTGAGCTGGTTAAGGTACATGTCCTTAACCAGGTCGCCGCGCTGAGCCGAAGCCGAGAACTGGCGGGCAAGGGCAGGGGTCCTCTGAGCCTGTGTAAAGTTAGTGATCTGTCCGGAGCCTTGTGGAGTTGAGCGCGAGCGAGCGGGCGAAGAACGAGCAGCTTGTCGACTAGCCGAACGGTGTGCGGTCGGAGCGAGCGCATGGTCTCCGTAGATTCGTGGAACTCCGCGGACTTCAATCCTAGATTCCGCTGTGCCTGCCTGCAACACCATTTCCTGCAATTTCCAGCATAATAACGGCGTCGCGGGCTATTCCGGACGCATAGTGACGACGGGGCCGGTGGGGACGAGCGTGCTGGCGGTTTCGCGCTCGTCGCGCCCAGAGTTTGGTGATTTGGCGATTTTCGTTCCGAGGTGTCGAAAAGCCCCGTGGGCCGATCCCGGATTCGGTGCACTCATCGTTCTGTCGCATGTCGTGTCGGTGTCTCTGCTGTGCTCGCCACGCCGCGCGCAAGGGGATACCCACAGTAAGGCGGAAGAGCATTTTGGGCCGGTTTGTGAAGGAGAAGGTGAGAGGGGAGAGAGGTGAGTTAAGGCTGAGGCAGCGAGTGTTGGACGGAATTGGTTGGTTGGAGGAAAGACGGATGTCCGGCCGATGTCGCACGATTTTAGGCGCCTCACCCAATGCATGCCTTCGCACCCGCCTATTCTGCCACACCCCAGCTTGCACAGTGAGCTCACCACCATCCGACCAGTCCGCGCCATCCGTATGATGCAAGCTCTGCTAACGGCGTACATCCGAACAGTCTCAATCATCACGCTACACACCACGAAAGCTTGCACACAGTCTGAGCAGAACAGATACATGTAAAATACAACATCTAGGCGGTCACCGCCATTATCCTTCATCTGTCCGACCTCCACACCTCGGCTTCCTCGTGCCTCGCACTGCAAGCTCGCTCGCAGCAATGACGCGCCGATGTCCGCCTCGGGGTAGAGTTTAGTCAGACCGTAGCGAAGCCGCCCCATTATAACAAGGAGGTCGGCCGCCGGGCGGCAGATATCACGCATAGCCATCTTCCCGTAGGCGGGCTATGTCAGAGAATTGCGGCCTTTAGGAGTGTCATCTTTTCTAACTGGATTGTTAGCTGGCGGAATCGAAGCGGGTAGCCTCTCTGTGCGGCCAGCAACGAGCCGCCGAGCGTATACAGCGACGCCGTTCCCTGCCTGACAGCAAGTGGTACTCACAAACAGAAGGAAGGATGAGGTTTCGAAATTCGGCCAGGGACGGTTTTATTGCCCTGCCTCCCACTCGCACCTGATACCAGCGTCGTAGTACAGCTCATTGTCGGGACCTTTTCTGTGGAGACCCCAGACAGTGCCGCCTCCACATGCGTACTTCGATTGCGACGTTACATCGGGGACTGGCTGCGACAACTCCACCTCAACGATGAACTTCAGCCCGGCCGCGCTCGGCGTCGCGCTACTGCTCTCGGGACATGGACTGAGGAAGAAGTCCCTCTCGCTTTCTGGAGCAGCTGCTGCCTTCCTCGCAGGGTATGCACACCTCGCCAACCCGCTGAAGTTGTTCGGCGTCAGCCTGATTGTCTTCTACCTTCTGGGCAGCCGCGCCACGAAAGTGCGTTCAGAGCTTCCAGTTCCGGATGTCAAGCTGACAACAGGTGAAAGCGGATGTTAAGGCGAAGCTCGAGGACGGCGTCGACCCGACCAAGCCGCAGGGTAACCGGAATTGGGTCCAGGTGCTGAGCAACTCGCTCCCGTCGCTGATCGCCGCCCTGGCGTATAGCCGCTACGTCTCAGTGAGTATGCCGCGAAAGCATCTTTAGCTGCGTATTTCTGCTCGACAGCTGACATCAGAACCAACCCGTCACTGCAGTACTCAGTGACCGTACGACGCGCGCGCTCATCTACGCCGCCGTGTTCCACTTCGCGACGAGCCTGGGCGACACGCTCGCGTCCGAGCTGGGCATTCTCGCCAAGACGTCCCCCGTCAGCGTCCTGACATTCAAGAAGGTGCCTCCGGGGACGAACGGCGGCATCACCGTTCCTGGCTTGGTCTGGAGCGCGCTCGGTGGCACGGTCATGGGCGTGACCGCCGTCGTAAGTCTCCTCATCGAGTCGAGCATCACGTCCTCTCAGGCCCTGCAGCTCGTCAGCAGGGCCAGCGCGGCCGGTCTCGCGGGATCTTTGGTAAGTTGGTTCTTGGGCAGCCATAACTAACGGCAGATTGACTCGCTGCTCGGAGCGACTTGCCAGCGCACTGTGTACCGCGACGGCAAGATTCTGACGGACGCGAGCAAGGACCATACCGGCGGCGAGGTCGTCGGTGTCGGGAAGGACATTCTGTCCAACTCCAACGTGAACTTGATCAGCTGTTCGTTGATGGCACTCGCCGGATATTGGGTCGGTGGGCAGACTGTGTAGGTAGATTGACATGTACACCATTCAAGGCAGACGTCAAGGCAGAGGGGAATCGCTGGCCGACTCGCGGTCCTGCACACTCATACATTTCACTTCAGACATAGCATCCTCTACTTATCGACGAGCGCAAGGTAGTCTGCGACGCGCTGGTACACGTCGTCGAACTGTTTGCTGTTCTCCGGGTCGTCGAGGTTGGCGCGCGCGGCAGCCCAGCCGTGATGCACCGTGTTGTACAGGTGGAAGTCGCACTTCTCATGGAAGGGCTTCTGGAGCATCGCGTGCGCAATGTGCTGCACGACGTCGCTCGGCTCACCCTTAGAGGGGTAGAAGCCGAGGGGCTTGGCGAGGTTGTCGCCGTCGCTGTTCGCGATCATGGCCGGGTGCACCGCCGCGCCGGCCGTGAAGGGGCCGTTGGCGTCGGCGAGCGCGAGAAGGGTCAGCTTGCCGCCTGTGGTTAGCTTCTATCTCAAGAAAGTCCGACAGCTAGACTCCACTTACCCCAGCAGTATCCCAGAATCGAGACCGTCTTGTACTTCTTCTTCAGGTCCTCGGCGAACTTGACGACTTCGGGGAGACGGTCATCGAGCTTGGCTCTGCGTGTCAGCTATTACTGGCAAAACGTAAGCTGCTCACGTGCCGGAGAAGAACGTGTTCAGCGTGTCCTTGTCTCCATCCTTCTCAGGCGGGAAGGGCTTGCCATGGAACACGTCCGGCATGTAGATCTTGTGCGGGTTCACGAGAAGGAGGTGCGACGCGAGGAGGTCAGAACCCTGTCGTCAGCTAAACGGGTTCCAAAGAAGTAGCATGCTATCGGTGTAGGCTTGACCGCCCACGGTCGAAGGGGAAGCTAAGACGACTTGAAGGAGCGGTGTGAGATGGGAAGAGAAGCGTGGAGGACTCACCCGCAGCGTCGTCTCCCAGAACCCAAAGATGTCGTAGATGACGATAAGAGCGTGTTCCGCATCGTCGGGGCCGGTGGTGTACACTTCCTTGAAGTCGCCGACCGACTCAAACTTGCCCGTGGGACGGTACGAGCCTGTAGCCGCGACCGGGTTCGGCACCTTGGGTGGCGGCGCGGAGGGTGGGCAACACTCGGTGTCCTCTGGGATATCAGCTCACCTCTGTAAGAGCAGCTACGTCTAGTGCTAGCCGTGAAGCTTCGGGCTTGCTCAGCCATCAACATTGCTTTCGGCAGCATGGGCATCGTTGCGGTCGACCGCGCGAGCGCAAGTCGGGCCGGGGCGGTGCGCGTCGCCCGCACACAGCGCAGAAGCGCACCTCCCGGTCAGCCGCGCGGCCAGTGGCACTCACTCTTCTGTGACATTGTTGGTGGCAGTGTGTCAAGTTGACAAACCAGCTGTGAGAACTCGGCTGCCTTGTGACTGTGCGTTGTAGGCGGCGGACTGCGACTGACATTGCGGCGGCCGCGTGACGTCATGAGACATTTCGTTGGGAGTGGCAGTTTCACCCCGCAGGGTCGTTTGACCTGGGTTTGTCGTTTCACATCGCTGCACTTGCTGACGCGACGGCCCTAGCATTCGAGGCTGCTGTCATGCTGTCTGCATGGAAGGTGTCGAGCAATCGTTTGAAGGTGACTTATTGAGGAGGTTGGTGATCGTGACTGGACTCGATCGGCTGCCCCGACGGGCGCAAGGTGATGGTAGAGGGGCCAGCCTCGACTCTTGCGCCCTTACGCCCTGTGATCCGCTGCGCCCCATGCTGTTCGCGCATGCTTCTCGTAGCTCGCTTCGTCTCCTCTCGTGAGCACACAAAGAACATTTGCCACTTGTGGTCGTGTGCTGCGCACCAGTTATGCACATTCTTTGCATGATAGTGTTACGAAGGCTTACAGACGAAGAAGGTAGCGAACGTAGTGGCGTGTGTGTACGACGTATCGAGCTATCGAGGTAAAGGACGTCCCAACATCCGTGGGCAGCGGCAAGAAGCACAAAGCAACAAGCAGATGGGTAGAGTTGACAGCTGAAGGAGGACAGGCATGTTGACCTGCTGATTGTTGACACGCGGGGGGCTTAGGGCGAGTCGTTGAGCGCTTCCTCGACCGCAGTCATGAGGCGGTCGAAAGTCATGTTGCAGGTTTCTAAGTGTGAGACGTGCAAAGCACGGGAACTCACTCTTCATATGGTGCTTGAAGACACGAGAGTGGCCCGCGAGCTGCGAGAAGGCTTTCTTCTCGGTGATCTCGCCTCTGCTCACCTTCTCGACGAGAACGAGGGCCGTGATGTTGTACTCGGCACGCTGATGTTAGGTCATGAAAAGCTGGTAACGTACCAGTTCGGCGAGACGGCGGTTCTTGTCGCGGTACTTCTTCTGCGCGGTGCGGTTCTGGCTCATGCGCCTCTCACCAGCACGAGGACGCTGGCGCTGCTCCTCCTCGAGAGGCTGCGTAGCCTTGCGCTTGGCGAGGGTTTGGTGAGACGAGCGTGACGACGTGTATGGCACGTTGTCGGACAGAGACGAAACAGAGCGCAGGTCGGGCGTTGACACCGAGCGCAAAGGAGGCTCGGGGGAGGGGCTGCGAGTGGGCGCGAGGTGCGTCTGCGAGTCACTCAGCAGCTCGTCGATGTCCTCGGACTCGGACTCGTGGCGGCGAAGGTAAGGGGCAGGAGGCGAGTTGGGACGGTAAGGACTGTCCGGTGTTGCGGCGCGGTAGCGAGGAGTTGTAGCACCGTTGACGCTCCACTGACGGCGCCGTGTGCCATACGCGTCGCGAATGTGCGAGGGGATCTCGAGGTGACGCAGGTTATCGAGAGGAGACGCAGCACGGGGAGGCTTGAAAACGTACTTGAGCTTCTGGCCGAACCCCTGTCGTCAGCTGCTGATGCAACGATATGCTCACCGGTTTCGGAGGTGGGGGCGGTTGAAACGACGCCGGAGGTGGAGGCGGAGCGTTGCGGTAGTGGGTACGAGGAGGCGAGGCGTAGAACGACTTGGCCGAGGGCGGGGTGGATGGCATGTTGTGAGGCTTGCGGTTGGTGTTCGAAGGCAGTGACAATGGAGGAGAAGTGTCCAACTGAGCAGGGGCGATAGTGGTGAGAGCTGACGGGACCGTGTTGACGACGACGGGTCCAACTGGGTGATCGTCCAGATCGGCGTCTGGTTCCACCTTGCAAATATCCATCATGTCGTCTGGCAGGGCGAGCGCGTTTTCGGGCGCCAGGCCGAGGTCGGTCACAGACAGGGCGGAGGGCAACTGAGGCGAGAAAGTTGTGGACAGCGAAGGGGAGAAGTTACCGGCAACTAGGACGTCTTGGCTGGCATTGCTGTATGTTGAGGGCGACGAAAGAGTGGGCGAGACGATGCTGGAGAAGCACGAAAAGCCAGACAGAGGCTGCGGCATAGGAGAGGCGTTGGACATGGGCGAACTGTTGACAGTGCCGAAGCTCTGTCCTTGCATGCTCTGCAGCGACAGGTTGGACAGCGGCAGGTACGGCGTGCATGGGGTAATTGGACCGCTTGCAACGGAGTTGATGCGGTACATGTTCGAGTTTTGACCGAGGTTCAGAGGCGGGGGGCGGACGGCTGGAGCTGCGGGCAAGGAGCTGGCATGATGACTGAGCTGATACTGCGACGTCGTCTCGGCTGTGCCAGGGTAGGAGGAGGGATAGGCGTTGGTGTGTTGGTCGTCGGAGAACAGCACCATCTGTGTGTCTGGTTCTGTCTTGATCTGTGTGTTGAGGTCCAGCTCCACTGTGTCAGGATACTGGACCGGAGCGCTCAAGAATGCCATAGCGAACGCTGTCGGGTCGGACATGTCGGTGAAAGCCAGGAAGAGGACAAGGAGTGACGGAGAACGAACGTAGAAGCCAGCTTACAGTCAGCTGTTTTGAGCAGAGGATGAGAAGACGGAGATGGCAGCGAACAGCGTGCTATATGGTCAGTTGTCGCTCAGTGGAGCTCTCTCCATATGGTCCTGCGCGGTCCTCCACTCCGCCAGAGGCAATCCACACATGGGCTGGGACCTCCAGCGCCGTCCTGACCCATGGAACTGCGAACGCCTGTCCAAACAGCAGTGGGAGAATCGGTAGATTGATGTTCGGAGATGAGCAGATGCGCATAGGGTCCAAAAGTACATCCGTGTAGGCTGGGGAGCCAAGAGAGATGAGAGGAGGCTTGCTAGGATGAGTCGAGGCTGATCGCGGCCACTGAGCATGGGGGCAGTGAATCGGAGATGGCGAGGTCGGTGTTGAGGGCAACGACGCGAGCTCGTGCGTTCATTTATAGGCGTCAATCTCAGCTCGGCGGATGCGTAATTGCGCCGATCCGTATACGCGTTCACAGGAATCCTGTCGCACTGACGCGTAAAGGACCGGGAAACCACGAGGGGCAAAAGCTTCTTCAACTTATTCCCCGGGGGGAAGGGCTGTGATGTCATTCGCATCGAATGTTCAGAAATCGAGACGATCGGGGGCGCGGAGGCTGCAGGGGGCGAGGGGATCATGTTCTGTGTGGCCGAAGCACGGAAGATCTGTACACAGGCCCAGCCCCGCAGTGTTGCTGCGGGAGCTCACCCCTGTGCCCGGCACCAGCTGAAAATCAGCAAGACCTCCAGATTGTGCGAGCAGAATTGCATCAGGCTGATCTGGCGAACGATGAGGTAAGGTGGAACATGGTGGCTACCAACGAACGGTTCCAGTCTTTGGTAGTCCCTAGTGCATGAAGTTCAGCGGGCAAAGCTGCGCCTGCGCCACTCGTGCATTCTGTGTCGACAAGCTGTGTGTGTGTATCGTAGAGAAGAAGGGCGAGCGAAAAGGTCTGCATTTCTACGATCTGCAATCTGCGAGAGGATGTCTGTGAGTGTGGGGTTGCAGGGTCGAAACAGTCTGGTGTGGGGCACCGAGGGCACGTGGTGCTGAAACAGTGACCTAGTCCAAATTCGAGGGTGACATGACGTCTTGGATGCCAGGCGGCAGGGCGGTGTGACCTAGACCCTTGTCACTTCACGTTTGGTGTGCTGGCACTCAAGTGGTGGCTCAAGTGGCTGTGACTGACGCGTATTAACGTATCTGCACGGCGCACAAGCGGTCCAGCGCTGCACGAAGCGATACAGCTGTCGGCCCGAGGGCTCTGAACTTGTCAGACACTAGACGCGATGGAACGTGTGGCCTCGCCCTTGCCGACCTTCCCCCCCTCCACCGCAGCCACAATCGCGACTACGCCTGCGATCGCGCATTCTCTACGCTCCGCTATTCATACTAAACGATCTATGCATGCAGCACTGCAGCAACGCCCCACAGGCCACCAGAGTCGCACACCGAAAGTGGGTTGAATGTCAGGGATGCCCGCACCTCGGCGCGCATAGCGCACATTAAGCTAAGGGTGCAAGACGCCGTGCGCCGTCAGGTGGCAAGTAGGAACGACCGCAGGAGACGACACAGGACCCGAAAGACGGGCGCGCGGGCAGGCGATGCGCGGTGCGACTACTTGCCTCTTTCTACAAGTCAATCGATGCGACATCACAGCTTGCTCCCGTCTATCGTTGCGTCTTCTCTTTCTCTCACTCTCGCTTGCACACATCTTCCCCAGGCTCGCCGACTCTGCTTCGGCATTGCCATCGCATCTCCTTCGACATAACTTCGCTCCATCTCGCCACGTCCTTCCTCGTTCGAGGTTGCCTCGCATGACCTCCACCATGTCCGACCGTAGGTGCGTTGACATCCCTCACCGACGTGGCTTAACGCCGTGACTCCCACTCATATGTCCATGCGCTGACACGGTCACCTTGTCACTCCCCCGGTAACAACAACAATGCACTCCGACATTCCCCTTCTCCCACTCGCGACCCTATAAACTCCCTGTCGTTCTGTGCACCATCTGGTGTCTGCACTCTTGCATCTCGCACTTCGCCACTATGACACTTCATCTCGACTTCAGCTCTGGCTTCGCCCTTCCTTCGATGGCGAACGGCTCCACCACGTCGCTTATGGACGCGGTCGTGGGTGGCAGCCACAGCTCCGGTAACACGACCACCCGCCAGCACCAACCATTCTCGGACGCCAGCAGGCGCGTCAATGAGGAACAGCCCCAGTCTGCCGAAGACGTGCAGGAGCTCGAGCGTAAGCTCGAGAAGAGGTGAGACTAACCGGTAGCGACTCGGACTTACTCGATACAGACGATCGTTGATTCCTCACCTCGAGAACGAGCTCGCTGCCCTCGAGGCTCAGATCAAGGCTGCCGAGGAGCGCCTTTCTCGCGCCACCCAGGCCAAGTCTGAGGCTGCCGAGCAGCAGAAGCAGTAAACCCCTGCACACTGTATTCTCAGGTCTCGATCTTCCCACCATGCCCTTCCCATTCAGTTCCGACCTCTTTTCGCATATCTCCATGACCACTTGACGTGCGACCATCTGCATTATCCCCAACCCCGCATAACCTCGCACCACATCCACAGGGCACTCCGTTGCCTCGCACTCAAGCCATCCCAGTCTGTCTGTGACATTAGACCCGGGTTCTCCCATTACACCAGCGTGACAGATCCTCTCGCCTCAACGTGTAATTGAGATGTACTATTCACTTGCCGTCCACGCATCGTGCGCCTTGAGCTGATGCACTTTGTATTGTGTTTCGAGGGGTGCGGGCAGAGAGAGGCACCGGAACGACGGTCAGGGGTCGGCCACAGTGACCTGTCACAGGAGGAGCTGCCGGGCCGCACGAGCCCTCAAGGTGCCGCTGGAGAAACCTTACGCACGGGACCTCCAAGGCGCTCATGCTCATGCATAGAGACACCCGTAATCGAATCAAGGGCTTCCGAGGCTGGCTCGAAAGCTAAGCAGCGGGGTAGAAGAGCAGAGAGTGAAGAGCGTTCGTGACTAAGTCGTGGAGCGTGATCAAGGCCCTGATCGTCATACCGGTGTGGTTTCATCTGCATATCTGCACGCTTCAATCGACGGTCGCGTCTTTGGGTGCACGACGCGTCGAGCCTTCGAATTTCTCTCAGTCCATACGACCAACCCGGTCTAGCAAAGCAAAGCAAGAGGAATCCGCCTCATATGGCTAGCCGTGCATCCGAGCACGTTTTCGGGTAGCTTGAGGTTTTCCTTTTCAACTGGGGTCTGTCTGGAGGAGGAACAGCAGTCAGGCAGTAAGCTGGTAGTGAATAGAATCAATCGACGTCGTGCAATTGCTAGAGGCTCACTGGCCCATGAATGAAGGGATGAGTATATGAGTACTTGGCATCGCCGAGCGCATCCTAGCGTCCGCTTCACGTCCACACACCGATCTGGGGCGGCTTTGAAGCGGCCACTAACGCTCCGACTATCTCACTTCTTCGCCAGCTCTGACACCGCAAAGACATGTTGCTTGTCATGTGCGGCGGTTCATGAAGCTGACTTGACAAGCTAATAAGCATGCATCTCCGAACTGGAAAAACAGCTGGGGTGCGGCTGAGTGTCCAGTATGATAAAAGCAGGGAAGCGGACACAGTTTGCACCGGTAATTGCCGGCTTAGCGGGCGTCCTCGGGTGCAATATAGCAGGCGACCATATTCGCGCACCAAGGGCTGCCCTTGTCAACCGAGATCACAACTGGCATCCTGCAGATAGCGCTGCCGAGCTCGTCTAAGTGCGATCAAGACATGCACTGAAAGCACAGACTCCATGGCATGCAGGTGGGTGCCATTCATTCCTTGGATCGCCGCTTAGTGTATTTTACGTAATGGTCACTCGGCCCGCTGCCCACCAAAGTTCCGAAGGTCGGCGGCGAAGCGACAGATCCAACCGGAGATCAAGTGCTCACAGCAGCGCTGCATCCTCCCCGCGCCTCTCCCTCTCGCCAATCCACATCCGTCACATACCGAATCATCATTTCCCCGACCTTTCTCCAACGTCACCGATATTGTTGACATCCAGCTGAGCCAGCATACCCCGTGCCGTGTTCGCGTAACCGACCCCGACGCACACACCGTCGCATCAACAAACAATAGCCTTCGCGACCCCCGCCAGTCTCGCTAGACTCAAGTCGCGTGCCCCGTCCCCGGCCCCGATACTGACTTCCGTCTTTCACTGGAACGCCGAAGCAGCAGGGAACGCTCATGCGTCTGGTTCACCCGCCAAGCCGACTCTCACCACCACCAGGCTCCTCGATGCAAGAGGTGCCATACAACCAGACGTCTGCGCGCGAGAGCCCAACCGTCCCGCCATCCAGTGCCGCCGGTTCAAGTACGGGTACTCCCGCGAAAAGGAAGGGCGAGGACCGTGTGCCCAAGCGTGGTTACAGAGCATGTGTAAGTGTGACTGCTGCCGGCGAGGCTCGCGATGTTGTGGTCCGTGATGCTGCATTGGTGCTTGCGGCCACAATGTCTGCATCCGTTCATGCTAACATAACACAGGTCCATTGCCGCGCGAGGAAGGCCAAGTGTGATCTTGGCGACCCGAATGCGCCGTCCGAACCACCTTGCTCACGATGTCGGAGAGAGCAGAGAAATTGCATCTTCCTTCCCAGTGTGAGTTATCAAACGCCGGGCGGCGTTCGGCCGTTATCATGCCGGAGCTAACTGGTTCCGCAGAAAAGGAGAAGGAAGACTCTGAACGAGGATGAAGCCAAGCCCGAGGTGTACCCTGTTCATGGCGGGCGGCGAGAAGGCGGTGGCTCGTCATTTGCCAACCCGCTGAGCGCCCATCGCGGGCACTCCCAGGCGCCGGGTCACTTGAACGAGCGGACGCAGTCCTTCACTCAGCCGGCTCCTCCGTCGCACGCGTCAAGCTACGACTTTGGCCAGTCCAACCCAACAGACAGCAAGTTGTCGCCACTGTTCGATCCGCCGTCAACCAAGACCGTGTCTTCCCTTGGCTCCTCATCTACATTATCGCCCAACAACCCCGCCGGCCTGCGGCGAAAGCGCCATTCGGAACCTGACGCGACCCGGCGTATCGTAGTGGCCAGTTTCAATAATGAGACGGACGCCCTGGAGATCTTGGCGAACGCCGCAACCGACCCTGACGGTGACAGTGGCCCGGAAAAGTCTGAGCAGCGCGCAGACCGGGGCAAGCATGTGGCTTGGGCCGACGATGCAGCGCCACGGCCGTTGTCCGACTTTGTGTTGATCTCGCGCGGCATTCTCGATGAGCGGCAACTCGAGCAGCTCGTCGATCAGTTCTTCACGCATCGTCATGCAGTCCTCGTGAGTTAGCGACGTTGTCAGTGCTAACTCTCAGCCCATCGTGCAAACTGTCAGAATCCCCCGGAACAAGGCACAGCTCGTGGCGCTTGCGCACAGCGACCCGTTCCTCCTGTCCGTCATCGTGTGCGTGGCTTCACACCACCTGCTCGAGCCCGGAATGCGGCAAATTCATGAGCGGTCCTACGCCTTGATCCGGGAAACGCTCGCCGATTATGCGTGTTCCGGTTTCCAACCCTCGATCGGCTTTGTCGAGGGCGTGCTGATCCTTGCGGAGAACCTGCCCCGAGATCGGCTCGGCCCCATGGCGAGCGAGATGGCCGGACCGCAAGGCGAGGTGCAAGGGCTGCACGGCACCGAAAACCGCCGCGCGTGGGCGCTTGTCGGCACTGCAATACGGGCTGCTTACGGACTTGGCCTTGACCGCCTCGCCCTCGAGGACGGCGAGCGGGATGCGGATCTCGAACGAGCTCGCGGCGTCTGGACGTGGTGCTACCTCTACGACAGGACACTTGGTCTGCGTACGGGTCTCGCATTCTGGAGCCGAGGCCCGGCACTCTGCTTCCAGGGCTTCTCGGACATCTCGCAGACGGGCGAGGCTGCGGCACGGGAGAACTTTCCGTACATGCTGCTTGCATCTGCGGAGCAGCCGCCAGAGGACGCCTACGACAGCGCATCGATGATGCAGGCGACAATCGAGCTCACGCAAATCATGACGAACGCACACGAGGTGCTCTTCTCGACGCCGTCACGCACCTCGGCGCTCGTGGGCAAGGGCGAGTACTTCAAATTCCTGGACCACTTCCGGCGTGCCCTCGAGAGTTTCTGCATGGTGTGGAAGACGAAACGCTGGCGACTCGACAGCGTGCGCGAACTCGTGTGGTGCACGTATCACTTTGTGCGGCTGTACGTTGCCGCGTTCGCCTTCCAAGCACACGTGCAGCGCGCGCAGCAGCGGGCCGAGAAGGAGCGTGAGCGCGACCCGTACGGACCGAAGAGCGGCGCGATCTCCATCTTCCCTCGGGGCACGGCAACAAGCCCCGACGCAGTCTACATTTACGAGAGCATCGACGCGGCCCATGAGATCCTGCGCATCTGCCTGCGCCTCGGCGAGCTTCAGATTCTCGCCTTCCTCCCCTCAAGATACCTTATCAACTTTGCTTACAGCGGAACCTTTGCGCTTAAGGCGGCGTACTCGGGTGCGCTCGGCAACGAGGAGATTGAGAAGACCATCTCGCTCGTCGAACAGGCATGCGCTGCGCTCCTCTCGAGCAGCCAGGACAAGGAGCACCCCGCCGTGCGGTACGGGCAGATGCTGCGAATGTTGTCGAGCAAACTGTGCGAGCTCAATGATCAAAGCGTGAGTCACCTGACCGCAATTGCATTAGCTTAGTATCTCGAGAATGTCTGTAAGCTGACGACCAGGCTGTTCCGTCTCGCTTCCCATCACCCGAGCCCGCGGCGCAGGACCCGCACCCGCCTCCCGTACACGTGAACGCTGTACCTCAGTTCGGCGAGGGAGAGAATGGAGAGAACGCCATGTTCAACCTGAACAACATCAGCACGGGGCTGTTTGGAACACAGCTCGATGTCGGCGCCTTCAACCTGGACGGCTTTTGGGAAGACTTCACGCTGACCGACTCGGGTGGATTCCCATTCCGCTAGAGCTTGACGCTGGCCAGCTGCCGGTGGGAAACGGCGAACGAGATGATTCCAACGTGGAACACTATACGGTCCGCCAGCCGATGAGTTGTGTCGCCGTCGACAGCCGGCGCCAACGTGTGCAGTATCCAGCTAGACGCTAGCCTGGCCTAGCGGGCAGTTGGATATGCGTATCTGAAAGACCCCGAGAGGCACATGACAGTGGTGAGAATTTGTAGTGTATGATAAGCATGGAATGTAATTTTTAGACTTGAGTCGGGCAGCCGTGTCCAGCCGAGGTATGAATGCTGACTCGGCCGTGAGATGAGTGTGAGGCACAGCTTTGCAATCGGGCTTTGGTTCTGCGGGTGTTTCTGCGGGTGTTTCTGCGGGTGTTTCTGCGTATATCCTCGGCATCCGGGTGGCTGCCGCGGCGCCTTTCAAGGGGGTGAGTTCCGAGCGCGGACGCCAGGCACTGCAGAAGAGGAAGAAGTACGAGAGGGCATGCGGCCCCGGAATCCACGACGACCCCATGCAGCTCCATGCGGGGGTCTCTGCGACCCAGCAAACAGCGACCAGCCAACGACCAGATGACGCAGAGACAACAGACGCCCAAGCCGGAAGTATCAGGATGTCTGAATACAGCGTGCCTTGACGGTGTATTAGTGGCGCTCTGAGTGGCTTTCAGCAACTGTATTGACCAGGATGGCATGTCAATACCATCTCTGCGTTTGTCTCGAGCAGTGAATTGTACGTGGTCGTCTGAGCAATGGACGGCGTGCGGGGCTCTGCGATCACCGCAATGGACACAGGCTGGGAAACAGATGGCAGGCTTGAAGAGGCATGAAGTGGGCCGTGGGAACTCACCAGGAGCAGTACGATGCAGGCGAGGGAGTGGGCAGAACGGCATGAGGCGCAGCCAAGAAACGTGCCGCAAGCCACGTTCATGAGCTCATCAGCGTGGTCGTCGGCGTGGGCTCGTATCGCTGCTCGCTATCTGAAGCATTGATTGAAGAGAGAAGAAGGGGGGCTGCCGTGATGCCGTCGATCGGCTTCGTAAAGCATACGCACATGCGGACATGCGGCTGAAGAGCGCGTTCCGACGCGTCCTTGGACAGCGCACATGAGCATGTGCGTACGACCGCACAAACATGGCCTGGCATGGTGCGTGCACTAATGCCCTATTCCTGCCCGCAATGGTCTTATGCAGTGTCTAGCACGATACCAACAGAGTCCTGCGGATGGTGCCTAGCCAATATCCTTAATCCAAACAACCTTTTCCGGGACCCACTCCTGCGTTCCTCTGTCTGTGCGATGGAAGTAGGGTGCCGCAAGACCTCTGTCGACGCTGTGACTTAACGCTCTGTCATAGCTGTGTCCCTCGTTCTTTCATCCGAAGACGAAAAGCCCGAGCAACGCACCCCTCGAAGCTCATGAGCTCATGATTGTACAGGGTGACAGAGGAAGAGTGACAGAAGGCAGACGAAGACCCCGGCGAATGGCTGACAGCAGCACACAGGGTCCGGCTCAAAGCCGTAAGGAGGCCCCACATGAGCCCCCGCCTGACTGTCCCTCGTTCAGCTGTCCGGCAGTTTCTCTGTACTAATCTTGGAACTGCTCCCCATCCAGCTCTGCTCTTCCAGGCAAAAGCAGCTCTGCAGCGATCAGGACACCGGCCAGCCCTCTTGTGCCTGTCTTCCGGCCCCTGGCCCCTCAGCCCTCGGCCTCCCTCCGCCTCCTCCGCGTCCTCCGCCCACCTCGCTGCCATTCAGACACTCCTTGCTCAATTGACCGCGCTAGCCTTTCTCGTAGCACCACCCTACAGGCTTCCGGAGCCGTTCCGGGGCCTTCTGGCCGTACGTTGGCGCAGGTTCGCGGTGTCGGCTCGCTGCCTAGCGCCTGCAGACTTACGGACCGTGCGATCCGCAGGCTGGCTACACGGCTCCAGGATCCGCAGCACTCCGGCACTTTCGAGGCTTGTCGACCCACCGTGTCATCCAGGAACCACCATGAGGTTCACTCTCTTTTCCAGTCGCTCTCGGAGCATGTGCAAAAGGGTGTCAATTCAGGCCCTAGCTCACCTTCCTGTCCTCTGCTCGGGCAGCTGGATGCCCGCGCGCAAGGCATGTGCTCTCGTTCACCGCACGCAGGCATCAATAGCACAGACGGAAGCTTTCCGACTGCCAAGGATGCTCAGAGGAAGGACGACGCGAAGGAGATCAGGAGTGAAAGCGCGCACTCAACATCAGGGGCGATTCATCCGGACATGCCAGACCGCCTGACCGCCTGATCGTCCGCCTGCCTTCAGTTGTATCCTGTCCGGCTCGCCAGGATAACAGCGGCACACCCTGCTCTCCCTGTGCGCTCATCCTGACCCACGACCAACGCAGGACGTCTGTCCACCCACGCGCGCATGCGCTGTGCACACGCACCGCCCAATGGACACTGTGACCCTCTTACCCCGCCGTCCCCCGCGTCTCTTGCCCCGGGCATCCCTCCGGTCGGCCTCCGGGGCCAGCATACGGCTCATCTGCGGCTGGCCAGTGGGCTATCAGAAGGCCCAGCAATGCAGGAATAGTCATGACACAGGGACAGAGGCGGAATGGCTGCTAGCGCAGGCGCACGCCGGCCATTAGGCGACACAGACGACGACCTTGAGCTCACGCGCTTGCGCCTTGCGCTCGCTCGGGTCCCTTGCCTGCCTTTTGCTCTTCTGGTTCTTCTCGAACGCCGCTAAAGCGGCAGAGGAAGAAGCGCCGGAGTACCCAGATAGGCAGCAGGGGAGAACCCCGCAAGGCAGAAGACGAGAACCTGCGCTAGTTGTCGTGCCAAAGGAATGGGATATATATACAGTCTCGACTGCGCGCTAAGAGAAACTCTCCATCTCCCCTGCTTATCAGCTGCACACTAAAGCTCTCTCGCTCAGTTATCTCTCACCCCGCCGCTCCTTCACCAAACAAACACAATGCGCTTCTCCGTCGCTCTCGCTACCCTCGCCTTCGCTGTCAGCGTCAAGGCCCAGGCTGTTGAGTGAGTTTCACCGGTCACCGCGCATGAGAGCCACACTGACCTTCCTCAGCCCCAACCAGATCGACACCTGTATCCGTGACTGCTCGATCGAGGCTTCCAAGAAGGTCGGCTGTATCTCGCCCCTGCACCTTTCGTGTATCTGCCCGAACGGCCAGTCGAACGCCCAGTTCCAGGGTGCTGCCGTCGGCTGTCTGCTGAAGAACGGGTGCAACCTCTCGAACGCGCTCGCGACCAACTCGAACCTCTGCAAGTACGGTGTCGACTGCGTTGCGCCGTACAAGAACTGCGAGACGAGCTCTGGCGAGACCATCTGTATCGACCCCTCGATCCAGACCTGCGCCTCGGGCTCGGTCATCAACCTCCAGCGCCGTGCCCTCGCCGTCGCCAACGCCGGCTGCACCCCTGGCCAGGAGGCGTGCCGTGTCTTCGGCGGCGGCCTCTTCGCCTACGAGTGCATCGACACTCAGAGCAACATTGAGTCCTGCGGCGGCTGCCCCATGGACGGCGGACAGGACTGCACCTCCATCTTCGGCGCCACCTCGGTCGAGTGCAAGCAGGGCAAGTGCATCGTCTCCGAGTGCGAGAAGGGTCTCGCCCTCGTCTCTGGCCGCTGCAAGTAAGCACCACGACGTCGTCTATTAAGCGTACCCCTCTTTCATCACTGTAATCAGCTCTTAATAAATGTGCTCGGCGCACGGTTAAGCATCGCCGGCACTAGTATATACATACTTCATGGACATTCGGGCTCCCTCACTAGGTCATGTAGCAGCCATGCATCAGTATTAAACGTTAGGACTGTGAGTCGTCGGTCGGTCAGGCTGTGCGCAATGGATGAGAGATGGAGATGTTTGATGCACGGAGCGCGACTGATCTCCCATTTACTTCAAGAGTCACCGCAGATGAGAAGGCCGCTTGTGCGAGGGGCGGTGCAAGACTTGGCTCACAGGTCTGGCCAGCCGAGGATAGCACAAAGGACCTCGGAAAACGCCGACGAACCAATAACAGCCTCGACAAGATTGATTTTTAGTTGTGGGAGCGTGCACCGCTTTGGAAGGTGTATCGCCTTTTGTTCGTTCCTTATCGATGGATTTGTCCGATATGGTGGAAGGTCGTGCGAACGCTAGAAGACCGAGCGAGAGTGGTGGTGCGACTACTTTCTTAGCGGGTGAAACGCTGCGCAGTGATACGAGAGTTTTGTGTCTTCTGTGCGCAGAACATGTCAGGGAGTCATGACGTCGTTGAGAGTTCAACGCCATGCACACCGCTTTCGACGACTGCTTGCAGACACTCACGCGTTGCCCCGCCGGAACCAGTCTTGGCGCACGTACCTGGATCAGCCTCTGCTAACCACCACAACACTACCCTCGTCATAAAAATCATTTGCCAGACCGAGTCTACCACCACTCCATCTCTTGCCACCACAACCACCATGGTCGACGCCGGCATCTACCCAGGTTACCCCCCGGAGCCAGATCTCCGCCCCATCCACTACCACCCCACCGTCCCCGCTCCTCACAGCAGCCTGAGCTACACCAGCTACTCGATTCCTCCCCCCGCCCGACCCCCGTCCAGACCACCCATGCCGAGCATGACCATGCCACCAATTCACGCTAACGGCCAAGGCAGCGGTAACGCACGCAACCTGCCTCCCATACCGGTCACTTCGCCGCATGTCCCGACACCTACTCCTCCTCGTCCGTCACTCTCACATCCTCCACCTACTCTCGCCGTCACTCCGCCGACACCTGCACCTCCACCAGTGACAGCACCTTACCGGCAACCTTCAGGCGATACGAATATAACGGCCGCTCACTACGGTAGTCCTCCCACTGACGCACCTATACTCAATAATCGGTTCACCACGGTGGAGCCGACCTCGATCCTTCAGAACGGACACGCCCAGCAGCCAGTGTCTCAGCGCCCGCAACCGCACCTACCTCGAGCTGCATACCAGCAACCGCATCAGCCGCCATCTCAGCCGGCCTCGCAGGTGTCAGTGCAGCTGCCGCCAATCTCGCAGACCCCGCCACAGCAGGTGACACCTCCGCCGCAGCACTCGGCCCACGTCCCGCAGCCTCCACCGGCGCCCTCGACCCAGGTGTCCTTCTCCGAGTCGACGACAACGACCGATCCGCCCCGTTCCTCGCTCAGCATCTCGACTCCCGCCGACTCGCCCGCCATCACGGAGCCGAAAGCCTCTGCGCCCGGCGTCGTCGCCAAGCCGTGGGTCCATGACTCGTCGCGGGTCTACTTCCTGCCACCGGCAACGAACGGCTCCCAGCCGCCGGCACTGCACCTGATCCACGACTCGCTCGAGGCGGTCAAGGACTATCGCGAATTCGTGGACACGGTCGGCCGGCTAGAGTACGAGTTTGGCAAGTCGCTCGCAGCCGCGATCAAGAAGTTTGATGCCAAGCTCGACAATGTCTCCACTCCGCCGCCGGGAGGCAAGAAGCCACCGGCGCCGACGCTCATTGCCGCGATGCGCAACCACCTCGAGCAGCTCAACACCCAGGCATCGCTGCACCAGAAGCGTCCCGGCGCGCTCGGCAGCCAGCTCGTTGCCCCGCTGCAGAACCTTGAGAAGCGAGGTGGAGAGTCTGCCCGCCGCCTCGCTGCTTGGGGTAAGGACGTCCGCTCGCGCTGGGAGACGGGCCGCGAGCGCGTCGAGTCGGCGCGGGCCAAGTACCACACGGCAGTCCGCGAGGATGAGACGGCGCAGCAGAAACTCCGCGCTTGCCCGCCGCCCAGCGAGGGGACGAAGGAGAGCGACTGGGTCAAGATTGAGCGCGCCGCCGCTGATGCCGAGGCGAACCGCGCCGAGCGCAAGCGGGCCTACCTCGTTGCCCTTGCTGGCGAGGGCGACGACGGTGGCGGCCGCTGGGACCGTTCCGAGGGCGGCGGGCCCGAAGGCTGGGGCGAGGAAGCCCGACAGCTGTACGGGCACGTGGAGCAGAGCATGCTCGAGCTGCTGCGGCACCACGCGCACGAGGACCTGACGCACATCGAGATGCTGCTGACGGTGCTGAAGCGCGCCGAGACGTGCTACGACACTGTATCCATCGCCTCGGATCAGAATGCCTTCCTCGAGTGGAACGACACGGGCAAGCCAACCGAGCACATCCCTCCCGGAGGCGTGCACAGCAGCCTGCGCAGCCCCGCCTTTGTTCCTCCTCCAAGCAACAAGAACGAGGAACCGACGCTGGGCACAGAGAAGCGCGCCGATAGAAACTGGCTGGTGAACCGGTGGCTGTACTGCAACCAGCAGCTGATGGACGTCGAGGGCGATCCGGAAATCAGCAAGGGCCCGCTTGACTCGAGACGTGAGTTAGGTGACTTTCATCGTAACTGACAAACAGGGAAACAGCTGGCGACCATCCGCAAAGAGTGCGCACGATATGCGTCGAACCGCGGGCTCGGCGACGCAGACGAGGCGTGGGAGCGGCGTATGGCGCTTCTGCGCGAGATCGGTGTTGAGGAGCGCAAGGCCGCTGTCCTGCACGCCGAAATGCGCTGCCTCGAGTCTGTCCTTGGACGTGAGTTTCCAAACTTCGCGCTTTGCAAACTGACAATTCAGCCTCCCCTGCACCCGAGTTAGGCCACGACTTCAAGGAGCGCCAATTCGCGGCCCCACAGCCGTGCGACGTGTGCGGGCAAGCTGTCTGGTCGCCCCTGAAAGCCGAACTCTCGTGCCGTCTTTGCACGATTGCGCTACACACGAAATGCGCCCTGTTCGTCGACCCAGAGTGTACGGGCTTAAAGTCGACCAGGCGCCGTACCTTCCAGCCGCACGGCAGCCGTATCCGGCGCTCGATCACTAGCGGTGCATTCAAGCTGCGCCGACATAGCGCCGAGGCGTCGCACGGCGCGCCGCAGGTCATGAAGTCGACCCGACCGGCGCTCGAGCCACTGAGGGACGATGAAGTGATGGTGTCGCCGTTCATCGCCGTTCCCGCGTCCGAGGAGCCCGCTGTCCGCGAAGCCTTATCCGCTCCCGAGGAGCCACCCCGTGTGACGATCGCTAGAGTCCGATTCGACTACGCGGGCGAGTCTGACGCGGACCTGCGCGTGCTCGAGGGCGAGGTCGTGCGCATAATAGAGCCCGACCTCGACGGCAGCGGGTGGGTAAAAGCTCGGCGCGGAGTGGAGAAGGGAGCCGAGGGCTTAGTGCCGGTAGCCTACGTCGGTGTCGCGGGCCAGAGCACGCCGCCACTCGACGGCGGGTCCGGCCGCTTCGTGCATGCCCTGTTTGACTTCCCGCCCGCATCGCACCATCCCGGTCCAGGCGAGGTGAGGGTGCAGCAGCACCAGATCTACGAACTCAGTCAGGAGGGCATGGCCTTTGACCAGCTCTGGGCCGAGATTCTCGTGCCCCATCCAGCGGCGGGGACGAGGATCAAGGGCGTCGTGCCCAAGAGCTACGTGCAGGCCATCTAGGCGCGAGCGAGCGAAGCGAGCGCCGCTGGCCCCCTCCTGTCTACCCCGTTTCTGAGCGAGCGTCTCGGCGTGAGCGTCAGGCTGACGTGACGGAAGTGTAATGCCGTGACGCTGGCCGTCACAACGACCCACCTAACGCGACACCCAATTACCACAACAACATAGACTAGATCCCTGTAATAATACCAAGTTCACGTGTGTATGTAACTTGTTCTTTTTTGCTTGCACAACGCTGTTCGACGTCACTGCTCGATCGATTCGGTGATCTGGGTTCAGGAAGAATGATACATATCTGACGCTGACGCGGCTCGTCGGATCCGTGATATCGTGGGAACGTATCGGGATTCCGCAGTCGCTCTTGGCATTTACTGCGCTGCTCGGCAAGCGCAGTCCAGCATAGAGCAGCGCAGTTCTGCTTCGCAGTCGAACAAAGGCAACTATGGCCCATGTCACGTGACACTGTTTGCGCCCGAGACACTATCTAATCTATCCGCGCATGCTACAGGCTACATCCGGCCTATCCCACCAGATCATCCACTTCCCATCCCGACTTTCTTCGTGCTCCTACTTCTTCTCTCGACTTTCAGAAGGAGACAAAAGAGAAGCGCTATCGCGCTATTTACTGACCACTGACAGGATCGAACTGCCGACCTCCGCATGGACTAATCAGCAAGACTGCTTATTAGTACGATGCTCTAACCAGCTGAGCTAAGCGGCCGAGGACGAAGACCATCGACGATGGTGGGAGCTGGCCGGCGGGGGGGGGGCGGGGCGAGCTTGGCGAGCGGAGCGAGCGCTGTACCTCCTTGAGTTGTGTAGACGGTAGGGCTTGGAGTGCATCGTCTGGTTGAGTGTAGAAGTAGCTTGAGGCGTATGTTCCGACAAGGGACGGAAGGGGTTCTATTTCAGCGATGTTTCGCATCGCGCACTAAGCGCGAGGCTGCACCAATGCGGGAGGTACGGAGCTCGAGACCTCGGGACATCGGATGCCAAGAATGTCGGAGCACAGTGGGTACGAAACGGGGTGCGAGGAGGATGGTCCGAGCCGCTTTATTCGGAGGAGCATTTATTAAGCGACTGTGAGATAGGTTTTAGGAGTCGTATAAGATGAGACGAGGAGCCAGCATGTGTGACCCCATGCCCAGCAGACTGAGGCGAGGCTGGGCCTCGTAAGTCCGTGAGTGTTCATCGAACTGCTGCTCGACAAGGAGGGGGGCAGCTCCTGCATCCGCTGAGCGTCTTGGGGGGTCAGCATTGGCATTGCTTCTCCATAAGTCGAAACCGTCCATGGGCCCGTCAGACCCGAAATTAGCTCGTTTGTGGCTCGTCAAAGCCGCTCTAACTGGCACTGGGTAGTCGCACAGATCAACTTGGTCCACAAGACCGTTAGACCACGGACTACCCTCCCTCCACAAGCGGCCCACGCCCTCGGCCCCTCTCCGCCCTCGGCACCCTCGGCGCCACATCACCTCCCTCGCCGCCACCAGCCACCGCCTCGGTCCTGACCCCACTCCAACCCTCCAGACCTAGGAGCACCACAACTCGTCCGCAACGAATCTCCGCACTTCGAACTCTTCCCGAGGCTGCGATTGGGAGAGTGAGTAAGGTGAGTGGCAGCGGTGTGATTTGGTGGGTAAACGGAGTCACGCCGGCCCGTTTTGAATGCGGGCCCGTGTCAACGACGGCTTTGGCCATATTGTAACAAGCGAGGGCGTCGTTATCGCCTGGAAGAGCCAAGAGTCCAAGCTGCCACGGTGAAGCCGTCACGATCGGTAGCTGCTGGTTACTGCTGCTTTCCGTTAGAACTGGGCCACAGTCTGCGCCAGACCGGCGTCTGGAGCAGAACAGCCTTCTGTAAGCACGGCGCGCGCGCCGCATTGTCGAGAACCTGTCCTCACCTATGGTCCCACAACAACTTTGACCAGTAGTTTTCCAGCCATTCTCGGGGAGTCACCCCGCCGCCGGCGTGGGCTGAAACGATGCCCGAGCGCAGCCTCGTGCCTCGCAGCCCAACCCATGGCAAACCCTCCTCGCACATGTCCAGCGGGTGTACGAGCGGGTGTCCCGTCAGCACAGACCACACTCCGCTTCCGAGCGAGCGAGCTCTTCGTTGCCGCTAAATATTCTCGGATTCCGAATCGCTTCAGCTTGGGCCACCAGCACCGAACAATGGCTAACGAGATGTTCTGCCCGACAAGTCCAGGTATGGCGAGACAGGCGCTGACATGCGCCGACACCTGTGGCTTTACCACTGTGATGGAGTTAATGCTCACGTCAGCCGGGTCCATGAGTTTGGGTCAGTGGATGTGCCTCTGCGTCAAGCAATGCGACATCTGCACTGCGCTGAGCGGTGCTCGATGTCGCCTTGGTTGCCGCAGACGCCGCCTGGTGTCCGTTCTCGTGATCATAGCGTCCGAATTATGTTACAACACCATAGACCATTAAATCGCTGCCTAATGCTCCATCTCCGTCATGATACCCGGCCTGACTCCGAGACCCATAGACGCATCAATGACCGCTCCGTTCATAACCGTGCTCGCGCTTCCAGCGAGGAAATTGACGATGGCCGCAATCTCCCCGGGCTCAATCAGGCGTCCCTTCGGCAAAGCCTTCAGGAAGTCCGTCCTCTGCTGCTCGCTCATGGGGTTGAGCGTCGATTGGCGGAACATCTCCGTGTTCGTGGCTCCAGGACAGACGGCGAACACGTCGACGGCTTTGTGGCAGCACTCGGCGCCGAGCTGGCGCGTCAGGAAGGCAACGGCAGCCTTAGACATGCCGTCACTCAGCCTGAAGCCGGGGAAGATGGCGATACCTCCCCCAACACTGCTGATGTTGATGAGTTTCCTTGGAAAGTCGCCGGAGTGCGGGAGGGTGAGGAAGTGCTGGCACGCCTTCAGCGTTCCATCGGCGTTGATGGCGAGCATTGCTGCATCCTGGGCTGCCACGCTGTCCGTCCACGCAGCCACTGTAGCTGAGCCAACGGCAGCATTGTTCACGAGGATGTCCAGGCGACCATCCTCCTCTAGCGCCGAGTCGAGGCATGCTTGGATGGAGTCTGCGCTCCGCAGGTCGAGCGGGTGGAAGGTCAGGCTGGCCGGCGAGCCGAACGTCTCATGAAGCTTCTGGGCGTCCTCGACGCCGGGAACGAAGGTCGTAGCGACCTTTGCGCCTCGCTGGAGAAAGAGCGACACGATCGCCCGGCCGATACCGCCGCTTCCGCCGGTGACGAGCGCGACGCGCCCAGTCAGATCGAGTGGGTTGGCCAGGGCGTCCACTGCAAGCATGGGAGCGGAGGTGGAGGCGACTAAACTTCTCGATGCAGATAAAAGGACTGTGGGACGAGACGTCTCTTGTGCTATTCTCGTTCGGCCTGTCTGCAGACGGAGGAGGCCTGTGCTGAACCTTACTCGGTGACCTGTGGTGAGGCGTCTTCTGCGTCGAGAATCGGAGAAACTGTGATGCGTTCGGCGATGTCCTGATCCTGACGTCCTTTGTACGGAAGCTCGATCGACCAAGTTGTGTGTGAGGCTATGTCGTTATCTTCGACCGAGGAACGTCTGAGCACTTTAAGCAGCTGCGGGGCTGCGTCGGAACAGCTCTGGGTGTCCAATCGCGCACCTGGTTGTCGAGTGCTGCGCCGGAGAGCCAATCGGCTTATGCTGCGGAGGTGGGTAATGCGGGGATGCAGAGGGTATGAACAGGGGTATGCAAGGGGATGCGGGGGTGGAGATGTCGCACTGGATGTGGAGTTGAAAGCGATGGTCCAAGCAACATTGTGGTGGGCCGCTCGCCCCGCGGAAATTCCTGGCTGATATCAGCAATCCTGAATGCCGCCGGAAGCCGGATTGGCCGGGTTCGCCGGAATCGCCTGATCCGGCCACGTTCCAGGCGGCCACCTGTGCGCCTGCATTTTGGGACGCGTACGACGCCCGCGACGCCAGATATACGCCTCATATACGCCAGGTGGGCAGATGACTGGGCGTCTGGGGCTCGGCGGCGGCGCATCCTGAGCCCGCGGGCGCCTTTGTATTTCTGATGATTTGCTGTCGTCTGCACAATGCAGGCCGAGACAGCCAAAGACCCGGTGACATTGCCAAATTCCATGCATCAACCCCCTAGCGTACACTGTCGGCTTCCCCCGCAGGTGTCTGTTGTGCATCGTCTGTGGTGGGTCGCCCAAGCTCGGTTGCCTAGTCGCTGGTCACCTGAAGGGAGGCGTCTTGCCCCCGCACAGGCACGCAGGCGTGAGGGGGCTTGCCGCGGGCAAGTGACTGGAGTTTGCCCTGCTGACCACCTGCCCAACCAAAATTAACTTCATCGGTTTTGCCACGGAACTGGGGAACAGGTGACCCCTGGGTCCCGCTGACACGGCACTCTCTGCCTGTCGCTTACTGCTGACCTCGCCAAGGAGCTACCACGGCATTCCCATTCTACCGCCCCTGGTACGTATCTCTTCTCACTGGCATCCTTTCGCTGCGGAGACGGCGCTTGCGTTTGGCCTTATTCTGCAGAAGGACCAGCCCAGGGCTTATGTTACTTCGGACCCTGGCATAGCCAGGGCAGCTGCTCGCAGGCAGGCTATAGTGATTCGTTTCGAGCGGCAACTGCCCGCCCCTGGCCATCAGGCCTCCAGGCCGCACACGACTCATTATTACAGTCCTGACCGCCGCCGCCCTGAGCCGACGGTGCCAGAGTGGAGACACCGGGGACCAAAGGTGGAGGAGAGCGTCGTTGCGCGGGATGTCCGGCTGAGCCGACGAGTAGCAGGATTGGACGAGAAAAAGACTTTATAAGTGCTCGACGGGGCGAGTCGGGGCTTCATCTCGCCCAACCTTGGGACCCCACACATCTTTCTCCCAATCCCATCTCGAACCGCACTTAACGCCCGCACTAGTGCTTTGAGAGCTCGAGTGACCCGACACTAGACCCAAATAGATCTCTCTCACTCAACACACTTGATCTTCCGAAACCGACGACGACCACCATGTCGGACAAGTACGCGCGCGAGGCGTCCATCGAGAAGTACGATGGGTACACACCAAACGGCGATGTCGTCGACGATATTGACATCGAGAAGGGCAACACGCACCTGCCGGCGTATGTCACCCAGCCGAACGGCCAGCTCAGCAAGGACGACACCATCACCAAGGTCCTCGAGGTGAACGGCTTCCACAGGCACAAGGAGAAGACGGCGCCAGGACAGACCGACGCCGACCGCGTCGAGTACATCTCTGAGGTCACCGCCCACGGAGAGAAGAAGTTCCACAAGCTCACCTGGTTCCAGCTTGTCATCGTTCTTGTCATCACGGCGGTTGCGCTCGGTACGCTTTCCATGCCTCTGTGAGTTTCCCCAATTTTTCGGTGATCGTTTGCGATTCTGACGGCGCAGCGTCTTCGCCTCTCTTGGAATGGTCGGAGGTACAATCTTGACTGTCGGAATGGGCTGCATGGCTGTGTACACCTCCTTCGTGATTGGGCAGGTCAAGCTTCGATACCCGCAGGTGCACCACTACAGCGATGTCGGCCGCCTGCTGCTGCCTGGTACTGCTGGTGTCATCCTCTCGCGATGCCTCGAGGTCATCTTCGTCTTCTTCATCATCCTCGGTATCGGCTCGCACTTCCTCACGGGCAAGATGGCTTTCCAGACGATCGTCGACGACACCACCATCTGCGCGCTCGTCTGGAGTGTTGTCACCCTCGTCCTCCTCTTCCTCTGCGCTCTTCCGCCGTCGTTCGCCGAGATGTCTGTTCTTGGCTACGTCGACTTCATCTCGATCATGAGTGCTGTCTTCGTGACTCTCATCGCCGCGGGTATCGACGCCCACAGCAAGGGCTGGAACACTGGTTGGACGGCCGGCGCGGGCAATGTCACATTCGTCCAGGGCATGCTCGCCGCGTGCAACGTCCTCTTCGCCTATGCCTTCTCGATTGGACAGTTCACGTACATGGAGGAGATGGCTCGCCCCGAGGACTTCCCCAAGGCCGTCGGCGTGCTCGGTATTGTCATGATTACCATCTACACCTGTGTCGGTGCTCTCGGCTACGCCTTCATCGGCCCTGGCGTCAAGGGCCCTGCTCTCCTGAGCGCTGGTCACACGATCTCGCGCGTCGCTTTCGGTCTTGCCCTTCCCGTTATCTTCATCTCGGGTGCTATCCTTGTCACGACCGATGGCCGCTTCATCATGGACAAGCTCTTCAAGAACAACATCGTTCGCTACGTCAACACTGCACGAGGATGGGCTGTCTGGATTTGCGTCGTCCTCGGCCTCGTCCTCTGCTCGTGGATCATCGCCGAGGTCATCCCAGTCTTCAGCCCGCTTCTCGGTATCACTGCGGCCCTGTTCAACTCGGCGTTTACCCTCTACCTCCCTGGCATCATGTGGTTCAAGCTCATCAAGGAGGGAGGATGCTTCAGCAGCCCTAAGAACATTGCCCTCACCATCGTCAACGCCATCATCATCGCCGTCGGCCTCACCATCCTCGGCGCGGGCACATACGCGTCCGTCAAGGACATTGTCGACAGCTACGCCGGCAAGAGCGTCGGCAAGCCCTTCTCGTGCAAGGCTTAAGCTCTCTTTCTCACCCCCTCTTCCCGTTCGTTTAATTTGGGTCAACAGGTTCTCCAGTCTCAATCAATCAAGTTCATGGTTCCAACGGGTATCACTGCATATCATCGGTTCATCAAGTAAAGTAACGTAGTCAAAGCAAGTTAAAAGTAGTAGAAACGTAATCCTTAGGATAAAGTAGTGACATTCAGAAGCCAGATCAAGCGGCTTCCCGCAAATCCAAGTGTAACAATGCATCTAGGGCATTATGCGATTTTCCATCTCCTCGTTGCTCTTGCGGACATCTCATTCGCAGCTAGTCGTCGCTCTCCGCTTCACTCGCACCGGACTGTCACCAGCGACGCTCGATACGGTTACAGTCGCGGCGACTGGTCAAAGTTCGAGGCGTTCTCTGCCACTACTGATGGGAGACCGCGGGAGAGCCGTGGGGCCGGGGCCCTAGGTTACAGCCTGCGAGTGCGTGTTCTATTCCGCGGCGATCTGTTCACACGACGCCTCAACGCCACTGGTATCGTCAGTCACCGCTCCGTTGTGTTCTACCGATGACTGGATGCGGTTCAACCGTCCTCCACTATCGTTCCGGGATTGCCGCGGCGGTGGGCCAATCCGCCACTCTGGCATGAGCTTCGCAAGGAACGCGATGCGGCTTGAACCGGGGAATGCGGAGACGCCAGCAGCCTCGTTATCGCCGAAGCTGCGGGACACTCCCCTCGAGCTGGCGCTCCCAGCTCCAGTACCAGAGTTCCTGGGGAGGGTATGCTCCAACTGCGGACTGGTCGGAACTTGCCTAATTGCCCCAAGGCGTCTGCGGTGACACAACCATATCACCGACAACCTCTGTTCAATTAATTGTGCATAGAAGCCTAAAAGAGACTCAGGAAAGAGGGAAGCAGGGTCTTCAAACAGTGACATGAAAGGTGAGTACCAGCTCGAGTACTGCGGAGAACAGAAGAGCCTCTGCGGAATGTCGTTAGGCTGGGGCTGAGGCTGACGTGAGATCACCGGAATCTACTGATAACGGATCACCGCACGCCGAGCGGCTCGCGACTGCGTAGGCCCATCGTCATCGCCGTTGCTCCGTAACAAGGTCCGAACCGCCCACGCTGCGCCATGGAACACGCTCTGCTGCATCGGCTCCACCGTAGTCGTTCCCCAAAGCGAGACTGATTTCTCTTGCCGGTTAACTTCTGACGTTACCTCTTACCCTCCAACTCTGACGACTGCTCCGGAAAGCCGGCACGGCTTCTGTGAAGGCAAAATTGACAAATGTCACAGGTGGCACACAGGTGGAACCTCAACTGGCCTGCAGCAATGCTTTAGCCGTCATCGCAAGATATAATTGGGGCCGGTGATGCAGAGGGTGAGATGTAAGTAGCTTTGCCCGGTACGAGTCACAGCTGAGTATGCCTCTTCAAAAGTCTGAAGAGTTTCCTTTGCATGGCAACCTCAAGTACTACTAAACTCGCTCCCAGGCTCTTCAGGCGGAGCGCCATTGAGCCATGCCCGTGTCTTTTCGATATCTTCCTGCGACACATTGTTCGGGTATCCCGGCACGGGCACGCCAAACGCCTTACAGCTGATGTCGACCTGCGGGCGGTGATATCCTTTCTCCCAGCAACCTTGGCAGCGTGCGAGCGCTTGACGGATTATGTCGTCCCCGCCGTCTCCCGGATCCGGCTCCCTCCTCTGGAACTTATGGTCCGCCACATAGCCTTCGTCGATGACAAACCCAGGTAGGGTTCTGTATTTGATTTCGAGGGCGTTGAATTCCGGCGATGATACGACCAGGATCTCGGTTTCAGGCGACGGTCGCCATTTATTTCTCTCCGAGGCTGGAAGCTTTGGGAACTTCATGATGTAGTTGAACCCGTGCAGTATGTCGTGCATCCCGATCGAACCCGTCCCAGTCGACTCGAGGTGTAGCCGCAGGCTGCCCGTCGACGGCCAGCCGGGTGTATCGTCGTCGCCTTCGTACCCTGTTTCTCCTATCACGTCCCGCGCTTCGTCCACATCGTGGAGAATGACAAGCTCGGGTGCCAATTTTCCCGGAGCTACGCCACACTTGGTCGTGCGGTGATACTGGTGCTGCAGGTCTTCGGCGGCAGCTGCGGGGTCGAACTCCTGGATGCTACAGGACATGGCGAAGAGTGAGTAGTGCTGATCATTGTTCCCAGAGGGTACGTTTTTATCGTAAACAGCCTGTACCGGGTGCAGGCTCATCACATGACGCTATATGAAACGGCACTCAAGATCGCGGCTTGGCATTCGTTCCTGGCTAACTCTAACCGGGCGCGGACGGCAACAGCGGTTGGATGTAACGATGCCCCGGCAAGTCTAGGCTATGCTGGGAACAAGACGTGGGGCTACTCGGATGAAGCTTGCCTTGCAGGGAAGGCGTACCTCTAGCACAGACTTGGAACCATAACCTCTCATAAGCCTGTTGGTGTGCGTGCGAACCGAGACCCCAGTGCTCACATGGCCTCACCCCTTTCGTCGGAGTGCGGCGACCGCTACATGAAGAAAAGAGTAGCGTCTACGCACTCGTGACCACCAGAGGTGTCATGATCATCGCGCATGCGTCATTGAAGTCGGTGCGGCGCCCAGTTACTCAGATAGGGCAGCCACAAGTGAAGTCGGTGTACAGCGATTGGGCGACAGCGTAGCATCGGCGCCGGAAGGTTTTTCCGAACCAGAATCCTCCTCGAAGGGTCCGCTGATGTATGGAAGGCCGCATCTTCCCCCTCTGTAGACGTTTGGGCGTCTGAATTGCTTCTCCTGCGCTCCGAGTTGGGGCATGAATGCCCACGACGTCCCCGAGTCACCTGACGCCGTGGCGTAGATGGTTGAAGGCCAAGACCACGCCTGCCTAGTGAAATAGATCGCTGCCACTGGCTTGCAGTCTGCTTTAGGGCACGATTTGACTTGGCATCGGCAACACGAAGTCACCGTCGTCCCCCGAGAAGCATGCACTGGTCGCGTTAAGGTATCGAGAGACGCATACGTCGGCAACGACCAATGTGTGCAGCGGGCGATACCAGGATGCCATCGGATGATCAGGCAGCGTGTGGTCGCAGCCCACAGGCATCTCATTTGCGTACAGTAGAGCTGGCTGCTACGCACCCTCAATGTCGAGTCGCAAGCTGCCGTGACACTCTATTGAAGATGGAGAGGTGTCAATAGCACAAGGAAGCAAGTGGTGAACGTTGAGAAGGGGCTGGACCTCGGGTGGTCGGACGCGTCTAGATCTCGTTACGCGCCTCCCGACAGCCCCAGATCTGCCGGCCCAAATACGACGCCTTTGGGCTGCTTGGAGGCTACGAGGAGCTCGGGCACGACTACGCAGGAGGCGTCGGGCAGCACAGCTTACAGCGGATGGGCTAACGGCGGCGCGCACACGACCACAGGGCCAGGAGAGGGACGCAGAGGTTGAGAGCAAGGGTATGTCATGTTCGGCAAGGGCATGTAGCAGCGAGAAGGGAGATTGGTCTGCCAGGCCAGCTCGGACAGATGTGCGCGAGGAGGGGACAGCCAGACACGTGCCGAGGATGGGATGAAATTTCGGCCGGGCTCAAAATTGTCTTATCTGATAGGACCTGGGACAAAAGCGTTTGCTTGGCATCGCACCCCGAGCACCAGAGCCGGCCACCCGGGTCACTCCAGAGGGCTTACTGAGGGTCTGCAGAGGGTTGTACTCAGGACATGATGTTTATACGAGACCGACGTGAAAACTTTCTTCGCGTTTGCCCTCCTCGTCCCTTGATTTGGCATGCAGCGCGCGCTGGGCCACATCGAGATTCCCGAGCACCTCGTCAAAGCCGCCTACTCGACCTCGCCGGCTCTGCAGCACCCTCGCAGCCTCCGAACACCGGTCATCGCGCCTCAGGGCTCTGCAGCGGAAGGGATACGCTGTACCTAAAGAGAAAGAATGCAGACGGCGATCATTGAGGCACTATGCTTATAAGCTAGCGTGACCCGGAGGCAGGCGATCTCCCCAACCCCGTCTCTTGAAAAACTCACGAAAACACACCCAGGGAGAGGGCACCGCACGATGCTCGTCGCTGGAATCCTCTTCTCGCTGCTGTCTACGCTGGCTACGGTCACCCAGGCGTCGGACGCTGACAAGCTCCGCCGCCTGATGGTTGACTCGCGCTTCCTCCAGATCGTTACGTGAGTTTCAGCTTATCCGTTGTCAGGCTCGCTGGCGTGCCTCCCGACAAGCTTATCAAGAGCATGCAACCCCGAGGCTAACTCGCAGTCCCTGCAAGACCGGCGGTACTAACCGCAACAACGCTGCCGAGTGGCTCCGCACCGCGTTCCACGACGCTGTCGACCACGATGCCGCGGCCGGCACCGGCGGTGTCGACGGAAGCATCGACTACGAGCTCGACTTTGAGGAGAACAAGGGTATCGCGTTCCCGTCCGTTATGACCCAGTACAAGTTTTACCAGCAGGAGGACGTGTCTCTGTCCGACATCATCGCCCTCGGTGCTATCGTCGCCGTCGGTGCTTGCGGTGGTCCCATGATTCCGATGTACCACGGCCGCCAGGACGTGTTCCAGAACGGTGGTACCGGCCGCTTGCCTCTGCCCGAGGGCTCGACCGAGTCGCACATCGAGATCTTCAAGCGCATGGGTTTCACTACCGAGGAGATGATCGGCCTCGTTGCGTGCGGACACACGCTCGGTGGTGTCCACGCCAACATCAACGGACACATCACGAGCCAGCCGTACCACCACTTTGACACCACTGTCGACGGCTTCGACAACAGCATCGCCAAGGGTCACATTGAGGACACGCGCGTGAACCCGATCGGCCAGCCTTGGGACCCGAACAACCCTGCCGTGTCCTCTGACACCCGAACCTTTGCTGCCGACGGCAACGTGACGATGCGCGGCTTCGCCGAGTCGCAGGACAAGTTCTTCAACACGTGCGCCGACCTGCTCGAGCGCATGGTCAACCTCGCCCCCTCGAGCGTCAGCCTGCAGGGCCCGCTTGAGCCTTTCCCTATCTCGGCCACCTTCTGGCCGCAGATGCGCAACGGAGCCTACTCGTTCCTCACCGGCTCGGCGCGTCTGTACAACCTCAAGGGCCAGTGGTCTTCATTCGACATTACGTACACGAACCGTGACGGTTCGGCCGGTACCGACGCCTCGCTCCTGAGCGTCAAGGACGTGCAGGAGATGTCCATCGGCAAGCCGATCGAGTACCGCAACTTCAACATGGGCACCCGGTCCGTCCCTCCCGAGTCTGGCATCGGTTCTGTCGTCATCAACGTCCGCATGAACGACGGCAGCACCCGCCAGGAGGTCGTCGAGCTCGACGACACGATCATGGTCGACATCGGCAACCAGTACACATGCAAGTACACCGGCGCCGAGAACAACAACGCGAACGGCCTCAACGTCTCCATGGCCGTGCTTGCGCCGTACAACGACGAGGACAAGGTCGAGGTGCGCTACAAGAGCAGCAGTGGCGAGCACACGCTCGCGGCCAGCTACATCGGCGCCCGCGACGCGACGTACAACATCTACAACGTCTTCATCCCCGACATGGACGCGATCGGCCTGACCAAGTTTGGCGGCTTCCTCACGCGCGCGGACGGGAGCACGCACAAGGACACAAAGGACGACGTCTGGTACCGCACCAACACGCTCGGCAAGTGTGTCGCGGGCGCGACCATCCCGACTGCCGTGCCCACGCCCTCGGCCGCGCTCGCCCGCCGCGCGGCTGCCAAGAAGACCGCCCCCGCCTCCCCGTGCTCTGCTGGCGCTGGGTGGGCGTACTGCAACGACCGTTGCGTCAACATCCTCTCGGACATTGAGCACTGCGGCGGCTGCTCGGACGCCGGAGGCGTCGACTGCGGCTCCCTCACCGACGGAGACGTGCAGTGCATCCAGGGCAAGTGCGTCGTTGCCTACTAAGCATTCTGTATTACCACCACATACTCATTCCTTCACATATGCACTTTGGGTTGATGCACGCAGAGGAGCACTAGGTCAGCAGGAGTATAAGGTCAGCATAAGTTAGCGTGGGGCGGGAGAGAGTAAGGTGTGTAAGGGCGTTGACGAGCGTGGGGGATGTCGATCCTGCGAAGGGCGCCTCCCGAGCTCCGTTGGGTTCGTTGGGAGCCTGGAAGTTGGTCATCTCGCTCGACTGTGGGGGACAATAACTCTAGGCGAAGCGCCCTCCGACCCTAAGCTCAAGTTGAATGTTTCTTGGTGCTCGGCTTGCCAGACGATGAGCTGCGCGCTGAAGGGAGAGAAGGAGAATCGGGAGTGCGCATGACCCATGTTCTCATGCTCAGATGTTAGGGTGGCCGTTAATCCTTCGACAGCTATAAGAGCACAAAAAGGAGAGCTGCGACCAGGGGTTCAGTTATGCGGGTGTGCTTGGATGGACGCGTCAAGACTGATGACCATCGTGGGAGAGGTTTGACTTTGGCGAAAATGCCCTCGGACCCCGACCGGACAGCCGCAGGCGTCCAGACTTAGCGATATAAAACTGATCGTGTGACGACAAGCGTGCGCAACTTGTTCTGATGCACCGCACATAGTATCGCTGCACCGGCTGCTCTTTAATATGTACAGACCAGTCCTAGACGGGCCAAATGCATGTCGTAACCCTGATACACCTAGCAACTACGAAAGAGCCGCGATGAGCTTAGTCGGAGGCCTGGACGGGGAACTCGAAGACGACCTCCTTGCCGCAGAGAGCGCGGTAGATGGACGAGAAGGCGTCGAGCTTGTACTCGAGGAGGTTCTGGTCCTTGGCGTCAAGGTAGGCCTTGCCGAGCTTGGCACCGTCCTGGGCGACGCGGGTGCGGCGGCCAGTGATCTCGGAGGGGAAGACAAGGTCGTCGAGGGTAGCGTCCTGAACGGCGGAGAGAGTGCGCGAACGGGGGCGCTTCTGGCCGAGCTTGGCGTTCGACTTGCGCGACTCCTTGGGGAGAACGCGGCGCTGGCCAATGAACACGACATACTTGTCCGAGAGCTTCTTCTCGAGCTCACGGGTAAGGCTGCAAATTTCGATTTGAAGTAACGCAAGGTAAAAAACGAGAGGAGAGAGTAGTTCGAGAATTGCGATTGCGGAGTTGAAGTTGCAGTTGAGGATGAGGTTGAGGTTGATGAGTTGAAGTGAGGTTGCGGTTGAGGTGTTGAAGTTGAAATCGAAGTTGAGGAGGGATGTTGAAGTTGCAGTTGATGTTGACATTGAAGTGCGAGTTTTGAGGTGCGATTGAGAAAGAAAGACGTATCAGTATCACATGCGGGACCGCCAGACCCGGCACCATCCACCCAGGGCAATCCGAAAGGGAGGTGCTCTTGAAAAAGACCTCCTACTACCCCCGCCGCTCCGTACAGGATTCAGGATACTCGGGGAAGGGAACACGACAACTTACCGCTGCTGGATCTTGTGGAAAGCCTTCAGCTGGGGAACGGGGACGAAGACGACGATGGCCTTCTTGCCGCCCTTGACGTCGACCTCACGAGCAGAGGAGATCTGGAGGGGAGCAAGCTCGGACTGAAGCTCGGGAACGTTGTTCTGGAGGTCCAGGAGAGCCTGGGCAATCTGCTGCTCAACCTCGGTGGGGGCAGTGCGAGGAGCGTTGGCAGTGCTGAGAGGTCAGTGGAGTTCGGGGCAGTAAAGACGAGACGTCGGCCGCTTGCGCTCATTCCATATCCTTCCTGCTGTACGCGGCACGATAAGGCCGCCTTGCCGTCCTCCGACGTTGAGAAACGTTTGCCACATCAGACAGCAGATCAGAAACCTTGCGCCCCTCCCTCGTCTCTGAACCACCTTCACCCTCATCAAGTCCAAATCCATGTCCAAACGCAACATTCCTGCAGCTCGACGTCTCGTATTTTGCACTCACCGGAAGATCTTGCTCTGGAACGACATCTTTTTTTCTGGCGAAGAGTTAGCTGTCGTCGTTTCTCGATATGTGAAGGTTTTAATGTGACGGGTATGGCGGCCTCAAAATTCGAGTTTCAAGGATTTGCCGTTTCGTAGATGCGCGATGGGCGTCGTCGGGGTACGCAGTCGTCGTCCTCTTGTAGAGTGTCGTCGTCGCGGGGGTGCTGTGGACTTACTTTAGTCTAGGAAAGGTTGACGGGTAAAGAAGACCTGTACGAAGGCTCGTAGAGAAATCGACAACGGTGCACGCCCGCGCCCGCACCCAGGGAGGGATCCGCCTCGCTCAGATCACGTGTCGGCGTCGTCGAGAGTTTGATGACCATTTCATGCCACAGTCGGAAATTCATCCATCGGCGTTTAGCACGTGGCACATATATGCCTTCTCATCGATGCACGAAGGTGAAATGCATGCAGCTGTAACGACGATTAAATGCATGGGAGGAGACTTGGTGTGGCCAATAGGTCCTACGCTGCCATCTCCTGAGGACTGTCTCTGATAGCGCTGATCACTGTGTGCCTGCCGGCTGAGTGTGGACCACTCCTGGCCACCGTCTCTGCCCTGGCAGCATGGCATATGGCGAGCAGTGTACAGTCATGTGCTGAGGATCGTCTTGGCCATCCGTCCGACCGATCGGCGAGTTGTGCGTGGCGCATACCAGCAGCAACGGAGGCGCACCCTCTTCCCTTCGACAAGCGATGCAAACAACCTCACTCTGGAAGCACGGCAGGTCTTATCTTTAGCGGGCCGAAGTGCGGATGCCACCGGCGTGCCAGCCCCTGCCCTCCATTGCCACAATATGCGCGCGCAGCAGACTACAACCTTGCACTGGGGGTTGCCGTTTCAGAGTGCTCATCTCCTTGACGATGGCGACGGTCATGCTTCAGCACGCCGGCGGACTAGTGCATGCGCACACAGTAGTTCTCACGGGTGAACGGTCCTCCGCGGATCCGGGAAGGGGTGCTCGAGCTTGGGAAAGACAGGGGTACCTGTCTTGCAAGCGAGCACCACTCCGAGCGCGCAAGCGGTCACCGGCCACCGGGAAGATTGCCGTTCGCCATCCATCAGCACGGGATAACCGGCTCCTGCACAAAAATGCACTTTTGCAGTGTTCGCATCATCCACTAGCTTATCTACCGCTCTCGTTACGTATCCGCAGTCAGCGCATGGCCCTGCTCTCTCCGTCCATCAGCTGATCGACACGGCTGCTGCGAAATATCGCGCCCTTGGTGCAGGGTTGCAACCGATTCACGCCTGGCCCTTCCCCGTGGGGTACGCCGCCTCGATCATTGGGCCACTTTACGCGACGGCAGGTCTCAGGTCGCACGTCGCGGGTCTCACAGCAACACACTCTCCTTCATCACAAACTACCAACTCTTTCTCAGTGGCTGCGATCCACCCACGATGCCGCGCGTCCTGATCCGAGGGTTTCGGGCCGCGACACTGGCCAAGGTCCTCGTCCTGGTCGTCGTGGGTGCGGTCCTCATCTACCAGTGGCCGGTCGAGCGGCAGCTGCTGACCATCGACGACGATGCCCTCACCGACCTGTACTCGTCGACGCTGGCGCAGGTCTCCGCCGAGCACGAGAAGATCCGCATGCGCATCATCAACGATGCAGGCTACGACCCCGAGCGAGCCGCGCGCGACCTCCTCGCCCCGCCCAAGTTTCCGAAGGGCAACTACACCCTCTCGCCCAGTTCGGAAGAGTACGTGAAGCGTCTCCAGTGGCAGCTGCAGGTCGCGATGACCGACTCGCCGTATCTCCGTGAGCTCCGCGCGACTGTCGAGAAGGTCGCGACGCATCAGCACCCCCTCATCGGCCGCTTCCCGCCAAACCTCATCTCGACCGACAAGCTCGCAGGTTCAGGCATCCCGGACCTGTTCCGTATGTGGGCTGCCCTACTTCCCCTGCCGCTGGACGAGAGTCTGGCCGACCTCCTCCCCGAGGCGGAGTGGGCGGCGCCTGCTCGAGACGGCGCAGTGTGGAAAGTCGACGTCGCGGACGACCACCGTATCAACGCGCAGATGTCGAAGTGGATTGGCGAGAGCAACATCATGTATAGCAACGGTCCGTGGCCGACCAAGTGGAAGAAAATGTCCGCGGCGCTGCGAGCGGATATCTACAGGTAAGCTGCCGAAGCCATGTAATGTAAGCTGATGCCAGGTACATGAGCATGCTTTTCGAGGGAGGCGTGTATGCGGACTCGGACACATCGCCGATAGCGCACCCGTATTTGTGGGGTATCGAGGCGCGCTCTGTGCTTCATCCGGACCTGGAAGTCGTCGAGAGAATTCTCAAGTCGCACGAGGCGGCCGACGCTAGCCACCGGAGAGTATGGGAGAAGCGGTCACCTGTCGGGAAGGAGGAGAGGGCCGAGGGCGACAAGGCCGCAGACGGCAAGGATACTGAGACTAAGGCCAAGGACGCCGGCAAGGAGAAGAAGGAGGTGAAGGAGGAAGTTAAGAAGGAGGAGCCGAAGCCGAAGGAGAAGGAGAAGAAGGCTGAAGACTGCGACGACAAGGACGCGGACGGCAAGTGTGCGCCGCCGAAGAAGTCAACACTGCCCAAGGGCCAGAAGCACATTCCGGTCTACCACGGCCACCGGCGGACAGACGCGCGTGGACCGCCGTACGACCAGACCTCGCTGTTGAGCCCGGACATCAATGTCGTTGTGTCCATTGCGTGGGACTCGGAGAGCACGATCAAGCTGCGGCGGTGGACGCAGTGGTCGTTCGGACTCCTGAAGGACTCGGCGCGGCAGAGCGACTACGGCCGCAGTCTTCAGTTTGAGCGCTACGTGATTGCTGTGAGTTGACTCCTCGACGCTGTGAACTGACACTCAGGCCAAGCCTTTCCATCCGATCTTCCTCGACACCGTGACGACGATCGTGGACATGGTGGACGCGGAGGGCGCGAGCGAGAACGAGCGGCTCGACGCGCTGTCTCTCAGCGGCACGGGCGTCTTTTCGGACGCAGTGCTGCGATACCTCCTCGTGCGCTACGGCGTGACGCCGGACAAGCTGCGCGGTATCCGCGGCCCTGTTCGCGTCGGCGACGTGCTCATCCTGCAGGAGGGTGCGTTCCAGGCGCCCGAGTTCGCCATCGACCGCATGATCGAGTACATCCGGCAGTACTTCCCCATGCTCCCCGGCTCGGGATCGGTCAAGTACATCCCCGGCGAGAACCTCTGGTACTGGGGGGCGGGGTACGAGACGTGGAAGACTGGCGGACGGCAGCTCGTCTTCCACGGTATTTCCGATAGGGTGAGTTTCAGCTAGTTCTTTTTGGCCTTTTAGCTGACATGACAGTGGAAGGACGACGTCGACAAGCAGGAGACCGAGTGGGAGGAGGAGGAGTAGCATACAGCCATAGATTGGGACTCATTGTACAGGTGATCTTATGCATCATGACCGCTAACTCTGGTAGCACGCGAGTGCGACGACGGCGTCGGTGTCGGCGTCGGAACACCTCGACGAGAGCGATTCCTTGCCCTCGACCGGCAACTCGCAGAACCCAAGGGCACCTGTGTCCTTGCCGTTCTCGTACATATCCCACCTCCCATCAGGGCGGCGCCAGAGGTCGATCCACGCCGAGTCCTCGCGCTGTATGCGTGCCCAGTCATACCCGCCGCGTGTCACGGCTACAGACTTCCAGTTCTTCAGCGACTTGTTGACACCCTTCCCGTCCGTGTTGAACTTTTGCAGAGGGCGGCAGTCTGAAACGCAGTCCTGCCCGCCGAACTGGACGCACGAGTCGATGCGCACGATTTCGTACCCATTGCTGCTGTCTTCCTGCGTCCGGAGGCGCGACACGTCGTTGATCGTGTTCTGGCTGGGGGTGTAGGCAGCCTTCCGGAGTCGCGCTACTATGGTGAAGGTTGGTTCCCAGCCCCAGAGGTGCTGGGCGTGGGCTGTGGTGGCTAGGAGGTATAGGGTGGGGAAAAGTCGCATTTTTGGAGTAGGCTGTGCCACATTAGTCCCGTTCTCTTCGTGTCTACCCACCAGGTCTGGTCCCCTTCGGTGGCGGCGAGGATACCTCAACGGAGGCTCTTCCATAAGCATCTGTACTGTCGCGGCATCTTATATAACCAGTCGCCGCAACCACATTGAACAATGATGTCCCGACACAATGGGGTTCGGCCTTGACGACGGGCAGTTGCCTCGTGGCCGATGTCGATCGGCGGTGGACACAAAGATCGCCGATATCCCACGCCCGTCCGCGAAGCTTGACGCTTCGGATCATCAAACAACACCCTCACTGCTTCTTTTCCTCCTCTTCCTTCCCTACATATAACGCCGCTTGAAGTCGACATACCCTTTTCTTTCTCTCCATTATTCGCCACTTCCCAGCGTTAGGCTGCTTCCAGCCATGCCCACAACTCTTACCCCTTCCACTTCCGCTCCGACTGCCTTTGTTCAGCATCTGGTTGAAGTAATCCATTGTAGCTCCCCAGGCCTCCCTGGCATTCGGTGTCGTCCCCCTCAGACTTCCCTGGCGTACGCTGCGGCAGCCACAGGTCTGAGGGGAAGGACGTGGTTCCTTGTAGCTCCCCTCCCCTCAGATCTCCCTGGCGTACGCTGCGGCAGCCAAAGGTCTGAGGAGGAGGCCGCGATTCCTTGTAGCTCCTCTTCCCCCCCTGCTGCGCCTGCTCCTAAGCGACAGGTCGCCCCCAAGCTCACCCATGTTAATACTTATGACTATTATGATAGCCTTCCTCTCCCTAATTCCTATCTACCCCTGCCCCCTACCTTAATATTAACAACACTCCTCCCTTCTCCTACCCCC